>NC_135301.1:5621353-5939609 GCF_051311805.1 Agelaius phoeniceus | reverse complement strand
GATTCCCGGTTTTAAGGCTTGACATTCGAGGTCCTCTTTCTAGCCGATGTCTTATTAGGTTAGGGTAAGAGGTAAAAAGGGTCTTAGCGGACACTTCATTCCGTTCCTCATGTCTAGGCATCACTTCAATCTCTTAATTCCATCGTGGCTCATTGTTTTAGGACTTTTTCCTGCTAGATTTGGTGAGGGGTTTCCTCATTTGCATGCCAACCCCGATGTCACCTCCTCCTCACAGTCCCGGGTGCCACCTTCCAGGAAGCAGCAGGGGGATACTCGACAAAGGGGGATTTCCAACCATCAAGAACAGGTAATTAAAGAAAAACTATTAACAACAGGGGATTACAACATGAAATTATTAACAACAAATAGTTAGAACTCCAACTTGGCAGCAATTGGTTTAACTTGTGACCTCTGCAACCTTTAAAAAAATGGACAACTTTTCTACTCATAACATTAGGCAAGCCATTTTGTTAAATGCTGGCCCTTGGGTTTCTCTTTTGAGGGTTGTTCCTAACATAATGAAGCCCTAACAGGGTTAGGATTGCATTTCCTGTACAGTTTCCTAGTCACTTTGAGCAGCATCACATTTGTAACTACTATTTGATCATTTAATTTTCTGTAGTAATTGCTTGTGTGCAGAAAATCTACACTGTGAAAAGCCAGTGTCCACAAAGGAGACCAAGAAGTCCTATACCTTTATTCTAATAAAGGGAGAGAGTTCACTAAAGCATACCACCTGGGGTCTTTGTCGAGGTCTCAGAGGACACAGCCTTCTTTTATCCTAAACTCCTGGCTGCATGTTGCCCTCTTCTGTTCCCCATTGGCTGAGGTACTAGGAAAGTACAGCCTTCCTGAACCGCTTACCACACATTCTCCCCTTGAACCTCCAAAGTTCAGAAACTCAGGCTTGTACCAACCCATTTGTCTCTTTCAGGAGTCAAACTGTCTGGGTTCTGTAACAAACCTGGGGCATGAAGTTGCTAGAGACATTAAGACCCATTTCAAAGATGTTAACACCCATACCCTCACCTATCAAATTGTTTGTAAAGACACTAGCACACATCTTTCCTATCAACCCCTCCTCTTCTTATTTCTCAATTCGTCTTTACAAACCGTAGTTATCATTACATTTTTTTAAGCACCCAGAATGGTTTAAAAATTAACATTTGAACTCCCCCTCCCCAACTTTTCCACATCTGATCCCTGCAGCAGGTGTGGCAAGTAAATATAGAGAAACAGCATAAAGAAGATAATGACAGTTTGTATTAGCCCACTAATATTTGGGGCTACTGATCTGGTCCACCTCTGCAGAGAGTTAGCAATTAGAGGTTTCCCATATTTTTCTTCCATCTGAGAAGTCCAAATCTCTGGAGCTTGAGAGACCTTGACCCAGGTATGATGGGTCCACCCATGTTCAGCTGTCTTGATGGCTGTTTCTGTGGTCAGTAACACCTGGTATGGTCCATGCCACTTTGCCACCAGTGGTGCTTCTTTCTACTCCTTTATTAGGACCTAATCTCCTGGTTGGATGTTGTGAACAGCAAAGTCCAAAGGCAGGGTCTGTGCCAGCTGAGCTTCCTGTCAGAGACTTCACGAGAGACAGTATTCTGGCCACATACTGGTTTAAATACATACATCACTTATCTCCACTTCCCACTAGGTTGAGAATTAACTGGGTGAGTGTTACGTGGGTGGTTGGTTGGAGACAGAGATGACATGAATTCACCGAGGGTCCTCAAAAAACAGCCGCTTTTATTGTTCAGAACTTCTTTTTATAGGGGGTTTGAATTTCCCGGGCCTGGATAACTGATTGATTGGGATCCCTGTACCACCCAGATCTCTGGCCAGTGATGTGTTTGCATCCATGGTTGAACAGGGTTGGCTGATGTCTCTGTTTGAGTTCAAATCTATCCTATCATTGTTCATCCAGAGACTTGTTCATCAAACAAGGCTAGCCAAACTGGATTTCTTATTTATGGCCAAATTTCTTTTCCCAGCTACAGTCCAGCTGTGCTGTGACAGGTGAGTATCCCAAACACCAATTCAAAGGGAGATAATTGAATATCTTCTCTAGGTTTGACTCTTATTCTTGCCAAAGCTAATGTCAAAAGCAATATCCATGGCATCTTAGTTTCTATCACCTGCATCAAAAGGTGTTTCTTTATTTCCCCATTCATTCTTTCTATCCGCCCTGAGCTCTGGGGGTGGCAGGGGGTATGGAGGTCCCATTGTATTCCTAAAGCAGCCATAACCCCTTGAAGGATCCTTCTTGTAAAATGAGTTCCTCTGAGTCCATTACTTCTTGTGAAAAACGCCAATCACTTGTTTTAAAATTTTTAAAAGTTTAATAGTAATAAAATGGTTATTAAAAATAGTAATACAATTAGAGTGATAATAATTTGGACAAGTTGAATTAGGACAATATGAGACAATAGAAACAAATAGTTACAGACGTCTGGGTACCTTTTTCTGGGCAGCATGAGCCCAAAAAAGGACCCCCGTTAACAAAGGATTAACCCTTAAAAACAATAGCCTGTTGCATATTCATACATCACATACATGGTGCATAAATTCCATTCAAACACAGGATTCTGTCAGGTCATTGTCAACTTCTTCCTCTGAATCCTCTCAGCATCTTCGAGGTGGGAAGAAGTTCATTTCTTCTGATAAGAGGGCAATAAATTCTTTTTCTCTGAAAGATTTAGGTGTCCTGTGGCTGCTATCTCCCTGCGAGTCTTTTCTTTAAAAAAGTATCTTACATAGCATAGTTTCTATTTTAACTTTTTTTATAGCCTAAAACTATATTTAACACAGTACTTAAGAGAATTAATACAGCATTACTTTCTAACACAACACATATAATATTCATTTTAATATTTGCGAAAAGCCAATCATAAAATATTAATTTTTCACACTTCCATAATCCCATATCTTGGAATTATTTGTTAAAAAAATACCTTAATAACTGATTCAATAGTTGCTTAAGTGGTCAGGAATGCTTCTGGCCACCCTGTTAGCTGACATACTATTACCAGAAGGTATTTAAGCCTTCCCCCTCAGGGCATTTTAGTAAAATATACCTGGCATCATTGGAAAGGATGTACAGCCCAAGGTTGCCCCCGCCCCCTGCCTTGTAATCTCCTTTGTAGTCCAGCTATCAACATTAGCACAAACCAGGCACCCCTCAACAGCTCGTTTTGCTAAAACAAAAAGACCCAAAGCAGCATGCATCATGAGGCAGGCTTCTGCCAATCCTCAAGACCCCCAATGACTTCCTTCATGGAGTTGTTTTAATATTTGTAGGGCCAAATATTTTGGTATCCACTGTTTCCCATTCTTTGTAAGCCACTTATCCTCTCTTTCCTCTACTCCACTATTCTTAATGATCTCCAACTCCTCTGGTGGAAAAGACAGTTTCTCTGGCAACCATTGAGCCACTGGGAGCAAAGTGCAGATCTTAGAGACTTCTGGCAAAAGTGCTGCTTTCCGAGCCTCTTCATCTGCCAGTTGATTACCTATTGCCTCCTCTGAGTACCCTGCCTGGTGTCCCCCAATGTGTATTATTGCCACTTCTTTTGCTAAATTCACTGTCGGAATAAATCAGGCGAGACTCCATTTTCGTCATGCGGGAAAAAGCCGAATCTTTATTCACATAACTTATTTTATACAGTTTTCACAGACCTCATGTGCAACATGTATTGGCTGGTAGTTTTCTTACTACTTCATTTATTGGTCAGAAAGTGATTTGTGTGTACATGCTAAGGTTCAGGTTGTTTACATTTTTCTTTTGTGGGTTCTCATGGAACAGAGCTAATGTTTATGCAGGTGCACATATTTTTCATCCAAGAATAAGTTATGTTAACAAACTGTTCATACCAAGATTGTTTTTCATGGGAACTTGCAAAGTACTAGCTGCACTTAGAAGAAATGACAGGCTAGCCATAGATTTAACAGAGCAGGCCCGATTTTATGAGGCCTTTCTTTTATAACTTTTCTACCTGTCTGCAACAATTCACCACCTCCAATAGGCGAGTATTTCAGTTTTCATAAGCCAATGTTTTTCCTCTGCAGGTTAACAAACCTTTTTCCTCCCACAGTTTTCCAAATGCATGTACCACTCCATATGCATACTTTGAGTCTGTAAATATATTTACCACCTTTCCATGACACAATTCACAGGCTCTTATTAAGGCATACAATTCTGCAGTCTGTGCTGACCATGTGGATGGTAGCTTCCCACCTTCTTTCAATCCCCTTCCTTTTACAATAGCAATAGGGGCTCATTGATGGATTATGATACCCCCTCTGAGAAAGGGGCTGACAGCTAGTCTGTGAGCCAGAGAGAGTTGGTTGGAGAAGAAGTTGATAAGAGTCGTGTTTACCCCTGAAAGGAATTCTATCAAGATCGTCGACATGGAAACCAAGAAGAAGAAAAGATAAACAAGGGGGGCCTGCAGTAGACCGCTCTGTGCCAATGAGCACTGCGTTGATTTGTTGCGACCAATGAATAAGTATAAACTTTCTGAAAAGGTATAAAAGACAGCATGCTGTTAAAATAAACAGATAGAAGCCTTCTGAAATGCATGGTATTCTTCTGTGTGTTGTGACTGTCTCAACAGCAACATCTGGTGAGGCCAAACATGAATGCAATTGGGCTGTGGGGCGAAGCACAGCCAGAGATGGGGCCCAGCATAGCTTTTGAGAGCAGTGGGGAGATGCTGCCAGTCTGGACTAGACTGATTTTGACACCTGTGATACAGGTGAGCCACTGGGAACATTATGGGGAATAACATATCCAGTGAAGAATAGACTGTTTTGTCTACTTGGAAGGCTTCGTTGAAGAGAAAAGATATTGAGACTACTGATTATGCTCTTCGTAGTATGCTATTGTGGGCCAGGTTGCAAGATTTTGAAACTGATTTAAGTATGGCATTCAGTGTGAGAGTGTAAGAGCTGAAATGAGGGATGCAGGACTCCAGGCGGCTCTCCAAAATGAAGTTTATTACATCCAAGACATTACAGCAGTCCAGGGTCGTGGGCAACAAAGCCTGTGCATACCGATGTCAGCTCCAGCTGCAGGCAGGCCTGGAGACCCTTTGGTTTTGGTTACAATGCATTATATACTTTGCTGAGCATCTTAATACAGTAGAACCAATCTATACCTTAACTATTATATATAGCCTATCATAACTACCATAATTACCATATTCATGTTACTATTCTCCAATCACTAAAAGTTAGTACATTACAGTTTAAGCTAGAAGTTGTTTTTCAGTTTTCTTGCAGTGGAAAATTCTGAGACCTTTTTTCTACTTGCAACATTTGCTGACTTGTTTGCCTGTGCTATCTTTCTGCTTGGTAAAAACATCTTCTTGTTTGAGGTGCGTTTATCCTTTGTTCTAAGTCATAAAAAACCCCTTCTAACTAACATACCCTTTGTCTCCTTGGTTATCCAGTAAGACTGGCTCAGCAATTCTTTTCTTCTATATCAAAACTTGCTTCCATCTCTATTCCTTCATCAGACTCTACATTTAAAAATCCTTCTGCTAAGCATACATATCTGTGAGACTTTCTTGTCAAACTTTCATCCTTCCCAACAGTTGTAGAGAGTGATAAGGTCTCCCCTGAGCCTTCTTTTTTTCCAGGCTGAACAACTCCAGCTCACTCAGCTGTTCTTCATAGGGCTTGTGTTCCAAGCTCTTCACCAGCCTTGTTGCCCTCCTCTGGACACGTTCAAGCATTTCAATGTCCTTCCTAAACTGAGGGGCCCAGAACTAGACACGGTACTCAAGGTGTGGCCTCACTAGTACCGAGTAGAGGGGAAGAATTACTTCCCTGGTCCTGCTGGCCACACTATTCCTGATACAGGCCAGGATGCCATTGGCCTTCTTGGCCACCAGGGCACACTGCTGGCTAATGTTCAGTCGACTGTCAATCAGTACCCCACAGGTCCCCTTCTGCCTAGCCACTGTCCAGCCACTCTGTCTCCAGCCTGTAGTGCTGCAGGGGGTTATTGCGGCCAAAGTGCAGGACTCGGCACTTGGACTTCTTAAACTTCATGTTGTTGGACTCAGTCCATCTATCCAGCCTGTCCAGGTCCCTTTGCAAAGCCCTCCTACCCTCCAGCAGACTGACACATGCTCCCAGCTTGGTGTCATCTGCAAATTTACTGATGATGGACTCAATACCCTCATCCACATTGTGGAGACCCTGGGGGGCATCCCCTAGGTTAGGGAGACAGAAGAAGCTTCTCTCAAAAAGCTGTTAACACCCCATTGGCTCCTTGCCCTGTTCCTATGTCCCTGAGCCACTCCCTCCCTGTTTCCTGATTGGCCCTTATCTTTTACGTCCCAGACACCAGCGTCACCCCTGGCCCCTTAGGAGAGAGAAACCTGGACCCAACATGTGTGTGCCTTGGACCTGAACATCTTACCAGGCGGCTGAATTAAATATCTGACGCTGTTGAGTCAGGGATGGAAAGAAAGACTCCAGTCTTCAGGTGGATCAGAAGGCTCAAGAATAATTTTATTAGCAAGAAGTTGAGAGCTTTATAGTCTCACTCACTAAGTGGGACCTGATTGATCTCAAAGTAGAAACATCTCACATTATTGGTGACTATGAATAGCAGGCTGTGGAGAACCATAACTATAAACAATGGTTACAGAAAGAGAGATAATAATTGTTTGAATTCTTTCGTCTAAGATTCCCAGGCTCAGCCTGTGAGAAACTGTCTCTGTTCTTTCTTTGACTGAACTGAGAATAGCCACAAACATCTGTGGATATCATGCACAGGCCCTTTTTGCTTCTTTACCCTGGACTTTACTAGCAGCTATTCAGGCTGCAACACACATCATCAATGAAGATATTAAACAGGACTGGCCCCAGCACTGATTCCTGGGGGACACCACTAGTGACTGGCTGCCAGCTGGATGCAACACCATTCACCACCACTCTCTGGGCCCAGCCATCCAGCCAGTTCTTAACCCAGCAAAGAGTGCACCTGTCCAAGCTGTGGGCTGCAGATTTTCCAGAAGTATGCTGTGGGAGATAATGTCAAAGGCCTTGCTGAAGTCCAAGTAGACAACATCCACAGCCTTTCCCACATCCACCAGGTGGGTCACCTGGTCATAACAGGAGATCAGGTTGGTCAGGCACGACCTGCCCCTCCTAAACTCATGCTGGCTGGGTCTGATGCCCCAGCTGTCCTGTAGTTGCCGTGGGATGGCACTCAAGATGATCTGTTCCATAATCTTGCCTGGCACCAAGGTCAGGCTGACTGGTCTGTAGTTTCCCAGATCCTCCTTCCGGCCCTTTTTGTGGATGGGCCTCACATTGGCCAGCTTTCAGTCATCTGGGACCTCCCTGGTGAGCCAGGACTGATAGTAAATGATGGAGAGTGGATTTTCAAGCTCACCTGCCAGCTTCCTCATCACCCTAGGATGGATCCCATCTGGTCCCATAGATTTGTGAGCATCTAAGTGGCTCAGCAAGTCTCTGAATGCTTCCTCCTGAATAACAGGGGGACCATTCTGCTCCCTGACACCATCTACCAAACCAGTAGGACAGTTTTCCTGAGTACAACCTGTCTTTCTGTTGAAAATTGAGGCAAAGAAAGTGTTAAGTACCTCTGCCATTTCCTCAGTTTTAGTTACTAAATTCTAAATTCCCTCCTTGCCCTTCCTTTTGCCATTAATGTATTTATAAGAATATTTTTATTGTCCTTTACAGAAGAGGCCAAATTGAATTCTAACTGGGCTTTTGCCTCTACAATTTTTTCCTACATGACCTAGCAACTCCCTTAAGCATTTCCTGAGATACCTGATCCTCCTTCCAAAGGTGATATATCCTCTTTTTATTCCTATGTTTCTTCATGTCTCGGTTTGGAAAGACAGGTGTCTGCTAAGGAAGCCAGGAGCCTCTCTGGAAATGGAAAATGTAAACCTCTTCTTTCGAAATTGTTATAAATTTGAAAATAAGGAGGGCTCTCAGGCAAAGATATGGGAGCAGGAATAACAGTTCTTTATTAGGGAAGAAAATAAAAATAAAATAAACAATGCAGTAAATCAAAACAACACTGACAGAGTCAGAATACAACCTGACACCTTGTGGGTCAGGGTGCTGGTAGCAGTCTAATTGGAATTGTGGCTACAGTCCTCCTGGAGTAGCAGGTGTGATTCTATTGGAGCAGTGATTCTGTAGAAGGGTGTAGTCTTTCTCTGAAGATCCAGTGGAAGAGGTAGCTGTTCCTCTGGGAATCCAGTGGAAAGGCTGTTCTGCTGTCTCAGAATCTCAGATTATATCCAGGAATAGGATTAGGAATGCTTGTCTCCTCCCTCTGGGCAGACCATCTCACAATGGGATGCTGTAATTTTATCAGTCATGCAGTGACAGTCAATGGCCCATTAACAGATTATATCTGTCTGGAGGGAGGATGGGTTGTGGAAGAGATAAGGAAAACTGCCTAATTAACAGAAGATAACTGCCACACCTCTAACAGATGGCAAATAGAATACACATTGCTCGGCAATCTAGGACACTTCAAAAACTCCTTGCCCATCCAGGCTGGTCATTTTCCTCATCGGCTCATCTTTTGGCACATAGTGACAGTCTGTTCCTGTGCCTTCAAGATCTGTTTTGAAGCATGCCCATCCTTCCTGGACTCCTTTGTTTTTAAGGGTTGCTTCCCAAGGAAGTCTCTTGAATAGGCCAAAGTCTGCCCTCCGTAAATCCAATGTGGAAGTTTTATTGATGCCCCTCCTTGTTTCACCAAATATTGAAAACTCTATAATTTCATGATCACTGTGCCACAGACAGCCTCCAAACACCACATCTCCCACCAGCCCATCTCTGTTTGCAAACAGCAGGTCTAGTGTAGTCCCTCCCCTGGTAGGCTCGCTCACCAGCTGTGACAAGAAGTTGCCCTCTATAAACTCTAAGAACCTCCTAGAATGCCTTTTTTATGCTGTATTGAGTTTGCAGAAGATATCTGTCAGGTTAAAGTCATCTACAAGAACAAGGGCTGGTGATCTTGAAACACTCTCCAACTGCTTGTAGAATAAGTTATCCACCTCTTCATCCTGGTTGTGTGGTCTATAACAGATTCCCACCAGAATGTTGGCCTTGTTGGCCTTCCCTCTGATTCTTACCCATAGGCACTCAACTTTATCATCATTAGTCTCAATTTCCATGGCATTGAGAGACTCCCTAATAAAAAGAAGAGCCACCCCTCCACCTCTTTTCCCTCTCCTGTCTCTTCTGAAGAGCTTGTAGCCATCCGTTGCAGAGCTCCAATTATGCGAGTCATCCCACCACATTTCCATAATGGCGACTATGTCATAGCTTTCTTTCTGTACCATGGCTTCCAGCTCCTCTTTTTTGTTACCCATGCTGAATGCATTAGTGTACATACACTTCAACTGGGCTGCTGATTTCACCCCTGGCTCTGGCTTACCACTTTTGGGCTTGTTTCTGGAGAGCCTAGTTGCATCCCCTTCCCTCTTCAAACCTAGTTTAAAGCCCTCTCAATGAGTTCTGCCAACTCATGGGCTAGAATTGTTTTGCCCTTAATAGACAGATGGAGCCCTTCTGGCTCCAGCAGTCCAGGTGCCATAAAAGTTGCTCCATGATCAAAGAATACAAAATTCTGCCTGTGGCACCAGCCCCTAAGCCACTTGTTGATAATGCAGCTTCTCCTGTTCCTTTTATCATTTGTCCCTGCCACCAAAGGGACTGAGCAGAACACCACCTGTGCTCCTGCCCTATCAATCACTTGACTCAGAGCCCTGAAGTCTCTTTTAATTGCCCTGGTGCTCTTCTTTTCAATCTCATCATTGCCAGCCTGGAGTATCAGCAGTGGATAATAATCAGAGGGCTGAATCAGCCTAGGGAGTCTCCTGGTAATATCCCTTACCTGTGCCCCAGGGAGGCAACAGATTTCCCTGTGGGATGGGTCCAGTCGACATACGGGGCCCTCCGTTCCTCTCAGAAGGGAGTTACCTACTACAACTACCCTTCTTTTTTTTTTAATGCTAGAGGTAGTGATCCATCTGAAATACAAAGTGTAATTGGGAGGCTCTCCAGGCAGATTATTTTCTTCTGTGTCATCTGGCTGACCCTCTGGATCCAGGGCCTCATACCTATTTTGAAGTGGCATCTGGGTAGGTGATGGGGATTGGGAGGAATTTTTATTAACTCCCCTAGTAGGGACCCATTTCCATTCTCCTTCATCTACTAGGTCTCCATTTTCCTGATCGTAGGAGGCATGGGAGTTCTCTGACTCTTGGTGGGCTTCTCTCAGGGATGGAAGGGTGAAACTCCACCAGTCGATTTCCCTTTCACTTTCCTTAACACTCCTTAGTCTTTGTAGCTCCTCCTTAAGCTCAGCCGCCAGGCAGAGGCAATCATTCACCTGTTCACACCACATGACATCTTTTCCACTGTTCCCCAGTACCACTGACAGGCTCAAACACTCCGTACAGGTGAGACAGAGTGGAAATTTTCCAGAGTAGAAATCCATTTTGATTTAGGTGAAATGTACATCTTTGAATTAAGTCTGTAGCTTGCAAACATAGGTGTTTAGTCTGACTGCCTGTTCTCACAAAAAGCCTATGCTCAAAGAAACTGCTTCAGCCGAAGGACAGAGATAAGGGAAGGCCCCTTGAACTTTGAAACAGATGGAGAGGCTGCTGTGGGAGACAGGGCAGAATGACCCAGGAATTCTTTCTGATAAAAAAATAGCGGCAAATGTTAGGCGAAATGAGTAGAATGAATATGTATGAACCCATTGTGAAATTGCATGCATATGTATTAGAGAGGGAGATTAAAAAAGGATCTGGAGTTCCCAGAGGTACGCATGTCATTTTAAGGGAAATGATCCCCACATACGTCTAGTGCTGTAATAAACATACTGGCTTTACAACTTTCACAAAAGTTGTGGAGTTTGCTTCCGCAAATCACAGGAAGGGGTCTGGACAGACACGTCCTTCTGGGGGGGTTCTGTTTGGGTTGGTACACTTTTACTAGCTATAGCCTTTTATCGTTTGGAGACCATTGCTGAAAAATACCCAAACCAACCAACCAACCAACCAACCAATCAAACCCTAACACAAAAAAAAAAACAAACCCACTAGCAGAAGGATGACTGCAACTCTGCCTGCTTGCTCTGCCTTCCTGAACTGACATTCGAACTGCCATGCCACACCCTCAAAGATGTGCCACGCCCCTGTTTGTCTGCTCCTGGTCACCGTGCTCCCTAGAGCTTTATTTTAATGGCACCTCTGATGGCTGGAGGAGGCCCCGCCCAGTGTCTGAATGGCTGGTGAGAGGAGATAGGTGGAAATTGAGTACAAATCCAGCAGTAATCCAGCAGTTGTTCTTATTAAGAGCTTTGGATACATTTTGGACTAAAGTTGCATGCAAATCTTGGGGCCAACCCTGAGTCATGGTTACCAATTGTGCGGATAACAGACATGAAAAGAACAGTTTAAACCACATCATCCTGATTTGCATCAGTCTCATCAGTCTCTGTTTTCCTAATGGTTTCAGGAGCAGAAGCCGTCCTAACTCTGGAGTAATGGATCTGTGGTCCATTGCCAGCAACCTTGACTGTGGTGAGGGTGGTCAGCAAAACTTGGAACGGTCCTTTCCACTTAGCTTGCAGGGAATCACTGTCCCACCATTTAACACGGACCCAGCCTCCAGGCTGGAAAGGATGAGCAGGTGCATCCAGTCCTATCAGCCTGGATAACACAATGAATCTCCGGAGCTTCTGCAAAGTGGAACTTAAAGTCATTAAGTACTTCTGTAAATCATTTCTACCCTTCATACAAATTTCTCCCAGGATATGTGGAATCTGATATGGCCTGCCATATAATATTTCATAGGAACTTATGTTGTCTCTCTGCCTTGGTTGTATGCAAATTCTCAGTAAGGCTATAGGCAAGGCCTGAACCCATGTCATGGATGTTTCTTGACAGATCTTAATAATCTGGGCTTTAAGGGTTCCATTCACATGTTCAACTTTGCTGTAGGTACACAGTTTGTGGTAATTGGGAATAGGGTTGCTGCAGAGCCTCATCCCTAATGGGCTACAGCTGTGAAAAGCAGGTGACCAGTATTGAAAGTAATGAGACATGGAGTGCCGAGGTGTACTGACCAATCAGGAAAGGGAACAGAAGGCACACAGGTGCAATGCATTAAAAAAAAAACAATGAGGGGTATAAAAGGTCTGGCTAAAGCACAAAAAGGGCAGATGCTTGCTGCCTTCTGAAGTGATATATGTTGTTACTCTGTATGGGCAGACACCTCAAGCCTTCTGAAGTGGTATGGTGTTACTCTGTATGGGCAAATGCTTAAAGCCTTCTGAAATTGTATGGCGATACTCTGTATATCGTGGCCATCTTGACTGCAGCATGTGCTGTGATATATGCTGTGACACTTGTCTACTTGCTTGGGGCCTGTATGGTTTGTGCAGGTCCCAAGTAATTCCCATAAACCTGCTAACTTCCCTGAGCACTGTTGCAACAGCGTGGTCCCCTATCTGATGACATCCCCAAAGGAACCCCAAACCTTGGAATTAAATGGTTGAGCAAAACTTTTACTACCTCCTTTGCTGTGTTGGTGCAATAGGGGTAAGCCTTAAGCCATCCACTGAAGGTGTCAACGAATACCAATACATACCTGTATCCCTCTTTGCCTGGTAACTCAGTAAAATCTATTCTCCAGTAATCTCCATGGAGACCCCCTGCCTTTGTTATTCCTAACACAACTCTTTTGCTCATTTCAGGATTGTTTCTACAAGAGATTTCACACTTGCTTGTTCTAGATTGTACAATAGCAGTCATTTCTCTCCCTATTACTACCTTCCTCAGATGTTTTAAAAGATTTTCTGTTCCCAATGGGTACTTTCATGCTCTCACAGCACTCTTTCTCAAAGAAGCAGAGGTGGGACTACAACTTGTCCCCATGGGGTGACATCCCATCTGTCTTCTTTAACATCAGCCTTAAGGAACCTAATTAACTTTTGGTCTCTGGTCATATTTTGAGGTAAACTGACAAATATATTTCTTTCCGTGGTACCACTGATGCTGAATTGATTTTTGCTTTTTTCATTTATATATTCTCTATAATATATATTCATAGCTCTGTACACTGTTTTGTATAATTATATAGTTCCTAGCTAGCCCCAGTACTTTTCCCTGCCCTGATAGGCAGAAAGACAAAACACATTTCAGAGCTCCAAGCTGGGGGTACAAGGCCCTGTCTTAGGTTGCAAATGCAAGATGTGGCTGGGGATGTGTATTCTATTGCCACCTGTTAGAGGTGGGGCACTTATTTTCTGTTGATTGGGCCACCTGTTAAAAACAGGCAGGGCAGTTTTCTTTGTCTCTTCCACAACCAAACCTCCCTCCCTCTGGGAAATATCTTCTGTTAATGTGCCATTGAGTCTCACTGCATGACTGATAAAATTACATCATCCAATTGTGAGATGCTCTGCCCAGGGGGAGGAGCCAAGCATTCCTACCTGGATATAATCTGAGATTTAGAACCCCACAGGCAGCCTTTTCCCACTGGATTCCCAGAGGAGCAGCTTTCTTTTTCACTAGATTCCCAGAGGTAGACCAGGCCCATCTACACCACCACTGGACTTTCAGAAGAAAACTACACCCTTCTACAGGATCACTGCTTCAACAGAACCACATGTTACTCCAGGAGCACTGCAGCCACCATTTAATCACACTGCTACCAACACCCTGACCAACAGGGTGTCAGGTCATATTCTGACTCTGTCAGTGTTGTTTTGTATTACTGCATTTTTAATTTTTTTTTATTTTTATTTTTTCCTAATAAAGAACTGTTAGCTCTACTCCTATATTGCGGTAACCGTGACTTTAAAAATCCCGCCTGCGCCGCCGTTCCCGCCTGCCAGCTGACGGAACCGGGGGGGGGGGGGGGGGGGTGCGGTTTCGTGGCTCGGTGAGCAGGAGCCGCTCTGTCATCAGGGATGCACTGGATCGGCGTTCAGCTCTGCCAGAGGTGGATAAAAAGGCACGGTACCACAGACAGGGATGGGAGAGCGTCCCCTCGACCGGGGCCAGTCCAGGTTTTATTCCAGAACGCGGAGTAACACCCAGGGGAAGCCGCCGGATCGAAGGGCGGTGGGGGGAGGGAATACATGTGTTATATAGGAGAAACGGGAGGGGGAGAGCTCAGACAGGCAGCGAATGGGGGCCCACGGTGAGCGCGGGCTTTTCAGAGAGACAGGACGGGTGGCCAACCGAGAGAGCTCAAAGGTGGGACCCCGGTCCCCCGCCCAATAGTTCCATGTATAACACCGAAGTTTCTGGATAAAAGGGGGGCATTTGGGGGTGACAGAAACGGCGCGGGTTTCCAGGGTAACTGGTGATTGACAGATAACTGGGAAAGAGGGGGAATTCCAGACAGAACCATTATACAGAAAAAGGGGGTAACAGAACATTCCAGCTTAAACCGGGGGAGCATAATAACACAACACAACATCTCCCCATTTTTTGTTTAAAAAAAAATAAATAAAAACTTAAAATGAGGAGAACTGAGTCTGACTAAGGCAGCCTGAGTCCAGGATGGAATCTCCGAACCAGGGGTGGCTGAAAGGTGCAGAAGCCCATTGGTCGTCATCCACGGCTGAGGAGGCCTCCGATCGATCCGATTCCGAAGCTTCTGCTTCGCTGTACGATCCCGGAGCCACCACCTGGTTTACCTCGAGGGTAGGAACAATCCTACCCAGCAGTCTCTTCATCAGACTCTAAATTATAGAACAAGCAACTAAAACTACAACTAAAATAAAACAAAAAAAACAGGGTGAAAAGGTGAACTTAAAATTTTGGTTCTGCCCAGAGGGAAACTTAGAGGACATCAAAGTCAAGGGAAAAGGGTTTCCGCCTCCTCCTCCAACAAGCCTCCTCAACCTGTGCCACGCCTCCAACCTTTGGTGCCTTTTTCAGAAGGAAGGGCCTGACCCACTTAGATGGTACCCACTTAAGCCCCGAGGGAGTGGACACGCAAGCATATCCCCTCCCCCACGTGACCAGGTCGAAAGGCCCTTCTGTTTTCCAGGTCTCTGGGTCCTTAACTAGGACCGGAGGCCTGGGTTTCAGCTGCAGCTGGTTGTGTTGCCCAATGTGTCGCACTATTGGAGGATTTAAATTCTCAAAGGAACAGTTTAGAAAATTGATGGTAAAAAGTGCATTTGCGAGACGGACATGGGGAGATTCCACCTTCACAGCCATATGTTGTTGCTCTAAAACCCTCTTAAGGCTCTGGTGGGTCCTCTCCACCACGGCTTGGCCTGTTGGGGAATAGGGGATGCCTGTTTTGTGCTCTTTTCCCCATTGCTGCAGGAAACTTCGCAGTTCCCTGGACTTGTATGCTGGGCCGTTGTCGGTTTTGATGACCTTGGGGATGCCCAGGACAGCAAATGTTGTAGTGCGTTCTTATATTTTGTGATACTTTGAAGTAGTTTGTTTTGTATTCCCATATTTTTCCCAAATGGTTTATCCCAGACTGTACCCCCCTCCCTCTACCTGTGTTATCCCTTTCCCGGGATGAGATCATCTCCAAACCCCCACCCTGGCTCTCTGTCAATCACTCAGCATCCCATCCCCCCCATCCAGAAGTTTCGGTCCAAGTCGTCGAGTGATTAGCCAGAGGCTAGGGGTCAGCCCCCCAAACCCTGCCCCATACGCTGTTTTGTATGTCTATTCCCCCAGCACCCATCCCCCAGAGATACCTATTGGTTAGTACAATGTTATCTACTTTTGGTTTCCACCTCCCTTTAAATGTAACCTTGGGACAGCCCTCGGGGCTCTCGGCAGGAGGCCCCCTGAGGTGCAGGAGCTCCTTCGGGACTCCTTAATAAAACCTTGGATTAACCCCTGCTGGGAGTCGGCCCCTTCTCTTCTACCGATGTCTCTGCCGTCTCTGCTGCAGCAAAGGCAACCAGCCTGAGTGCCCTCAGCACCCTCGGGGCACAGAGAGTGTCTCCCCGCTGTCGGCCGTGTTGGGGCTGCTCCCCCCAGTGTCTGCCGACTCGGGTAAGGCCCAGGGGCTTGAGAGGCCTGCAGAGAGACTGAGACAAGCAAACGCCTGCACAAGATGTTTTTCAGCGTCAGCTGCCTTTGCACCTGTGTGGGCAGAGGCGTAGACTGCACTGGAGAAAGTGTCCACTGAAACGTGTACATAACTCAACTGGCCAAAAGAAGGGATATGTGTAACATCCATTTGCCACACCTCGCAGCTAGAAAGACTTCGGGGCTTAGCTCTGGTGCTGAGTGATGGGAGCTGATGGGACTGGCACTGGGGACATGTAGCCACGATCGCCTTGGCCTGTTCGCGTGTGAGCTGGAACTGATGAACCAGACCAGGGGCGTTCTGATGGAACTGCTGGTGGCTGATCTTAGCTTGACCAAACAGATCTGGGAGCGGGGCCATCTGAACGGGAGCAGCCAGGGCATCAGCTCTTCGATTGCCCTCTGCAATGAACCCCAGCAGATCAGTGTATGACCTGACACGCATCACAAAGAAAGGTTGCTCTCAGTGGGAGATCAGTTTTACCAATTTTGAGAGCAAGTTAAATAGGGGAATGTTGGACACCTCTTGAAGAACTGCTTCTTCAGCGACATATGCTGAATCAGTTACAAGATTGAATGGTTCAGAGAACCTCTCAAAGGCCCTGATGACAGCGTCCAACTCAGCTACTTGTGGAGAACCTTCCACCTTGGCAACATCGGCCTCCCACCGCTGAGTTTGAGGATCCTTCCAAGTCAGTACTGACTTGTGGGATGCTCCAGACGTGTCAGTAAACACAGTCAGTGCCTCCAAAGGGGTTCGGCTCTGAATTCTTTTTAATGATAATGAAAATTCTTGATTAAACAATTTGTGGGCCGGCCGATCAACTGCAATTTGGCCGGTGTAACTGTCCAGCGCAAATTGCAACATTTCATTAATCTCGAGCAGTTTATCAAAGGTTTTCTTTTTGAATTGGCCCGACTTTAATTTGATTGGAATGTGGATGCATTCAAAGTCACACCCCGCCAACTCCCTGATCCGCGATCTTGCTTTTCTGATCAATTCTGCAATCTGCTCTGATGGCCGTGTCATCCTTTTGGACCTGTGGTGGCTGAGGAAAACCCACTCTATGATCAAGAGGCAGTCCTCCGAGCCTTGGTCCTTGCCTTTGATAGAATCGTCCCATTGAAAAATCACCCCATGGAGGTGTGGCAATTTCCCTAAGATGATAAATTTGAACGGCAGACCCGGTTGGTATCTGTGGGCCTGCCTGGCCGAAATGGATTGCTGGATTTTTTCCAGTGCTGCCTGAGCCTCTGGAGTAAGGGCCCTAGGAGAACTAAGCTCCTCTCCCCCTTTCAATAAATCGAAAAGAGGGGCTAGGACATCAGAAGGAATGCCCAGCCAAGGCCTTACCCAGTTCAAAGACCCACACAGCTCATGGGCATCTGCCAAGGTCTTGATATTTGTACGAATAGCCAATTTTTGCAGAACAGTGGTCCGCTTATTTATCTCCAAACCCAGATACTTCCAGGGTGGCATCCTTTGAATCTTGTCCTGCTGAAGCTCGAACCCTGCAGCAATCAATGCATTGATTGTCAAGTCAAGCACGTGTGTGAGTATGTCGTCGGTCGGAGCACAAACGAGGATTTCATCCATATAATGATATATTATTGCATCCTCGGCGGCTGCACGAATGGGGGACAGCAAGGAAGCAACATACCACTGGCAAATCATAGGGCTGTTCTTCATCCCCTGAGGAAGAACACGCCAGTGGTAGTGCTTGCTTGGGGCCTCACGGTTGATGGCAGGAACCGTGAACGCAAAATGCGGGGCGTTGTCCGGGTGAAGTGGAATATGGAAAAAACAATCTTTGATATCTATAATTGCCAGATTCCAATTTGGAGGGAGCATCGTCGGGGATGGCATCCCGGGTTGGAGGGGACCCATATCTTCAATAATATTATTAATTTGTCGGAGTGTTGTAGTGTGTTTTGTTAAGTTATTAGGTTGGTTTATTCCAATCCCCTTCTGTCTGAAAATGGTTCTGCCCCAGTTCTCCCTTCCCGCCTTTGGAGCTGTCTGTCTTCCTGGCTCCACCCTAGCCAACAATGTATCCCCTAAACTCCGCCCTGGTTTCCCTGGAAACCCTTGTATTTTTTCTTCTGATCCCTCCCCAGTACCCCGCCAATCACTCTCACTCCCCACCCTTACTGCTAGAATGTTCCAGCAGGGGAGTTCGATGGTTGGCTGAGGAACCGGGGCCCCTCCCCAGAATGTTTCCTGTTGGTGTTGGCCACGTGTCAATCCCTTGGACCCCACTCCCCACTGCACCCCCATTGGCCCAATGCCCGGCACCTCCCTACCCCTAAAAACCTGTTGTCAGCCCCCCCCCCGTCTTCTCCTGTCGGTCCTTCTGGGGTTCATTAAAGCCTGGATTAAGCCACAGTTGGAGTCCGCCATCTTCTTTCCGCTGGTTGCAGCCTTTACTAGACTCTGTCCTGCACAAGGTGTGCCTACAGCCGCAAGCTGGGCACTGCCTTAGGCGCTATCCCGAAGCCAGCTCTCGGGAGAAGTGCCCCCTCGTGCTGCTAGCAGTGCTGGAGCTAGCCGGACGCTGACAATAGAGTCACACTGCTGCAGTAGAGTGTTGGCCATTTCTCTTGTTCAGCAATATCTACAGCCAGCTGGATGGCTTTAGCTCTGCAACCTGACTTGATCCCCCTTGTCCCTTGATAGCTTCTGCAACTAGGGTTCTATACAGGAGCTTTCCATTTTCAATTTGTCCCTACAATACAGCAGGAACCATCAGTGAAGAGGCCATATCCCTTTTCATTTTCTGGTAGCTGATTATATGGTAGGGCCTCATCAGCACATGTAATTTCTCCTCTGATGATGATAATGATAGTTCAAAATTTTCACCTTCAGGCCATTTTGTGATGACGTCCAAGATCCCTGGGCAATTGGGATTTCCTATCTGAGCTTGCTGTATGATCAGAGCGATTCACTTACTCCACATAGCATGAGTGGCATGATGTGTTGCAGGGACTTGTCCTTTTAACACCCAGCCCAGCACTGGCAATCAGGATGCCAGGAGGAGCTGTGCTTCAGTGCCACTCACTTTTGAAGCAACTCAAACCCCTTCATAAGGTGCCATCATCTCTTTTTCACTTGAGGTGTAACAGTCCTTGGATCCTTTGTATCCCCAACTCTAGAACCCAAGCAGTCCTCCTTGAGTTTCCCAAGGTACTTTTTGTCATGAAGCATGGAATAGAACTCTCCAACTAGTTAATGTTAGAAAGTGGTATATTTATAAACAGCGCTGGGCACATGGGGAGTAGCCTCCCAAAGATGTTTGCAATATCACAAGGCTATGGCTCCCTTATTTATCAAAAAAAGTCTTACATATTCATATAATTTCTCAGAACACCTATACATATTCATTACCTAACCCCACCTGCCCCTGCTTTGTATTAAAATGTATTATAATGAGTTCAAAGTTCCTTCAAGCCTGCACAGTCTCTCAATTGATTTAAGTTGGTGGGCTTAAAATGGGTCGTTGATTCCTTTGAAGTTGATGTAATAAACATCTTCCTCAAGGTGACCATTTCACCTTTGTGTGTTGGCAGGCTTTCTGACCCCTGGGCCAGAGTCCAAACTCCTCAACCTGGTCTTAGTTGGTTTCGGGGCACAGGTGCAGGCCACGGTTTCTTCATTTTCACAATAGCTCCAAATTCCTATCCTGCTTCTTCAAACACAGCAAAGACAAGTAAGTGATTTATAGCTTAGCCTTAACTAGCTCCATCTGATAATAATTAACTATTCCCCATTGTGGCGATACCCGTTGCTGGTTTTTCTGGGTCTGGATTGAAGGCACTTGAGACAGTAATTCAAGTTCAGACTCAAGTGTTTATTATTTCTTATCAGTAAAACAGTCTCATTACTGTGAGTTCGGCAGCTTTTCATTAGAAGGCACAAAATGGCTAACAGTCTCTAGTTATAAGGTCTTTTAAGACTAAACTATCCAATTAAGAACTGACACCTAGATTATTTTCCCTTTTAACCCAATAACTGATCCCAAAGAGCCCGCAATGCGGACTTTTCTGCCCAATTACAAAATGCCACTCAAACCCTTGAAGAAGAAGGAAGAAGAAGCATGAAGAAGAAACCCAGGACGACACCCTGTGCCCTCCATCTTGCTTCCATCCACAACATACTAAAAATCCCAAAACCTAAATTTCTCACCAAGTGATACACCTACACGACTGTCTATAATCTATTTCACACTTTTGTGAATTCTAGTCTATCTTGAAGTCTAGGAAACTTTCTCCATGAATGAGGGTCAAAGTCAGTGCTCCCCTAGGGGTCAGGGCACCCCAGAGCAAACAGAGAAATATTCCTGGTGTCCTGGGTTTCCACACCCCATTATTTCTACTCTTCTTGGTATACTCTTAATCATTATAAATTGTTTCTATCCTCCTAACTAAATCTAGCTAAACACTTAACTCTTTCAGTTTCTTTAAACCCTCGATTCAGTCAGAGGCTCCAGGAAGGACCATTACCTCTAGCTGTAGTGTAGAGCACATTTTTCACATCTTGTCCTGTCCTGACTGGCCCATGGGCTACTTCATGAACGATTTCTTGTTTAATTTGTTCAAAAGCTTGTTGTTGTTGAGGACACCACTTGAAATCATTCTTCTTCCATGTCACATGATAGAGAGGGCTTGCAATCTGACTGTACTCTGGGATATGCATCCTCCAAAAACCAGCAACACCTAGCAAAGCTTGTGTTTCTTTTTTGCTGGTCAGTGGGGACATAGCTGCTATCTTGTTCAACATGTCCATTGGAATCTGACAACATCCACCTTGCCATTTAACTCCTAAAAACTGAATTTCCTGGGCAGGTCCCTTGACCTTACTTTGCTTTATGGCAAAATGTTCTTTCAGGAGGATTTGGATTATCTTCTCCCCTTTCTCAAAAACTTCCTCTGATGCGTTACACCACACAATGATGTCATCAATGTATCGCAAGTGTTCTGGAATCTCACCCTTTTCGAATGCAGTCTGGTTTGGTCCGCTGCAAATCGTGGGACTGTGCTTCCACCCCTTGGGCAGTCAGTTCCAAGTATAATGGATGTCCCTCCAAGTGAAAGCAAACTGGGGCCTGCACTCTGCTGCTAAAGGAATAGAGGAAAATGCATTAACAATGTTGATGGTGATACCACTTTGCTGCCTTGGACTCCAGCTTGTACTGAAGTTCCAGCATGTCCAGTACAGTGGCACTCAGTGATGGTGTGATACTGTTCAGGCCACGATAATCCACTGTCAGTCTCTACTCTCCATTGGACTTATGCACTGGCCATATGGGGCTATTAAAGGGTGAGTCCTGCTAACTACTCCCCGGCTCTCCAGTTCATGAAGCCTCTTATGAATGAGGGTCAGGGAGGCCTGCTTGGTGCAGTATTGCAGATGGTGCACTGTTGTGGTAGCAATTGGTACCTGTTCTTCAACCTTCAGCAGTCCCACAACAGAAGGGCCCTCTGAGAGACCAGATAAGGTATTCAGCTGTCTAATTCCCTGTCTCTGCTGCAGATATCCCAAAAGCCCAACTGCCCTTTTGGAACCTTGAAATATGCTCTCCTGAGGTAATCTCTGCCAAGGATACACAGGACCTCTGGGCCAGTCTCAGTGGAGTATTTTTGCCATTGATTCCCAGTCAGACTCACTTCAGCTTCCAGTTGTCAGCTGTTGGGAACCCCCTGACACCCCAAAAATAGAGATTAATTCTGTCCCTACATATCTCAATGGCATCAGGGTACATTGTGCACCAGTGTCAACTAAAGCCTTATACTCTTGTGGGTCTGATGTGCCAGGCCATGGATCCACACAGTCCAATATATCTGATTATCCTTTTCCTCCACCAGGCTAGAGGCAGGGCCCCTCTAGTTCTGGTCATAGTACTTGTTTCTCACTTCTTTTAAATATGAACTGGAGGTCCCTTCAAGAGGACTGGAAATAACATCATCCCTTCTATTCTACCTGAACACTTGCCCACTGGAAACTGAAGCACCATTTATCCTTGAAGAATTTCCCGCAGTTGTTGTTCATCCTCTCAACTCATCTACCCCTGCTCCAAGGGCAGAGATGGGTTTTCCATCCCACCTCCTTGTCTTAGGTTGCAAATGCAAAATGTGGCTGGGGGTGTGTATTCTATTGCCATCTATTAGAGGTGGGGAAATTATCTTCTGTTGATTGGGCCACCTGTTAAAACCAGGCAGGGCAGTTATCTTTATCTCTTCCACAACCAAACCTCCCTCCAGAAAAATATCTTTTGTTAATGGGCCATTGAATCTCACTGCATGACTGATAAAATTACATCATCCCATTGTGAGATGCTTCGCCCAGGAGGAGGAGTCAAGCATTCCTACCTGGATATAATCTGAGATTTAGAACATCACAGGCAGCCTTTTCCCACTGGATTCCCAGAGGAGCAGCTTTCTTTTTCACTAGATTCCCAGAGGAAGACCAGGCCCATCTATACCACTGTTGGACCTTCAGAGGAAAACTACACCCTTCTACAGGATCACTGCTTCAACAGAACCACATGTGTTACTCCAGGAGCACTGCAGCCACCATTTAATCAGACTGCTACCAACACCCTGACCAATAGGGTGTCAGGTCATATTCTGACTTTGTCAGTGTTGTTTTGTGTCACAGTCATATTTTCTGAAAAATCCCTCCACCCAGGATTTTCTCCTGGGAAGCTGAAAAGCCTCAGAGAAAAAGGAAAACAAATTCTTATCTCATTTGCTTCTCCTGTGTTGTGCTCACATGTGGAATGTGTTTGGAGATTGTTTATCCAACTGGTGATTGTTTCACTGGTTTCATGTGAATCGTTTTGACTTATTGGCCAATCAGGGTCAAGCTGTGTCGGATTCTGGAGAGAGAGTCATGAGTTTCATTATTATCTTTTTAGCCTTCTGTAAGTATCCTTTCTGCATTCTTTAGTATAGTTTAGTTTAGTATTCTTTAATATAATATAGTATCATAAAATAATAAATTAGCCTTCTAAGAACATGGAGTCAGATTCATCATTCCTTCCTTCGTCTGGGAACCCTGCAAATACAATAGTTTTGTATTACTGCATTTTTATTTTTATTTTTTCCTAATAAAGATCTGTTATTCCTACTCCAATATCTTTGCCTGAGAGCCCTTTAATTTCGAAACTATAGTAATTCGGAGGGAGGGAGTTTGCATTTTCCGTTTCAAGGGAGGCTCCTGCCTTCCTTAGCAGACACCTGTCTTTTCAAACCAAGACACTCCTCATGTCCTCTCCATGGTCATGCAGGTTTGGTATGAAGTGAGAGGGGAGAGCTTAGACAAGTCCCTGTCTTTGACAGGTTTCTGGCAGTAGACAGTAGCTTTATTGAGGTGGCCAGCACCCCAAAACCCACTCTTTCTCACAAGTTCCTAATAATGACTGGTCAGGCCTATTATAATGAGAATTATTTATTGAACAGGTCAAGGAAAACAGACATAAGACTTTACACAGGATAACATAAAAGAACTACTAGTAGATAAAAATACAGTCCATGATAATAAAGGTACCTATGTTACAGCTAGCAAAGAAATAGTATAGATTAGGAGCCAATGTCACTGACCAATGAATGATAGTGGAGTGCAGAGAATCTCCTAATTCCTCTCAATCTCCAGGGAAGCAACTCTATGTGAATTTCTTCACCTTCAAGAAGAATTCTCTACACACTCAGAGAGTGTATAAGAGATTTCTGATTTAATGAAAATCATAGTGGTCTTTTATAGTTGTAAAAGATGCTTGTGTTCTGTCAGTCACTAATTTTGGCTTATCTTTTTCTCATGCCAAGACAGGATGTTTATTGCTGGCTAAGGAGGTTTTCAGCCAAGATAATTCCTCACATGACAGGGAGATAAGCTTTTGCTGTATCAGGGCATGAAAGGTTCTGCCACAAGGTAAAAGCACAGGTTACCTTGTGGTGTGGACCCTCTCTCTTGATCAGAGGGGCGCTTGCTCCCAGTAGCAGAGACTCTGGTCTGTACTAGTGAAGCATGGGACATTTCCTCTCTAGCTTGCTTGAGTCTTTCAAGTCTATCCACAATCTTGGACAGTCTTTCCATAGCCAAGGTGCAGGGAGGAGAAAGGATGATCTTCATATTGCTGGACTCAAATAATCACCTGAAGCACTTTTTGTTCTTCTTTCATTGACATCGATGGCAATGAGTTGGCATATGACAATGGTGTGCTCTGTACAAATTTCTACCACATGCACTGTGTGCACTGGACCTCATCTGGATGCACAGGGGACTGCTCGTTATTTGAATTTCTATAGATTACTTCCAGCACAGATAATTCTCTCAGGTACTGGATACCTTTCTCCATGGCATCCCACCTACCTGGGTGCAGTACTAGATCATCCTTGAGACAATACCTTTCCCTCACGCTCACAGAGGCTGAGAGTTTCTGTCCTCTTTCCAATCCCCTTGTCAATGCCCACATGTTGGGGGTTGGGTTTTTTCTTTCCTTTTCTTTCCTTGTTACTTATGGAATTTTTTCCCATTGAGTTGCTAAGAAGCACTGATGACTGGGTGCTTGAGATGTCGGAGAGGGAACTCCTCTGGTTTTTGGGAGTTTCTCTTGGGGCGGGAGGTGGGGGAGGACAGAGATACCAGGAGAATAGAGGCAGGAAAAAGACGAGGGATGGGGAGTTGAGGACGCTCTCTCTCTCTGGGCCTCAGAGGAGGACGGTCGGACCTGCAGCTTGGGGAAAGGAAATTGCTGCCATCACCATAACCCTGCTGGGACAACCCGCAGTCTCCAGTTATCACTGCGGAGTTTCCGATACATCTCATCCACCGCCCTGGAATTTCTGCTCATCCCTGCCATTCCAGCTTGCTGCTTCCAAGAGTCCTGTTGGGGCACTGGGATCGACTGTCCCAGGGGTTTTGTGAAGCAAAGCCTCTCTTCCACCCCTTCCTGTCTCGGCCAAGCCACCATTGCCTAGTGCTCCGTGAGCCTGTGCCGGAGCGCCCCCTGCAGCCACTTTGGGATCATCACACCTGCCCTGTCCACCGGGAGTCACCAGCACCCCTGTCGGCTGTGACCGTAACTACACCAAAGGGGAAAGTGCCTGTGGCCAGAACAGCTGTCACTGAGTTCCTGGTTCTGCTTATTATTAATGCTGTAGTTGTTGTTTTGTTTGCCTTGTTATACATACTAGTAAAGAACTGTTATTCCTATTCCCATATCTTTGCCTGAAAGCCCCCTTAATTTCAAACTTATAATAATTCGGAGGGAGGGGGTTTACATTCTCCATTCCAAGGGATGCTCCTGCCTTCCCTATCAGACATCTGGCTTTCAAACCAAGACACCACATCCTGGGACAGGGTTCCTAGTTGCTTGGCTTCACCACTGTCTAGTTTCATATTGTGGGCTGCAATAGCCCAGTATTAGAGCAGCCGGGTCAGTAGGGGCTCACCTGACTGGTAGCTCATATATTTTTGCATATCTTGCAGCTCACCAGGGAAGAGGGATCTCTGACCCTGCCTCTTCCTTCTGTTGTGAGGGCCCTGTTTCCTCTTCCTCCCTCACTAAGTGAACTGATTTGGTCTAGGATTTCTTCTTCTGTATAGGGGCAACTGCTACTGGTACAGGATGTTCCTCTGGTTCAGCTGCAGTTTGAGTGGCCACAGTGCCTGTTGGTCTGCTTTCCTTCTCCTCCCCTTGAGGGTGCTGTCTAGTGACGAGCAGTGTCCAAAAAAAGTAGTGAGAGGAATGACAGATTTGTCTTTACAAACAAGCTGTGGGTCTGCTGGTAGATAAAACTAGAACTGAGAGATAAAAGAAACAATGGGAAAGATTCCACTGATTGATGAATAGAAAAAGATATTTGCCTTTACAAACTGTCCTGGGTTGACTATATGCTTTTATCCCCAATCATCTGTTCTGTTTATGCTGGATAATAAGTTTTGCACCTTTAAGACTTCTTCTGAGAGTGAAGGGAGGCGAGAAGAAGCATGCAGTTTGTTTTCAGACACTGCACCCACTCCTCCACGCCCGCCACGCAGCTGGAGGAGGTTGGAGCCGGGGACAGCGATCAGCAAGCGGCGCCGCCCCCACCACCCCCCCCCCCCCCCCCCCGGCTGTCCCACCGCCTCCTGTGTCGGCTCCGTTGCTTTGGCTGTCTGCGCCTGCGCTGCAGATTCCGGAACCCGGAGTAGACGCAGCTGCTGCCTCCAGGCCAGCAGGGGATGCACTCCCTCTGGCTTCGCCGCCTTCCACCAAACCGGTCCTGGTTCGGGATGACATTGCAAATGGCGCCGAGCCCGCGGGACTGTCTTCGGAGTCGCCTGCAGTCCCGCCGCCCCCAGCGGCAGCGGCTGGGGCTACGGCTCTGGTGGCCAGCCTGTTCCTCTGTGGGGGAGGCATGGCTCGGCAGCTGATTGCGGGCGCAGCCTGGCTGCCTGCTTTCAAACTCAGCATTTTTCGTGGGCCGGTTTCCCCTTGGGGGTTGCAATCCTTGCCGTCCCTGGCACACCCCAGCAGCGAGGGGGAGGTGGCTCCCGAAAGTTCTGCCTCTGGTCCCCAGTCCAGAGGGAATGGGGGTGGTACCGGGAGGCAGATGGGAGGAACACCTTTTGCATTTGCATTGCAGAGGCAGAGGAAACAGCGGAAAGCGACCATCGCTCAATTGCCGTGGGGAAAAAACATTCCCAGACCCGAGATGAAGATTCTCGGGACAGCTTCTATTCCCCCACTGCCGATATGGGTTGGTGGTTTGGGGGGAAGGAAACGTTTGGTCACTCATTCTGCCATTCCATTGGCAGCAGGGTGCAGGGTTGTGACAACACAGAGCCCACCTGGCGGGCTGGGCCTGGGCTGTTTGGCTTGGTTCCCTGGGCCAGGGCCACCACCCGGCCAGCTGTTGCGTTTGGGGGCTTTGCTTCCCCCTTCAGGTCCTGGGCCACTGTTCTGTGGGTCAGGTCTGGGGTTCCTGATCCTTCCAAGAGGGCCAGGGTCCCCCAGGGCCTCTCAGGCTGTCTGCTGCTGCTGGTCTTTCTGGGAAAAAAAAAAAACCAACCAAAAAAAAAAAATAAATAAAAAGAATTGAAAGAGCTGGCAGCAGCTCAGAAGCATTGAAGAGCCAAAAACTTAGCTTCAGCCCAAGTGGTTCAATAAAGGGCTGTGGCCAAGACATTCCAGAAATTTTCTCAAAATTGTTTGATGACTGTCAATGGATTTTTGATAACTATTGATGGATTTTTCTGTAGCAATTTGTTGTTTCAGGATTCTGCAAGCCTGTTTCAGGACCGAAAGGGACTTTCAGAGATGTCAAAGAGGAACATCTTCAGTCCATGGACTTTTCTTGAAACTCAGCTGTTTGGACTTGAACTTTCTTTGCATTATTTTTGCATTTTCTTATATTGTAAGATTGTTTTAGTGATATGATAGAATTTTATGTTCTACAGGTGAAGAATTTCCCTGATCATTCCACATCAGCACTTGATTGAGGTTTTGATTGGCAACAGATAACCTGTCAAGTGCTTGTTCTTTCCTCTGCATGAGCCCAGCGGATGAAATTACAAACACTTTTCTTTTTAATTTAACTAAATAAAAAAAGGTGACGTCACAGACATCTTTTCATGAAAATCCTTTCCTTAGGATTTTTTCCTCCTGAGAAGCTGAGAGGCCTCAGGAACAAAATGTAAACAATGGTTATCTGCTGCTGAGGAATGCAACAGGTGGATCTTTGATTGTCCCATCTTGGATGTTTATAATTAATGGCCAATCACAGCCCAGCTAGCTCAGACTCTCAGCCTGAGCCACAAACCTTTGTTATTCATTCTTTTCTATGCTTAGCCTAGCCTTCTGATGAAACCTTTTCTTCTATTCTTTTAGTATAGTTTTAATGTAATATATATCATAAAATAATAAATCAAGCCTTCTGAAATATGGAGTCAGATCTCCATTTCTTCCCTCAACATAAGACCCCTGTGAACACTGTCACACGGAGGGACTGATAAGAGTCTGAGTGAGCCAAGGTGCAACCCAGGTAGGGGACTTTTCTGCGTTTGTCATCTCTTTTGGAGCAGCAAGAGGTTTTATTGTTTAATATTGTTTAGGTTTTATTGTTTAATAACAGTTTTTTCCACTTTTCTCCAAAGAGGTATTTTTTCCAAACCAGTTGGGGGAGGGCCCAATTAAATCTGCTTTTCTAGAGGAACCCTCTGGGGGTTCGCTCCCAAATTTGCCCTGAACCAGGACACAAACAAACTGTAGGTTGGCTGATAAATAAAATTGAACATTGAAAGATGAAAGAAACAATGGGGAAAAACCCTAAATTCCGTAAGAATTAAAAATTAAAAGAGAGGGTTATACATTAGAGGGAAATCTTCAGTATCAGGAAGTCTGTACCTCTCAAGTACCTCAGCCAATGGGGAAAGAGAGAAGGGAAATGCGGCTGGGAAATTAGGATAAAAAGGAGGCTGTGTCCTCCAAAAATTCGAGAGACCCCAGGGGAATGCCCCATGGCCTCTCCCTTTATTCAAATAAAGTAAAAGGACTCCTCTGTCTCCTTTTTGGACATAAACCTCTGATGTTTGTGGATTAATTTTCTTAACAGTAGCCATGGTTGAGCACACTACAATACGTTACTAGTCTCTGGATTTGCCACAGCATTGTGCTTGCAAATATCCTGGCACTTCATTAGAGTCCTGTAGTTGTTCAGGTGATGCCTTAGGTTTTGGCTTTTATGTTTTTTCAGATCCTGTGCTGATTTAGTTTGTAGTTCTGTGCTTCATGTTAAGGGATGGCAAGCTCTCTTCACAGAGTAGCTAGACAAAACAATTCCTTTCCTAGCTTGGGACCAAGGACAACTGATCCAAATCTCAGGCCCAAGAGCATAAACAACGTGGACTGAAGAGAGAAAAACAAGAAGGATGGGATTTCATAACCTAAAGCTATAATTAGACAATTAACTCCAATATGCCAATGAACCAGAACTTATAAAAGTGAGAGACCTTGTGACCAGCGTAGCCCTGGCTGGGTTCTTGTACTACCCAAGGTGTATCCACTGAGGCCTTTTAATAAATACCTACTTTATTCTTTAACTCCATCTAGCCTCTGTTTTAGGTCAGCCTTCACAAAGCATCACAGGGATGAACTCCCAAACCATGGGAGCAGAGAATTTCTCCAAGAACTGGCCCATTTTCTCCCACATTCCATGCCACTCATGACTATCTACCCTCAGAACAGATATCTGAACAACCTCCCTAGAAATCTTTTTATTGGCTCTAAACATGGTGTGGACCGCACTGAGACCTGGCAGACTCAGCAACAAGAACATGCTTTCCTTAACATCCAAAGGGAATCCAAAAATTCTCAAAAGCTGCTGCAACAGGCCTGAAGAAGGAAAAAGGGGGTGAAAATCTGGGGAAAATCATCCTCCCCTCTTCTCCCCACAAACTGTGAGCAATTTTTAATGAATCCTGAGAGGTAATGCTCGAAGTAAGGGTAGGCTAGTGTGTTGGTTTTGCTCAACCAAGTTTCTGGTAGTGGGGGGGGGGGAGCCACAGAGGTGGCTTCTGTAAGAAACTGCTAGAAGCTTCCACCATGTCTGGCACAGCCAATCCCTGATGGGTCTGATGATGGATGAGCCGCTGGCCAAAGCTGGGCCAATTAGAGATGATGGTAACGCCTCTGTGATAACATATTTAAGAAGAAAATCAAAACAGAGTGGGATGCACTCAGTTTTAATTCCAGCTAGAGAAGAGGAGGAGGTGAGAACATGTGAGGGAAACAACATGAAGGCACCAAGGGCAGTGAAGAAGGAGGGGGAGGAAGTGCTCCAGGTGCCAGAGCTGAGATTCCTCTGCAGGCTGTGGTGAAGACCATGGGGAAGCAGGTTGTCCCCCTGCAGCCAATGGGGATACACAGGGGATGCAGAGATCCACCCACAGCCCATGGGGGAGGTGCTCACACCAGAGTGGGTGGATGCCCATGGGAGGCTGTGATCCGGCGGAAGACACAGTGGAGAGAGGGGACCCCTGCTTCCAGGTTGGAGCAGCCTGTCCTTGGAGAACTGCACCCTGTGGAAGAGTGACTCACATCACAGGAGTTTTGGGAGGACTGTTTGCCCATGGGAGGGACTCATGTTGCAGCAGTTTTAGGAGGACTGCTGCTTGTGAGAGTGGACCCATGTTGGAGAAGTTCATGGAGAACTGTCTCCCATGGGAAGGGACCCCATGATGTAGCAGGGGAAGGACTCCTCTCCCTGAGCAGCGGAAGAAAATCTTGGGTGATGAACTGACCAAAACCCCCACCCCATCTCCCTGCACTGTTGGTGGGAAGGAAGGAGGGGTTGGGGGAAGAAATGGTGGTTTTAAGGGCTTATTTTACTTCTCATTATCCTCCTCTGATTTTGTTAACAATAAACTCCCTTTGTATCTCTAAGTTGAGCCTGCTTTGCCCTTGGACTGTTTTGTACCAGTCTTTATTTCAACCCTTCATTTAAATTTTCCCTCTCCTTTGCCCAGCTGTAGCAGGGGGTGGTGAGTAAGTGGCTTTTGTGGGTGCCTGGAGTTCAGCCAGTGTCAAACTATGGCAGAGAGCAACACTGAATATACATCCCAAATGACCATCATTGTCCTTGATGTTATCATGTCATAAACTGACATTCCACAGTACAGCAACAAAGCAATCCTGAACCCTCTCCCTGCTCTGAAAAAGAGCACTGTGAGGAGCACATATGGGAATATATACAGGGGTAGGTACCACACCCACGTGAACAGACCAAGTAACATTGTGACCAGTGGCTCTGTACCTAATACAGCAAAATCTTAAATGAAATGTTTCTAACCCACTCTGGGCCAATCTGTTGTTATCTCAACCCTTTGAGCCTCATGTTGGTGTCAGAGACTGGAAAAGGTAATTTGTTTCAAGACCTCTTGGAGCCTTGGAACATGTGGTATGGGGTGGGTCAGATCTTCCTCTAGTGAGGTAGTGCCCTGCCCCCCATACCCCTCAATTCCACAGCATCTGTCAATCATGACACACTGGAGGCATTACCTCAGTGTAGCCTAACTCAGCCCCTAAGTGGCTGAACAACCAGAAGCCCCGCCTGGGAGTGAAGCCTAATGATTTTTGCCTTTTTTCTTTTATATATTCTCTGTATTCTTTACACATAGATTTGGAGCTCTGTAGTCTATTATTGCACTCATAGCTACTTTTGCCAGTACTTTTCCCTGCCCTGATATGCAGAAAGACAAAATACATTCCAAGACCCCTATGCTATCTTGGTTCTTCCTGGGAACCAAGGCTGAAAAACAGCTCTTTGAGGCACATTTTCATCAAAAAAGTTAAGTCCCATCTGAGGGGGAGAGGATTTAGAAGGGGCATGAACTGGGGGGAATTGCATCACCACTTGTGCTCCTAATTGGTGATTTTGTCAATTATGCAAATTTACTAAACTTATAAATCTGTATTTACCCTGTGGGGCTGGGCTTTTGTGGACATTTTCTATATCTGCCCCTGGAGGTCTCCAATAAATATCAACCTTTATCTTACCTCCTATACTAATATCTCAAAAGTGCGTGTTGTTTCATTTACAGGTTTGTTAAGGCATCAGTTTTTCTGGCACCCCAGATGGGACTAGACCTGGGAGCCTTCTCTCCAGATCAAATCAGGTACATCTTGCAAGGAATTCTTTCCTGCTGGCAACTGAAGCAGAAAACTGGGCAAGAAAATAAAACTCCATAGTCAGACAGCTACAGAGAAGGTATTTGTTTATTCAGAGCTGGGAGTGAGAGGGATCTCTCTGCCAAAAACTCACTCCATCTTCTTTAGCTTGCAGTTACATTTTAAAAGTCTTTCCACTCAACATCATGATTACAACATATAATTAGCATACTCATATTTGCATAAAGCTGTGTCATGGTTTTACAACTGTTTGTTGCTTCTGCGCATACCTCAGTTCCTTCTGTGGTGGTCGTCAGTCTTCTGGTGGTCTTTTGATGAAGACTTCTGTAGTCTTCCTCATGTTTGAACTTTTTACCTCTATCTTCAGCGCATGCCTGGTGCTTCTTGTTTTTCAGTCTAACTTGTTTATAGCTAATTTTGCAGTTTGCAAGTTCCATCAAAACTTGCTGTCTTGCTCTTTATGGCGTTTGTTATCTCACTTGCCCTGCTATCTTGGTTGTTTTACCTGCACATCTTGTTACAATGTTACTTGTGGTTAACCTTTTGTTACATACCACTTAGGATTCTATCACTGAAGGGGTATCGGGGACAGCTAAAGGTGATACAGAGACTTTATCATCAGAAGGCATGAAAAGACACTTTATTATTAGAAATCTACAGTTCTTATAGAAGCAATGGTGGACCTAAGTCCTGATTGACCTTTAGGAATCTTCTCTCACACTATTGGTGAACAATGAATAGCACACTCTGGAGAACCATATCTATAAACAATGGTTACAGAAAGAGAGATAATAATTGTTTGAATTCTTTCCTCTAAGTTTCTCCCCCCTTTCTTTTTACTTTTGTGAATTTGTTCCCAAATCATTGTGTGTTTATTCTCTGGAAATATGTTCCTCTTTACACTATGTTTCATTTTATGTCTCTTCTAATCATCATAAGACATTGTGGTTCACTGACAGCACCACAAAAAGCACTGGCTAAATATGCATGTACACAAAATGATTATTCCTAACAACAAGATTTCCATAAATAATTGTTTCAACCAATTTAGATTAGGAAGCCAAGATGTGTCTCCCATAAGTGAGTTGACCAAGATGTATCATGCTTTGTTACTTCATGGAGTATCTTTGCATGTTGCCAGATTGTATTTATATCTGTTGTTATTTGCCTTGATTGATTGATGTAAGTACAACAACTGGTATTTATCAATGTACAGACTCCTCCCATTTGTGCTGTGATCATATCTAATACCATGTGATTTTGAAATACTACTTCTTTTAAAGAATTTATTTCTGTTTGCAACTATCCAGTGGCATCTGCCACTGAGTTTGCAATTATTTTCATCTCTGCTGAGATGTTCACTATTGCTTTTTTCTAAGTGTACAATTCCTAAAGTTGGGAATACAGCTCTAACAAAGTTTTGAAGACCTGTATTATATCTAGTCAGAGGATTAGAAGGTATACTTCAACTAAATCAGTTTCTCCAAATTCCTCTAACAATTCCTCTAATTAAACGAGTATGATTTATAACTTGTATAAGTGGGACGAGATACCCCATAGTACACTGACCTAATTTCCAGGTAGTTGCTTAAGGGCTATTCCATTTCCACACAACCACCAAAAGCCATCTGGCAAATCACAGTTAGTTGTGATGCTCATGTTGGAATTGTCAGTATGCCTTGCAAACAAATAGTTATGCCATTGAGCAAATTGAACTTTAAAATCTGGTGAGGTAGGTGGTGAATTTATATCTGACATGTCTTGTAGAATGGCAGTAATTCTGGTCCAATTGGTAGTATTATTAAACTGGCCGAAGTTTGGTCCTGTAAAGTTTGACTCCACATAAATAACGGATTGATTGATGAGTGATAACTGTAAAGGGGATTTTCCTAAAGGTGAACCTATTTGTTTGCATTTTGTACTACTATTATACAAGGTATACGGGCTTAATTCGGTCCAATTACTAGAGGGCACCCCTAACAATGGTAAGTGCAATTGTTGTACCATTCCCCACAGCCAACAGTCTCTTATTCCAGTATGATTAGCTATTGCCTCAAGCAAAGCTACATACTTATTTATATAAAAAGTTACTACAATCTGCCAAAAAGCAACAAAGCATAACAAAGTGTTCTTGATTACGGCTGAGTTTCAGCTTCAGTGTATCGTTATTAATGGTTGTTACTGTCCAAGTTGCAACAGGAGATTTCTTCACTCAGGTATGGTGAATCCAGGTGGGATTTTCTCCCACATGAATTGCATTGAAGGCTGTCAGGAGGACTTGCAATGGTCCCTCCCACGTCTCCTGTAGAGGATCACCTGAAAAATTCTTAACATAAACCCAGTCACCAAGATCAATTGTATGCCATTTATGATCTGGTTGCTTAGGGTGGTTTTCAAATACAGTGTTATACTTCTGGTGCAACTAAGTGTTAATGGTTTTTAAGTATTCATAAATATATTGATTACCAACCTGGGTCAGGTTTTCATCATGAGTGGCGTTTAACCCATGAGGTCTACCATACAAAATTTCAAATGTGCTAATCTTTTCTTTTGACCATGGCTTTATCCTGATTCTGATGAGGGCAATGGGTAAGGACTGGTACCAGTACAAATTTGTCTCTTGACAGATCTTATCTATTTGTTGTTCAAACATGGGGTTCATTTTCTCTACTTGACCACTAGCTTGTGGCCTGTAAGGAGTATGGAATTGCCACTCAATTCTCAAGGCCTTGCTGACAGCTTGTACAATTTGTGCACAAAAATGTGATCCTCTATCAGAGAATATTTCCCTAGGTACACCAAATCTAGGTATGATCTCATTCAACAGTACTTTTATTACTTCCCTAGCTTTATTTATCTTACAAAGTAATGCTTCTAGCCACCTAGAGAAAGTATCAGCAAGTGCCAGCAAATACTGAAAATCCCCCTTTCTTGGGAGTTCAGAAAAGTCTATCTGCCACAAGTCTTCAGGAAAAGCTCCTCTGCTAATAACCCCTTGTTCTAGCCTAACTATTCTATTTGGATTATTCTTCAAACAAGTCACACATTGTGATGTTACTTGTTAAACAATGTCTTGCAAGCCTGGTCCTGCAATTCGTTCCTTTAGGTATTAGTGTAAGGGTTCTGCTCCCCAGTGTGTCTTATCATGTTCAGATTTCACAGTGTCTCATAAACTTTTCTGGTATTAGTAGTTGACCCGTTTCTAGTTGTCCCCAACCATTTTCTAAAAGTTTTCCTTTATTTTCATTAATCCATTTATAATCAGAGGGTTGGTATTTTATAGGCTACTTAGTTGATACTACATTAGGTATTAGAGCTGCCACAATTGGTTCATTTCTTTCAGCAGTGATTTTAACTTCATAATCTCCAAATTGTACCTGCTTCTGGAGGGTGTTACCTTTAGAGTGCCCTCGGCAATGTATAATTGCCACTTGCAATGGGAGTTTCACCGCCTCAAGGAGCCTGGGGATTTTGGTTGCATATTTGATGATATTTAGTGCAGTCAGGAGTCCTCTTTCCCTCCATATGGCTCCGTGGGCATGAACAATTCCACTAGCATATTTGGAATCAGTGCAAATATTAACTTTTTTTCCTTTTGCCAGTTCTAATGCTCTAGTGAGGGCTATCAGCTCAGCCTTTTGTGATGAGGTTCCTGCGGGTAATGGGTTTGACTCGATTACCTCCGAGACTGTAGTCGCAGCGTACCCTGCCATTCACACTCCCTGTCTCAGAAAACTGCTGCCATCAGTGAAGCAGTTCATGGCATCTGGGAGCAGCTCCTATTTTAGATCTGGGCAGCTGGAGTACACAGCTTCCATGGTCTCTAGGCAGTTGCGTACTGCAAGTTCAGCTTCAGACTGTTAAAGATGGGCAATGCCATGGTTGGCTCTTGCAATTAAGGGATGAATATTATGTGTATGTTTAGAGAAGTTTTATTGATGCATAGTTATGCTATTGTGATTTGTTCTCCCCATAGTCCCTGAGAAAAACGCCATTCACTTTTGTTAAAATTTTAGAAGTTTAATAGTAATGAAAATAGTAATAAAAATTAGGACAATAAGAGACAATAAAAAGCAAAGAATTATGGACATCCGGGTGCTTGGCACTCTGCCACAAAGCACACCTTGCTAACAAAGGATTACTCCTTACGAGCAATAGCCTATTGCATATTAATATATCTCATACATGATTCAAACATTCCTTTCAAACTAGGGTGTTTCTGCTTAATGTCAGCTTCCCCCCCCCCTTCATGTAAATCAATCTTCTTGGTTCCTCGAAGTCTGAGATTTCCCAATAAGGAGGCAATAATTCTTCTCTTGGATTCTAGGTGTCTGTTGCTGTTATCTCTGCTAAGGATTTCTTGATTATCTTTTCCATTCCTTGAGCTAGTTACAAAAAGTATCTTACATCACATAGTTTCTATTTTAATATTATGCTATAGCCTAAAAACTATATTTACCACACTACTTAAAAGAGATTAATACAACATTACATAAAAGAGATTAATACAGCATAACTTTCCAACATAACACATATAGTATTCATTTTAATATTTGCAAAGAGCTAATCATATAATATGCATTTTTCACAGTCACCTTTCCCCTCCCCCTTGTATGGTTGCCACCGGACTGCCTAGGTAGTCAGGTCATTTGGGAGGAGGGCAGGCTTGTTACTAGGAGGCGTGACATGACGACACCTGACCTCCAATCAAGTTGCAAGGAAGTAGCCTCCACCAATGGACGGCAAAGAGTTGACTGGCAGACTTTGGGAAAAGCTAGTGAGACATGGGGTTAGGAATTAGCTTGGGTTAGAAATCCATTTCAGATTTAGGTGTAGTGTATTGTTTTGAACTGTTTTGAATAGTTTAACTTTTTTAGTCTGTTAATTTGCTGTGCTCGTAAAAAGCCTGTAGCCTGTAGCCTGTAACAAAACTACTTCAAACAAGGTGAAAGGAATGTGAACTTCAAAAAGCTAGAGGAAGATAAGAGGGGCCCCTTGGACCTTGAAACAAGAAGCAAGCCAAAACTGAAGCTGCAGGAGAGAATGGACAACCAGAGAGCTCTGTCTGCACAAGGACTGTGAAGAACTGACCGGAACACAAAACTAGCAAATGAATATGCATGAAGCTATTGTGAAACTTAACGCATATTGTGAAAAACGCCAATCACTTGTTTTTTAAATTTTAAAAGTTTAATAGTAATAAAATGGTTATAAAAATAGTAATACAATTAGAGTTATAATAATTTGGAAAATTTGAATTAGGACAATATGAGACAGAAACAAAGAGTTATGGACGTCCGGATACCTTTTTTCTGGGCATCACAAGCCCAAAAAAGGACACCCATTAACAAAGGATTAACCCTTAACAACAATAGCCTTTTGCATATTCATACACCTCATACATGATGCATAAATTCCATTCAAACACAGGATTCTGTCTGGTCAGTGTCAACTTCTTCATCTTAATCCTAAGGCGCCTTTGATCCTTAGCCGGGCAGGAAGAAGTTCATTTCTTCTGATAAGAGGGCAATAAATTCTTTTTCTCTGAAAGATTTAGGTGTCCTGTGGCTGCCATCTCACTGCGAGTCCTTTCTTTAAAAAAAGTATCCTACATAGCATAGTTTATATTTTAAGATTTTTTTTTTAGACTTAAAACTATATTTAACACACTACTTAAGAGAATTAATACAGCATTATTTTCTAACACAACACATATAATATTCATTTTAATATTTGTGAAAAGCCAATCATAAAATATGCATTTTTCACACATATGCAACAAATCAGAGGACAAAGGGGAGTTTGGACTCTCGGAGGGTTTGCATGTTCTTTAAGGAGCTATCCTGCATGAGCCCGGCACTGAATAAAAATACAAACCCACTTCACAACTTTTACTAGTTGTGGAGGGTTTTTTTCCACAAATCATTTTTCTGGTGAGCCAGGCAGGAGAATCGTCTCAGTACCCCACAGCGGGAAGGCAGGGAGGCAGACCTCCCTGGCACGACCCAGGGGACTTTGACTGGAGGGGCCCCGTGTCCCTGGCTTGCCCCCTGCAGAGACAGACAATGGCCTGCTGGTGTGCGGAGATAAACTGTATGTATCAATCTTAAAGAAGCCTTGGCCAAAAGGGTTGCTGATTAGCCACTCAGAGACATCTGGCGCACAGCTCAGTCCCTGAGTAAAAGTTTGGGACTTGCAAGCAGCCAGCGGGAGGGGCAAGAGCCCACTTGCTGATAGAGCGGCAGGGGGAAGGGTCCACTGGCTGATAGAGCAGCTGGTGAAGGGGTTCACTGTTCAATTGCGTGACCGCTAGCGACTCTGAGAGTGAGTTGAGTGAATCTGGACCTTAGTGCTGCTATTATATACTTACTGCTATTGTGTGCTTGTGGTGTTCGGACATTGTGGTAAATGTTAGTGGGCTTTTGTGATTGTGTGAGTGAGTGGTTTTGTAGGCTCAGTTATATGAAAGAGGGGGCGAGTGAGTGAGTGTTTCCATGGTATGGGGCGGGGGGGGGGGGGGAGACTCTACCCGTGACTGAGGTGGCTGAGTGAGGCCCAGGGTGGCAGCTGGGAGGATGTGGGGCAGATAGCATCCTGCAGGGAGGCAGTTAGGGACAAGCAGAGCAAAGAGCAAGCGGAAAAGTGTGGGTGAGGACATGTAGCGTGTTTAAATGTGTTTGTGTAGATTGTGCATGTTTTAACTGTGGCTAGATGAACAGAGGGGATTCTACTGCCTTAGTGGTTCAGGCTTGACCCCTGGGAGTTTGTGAATCCAGTAAATCACTGGATAGATAGAGGGGATGAATGGGTTTATTTAGAGGGGCTTTATCAGACCTCAGCTGTAATGTAGTTTCTCTAGATTGGGAGCAACCTGCCATGGAGAATTTAGAAATTCATGAAGGGGCAAATGGAATAGCCTGCCTTTGCAGACAATTCTTGGGAGCCTTCGTCACCTCAAGAGACTGGCGCCCTGCGTGGGTACTATTGCAGTGCGGAGTTTGTGAGAGGCGTTGGTATTGCTGTTCTTGTAGGTGGCAGGGCACATGCCCTGAGTGTGAACGGAGGTTTCCTAATTGAGCCGATTTTGAACCTCAGATTTTAAAGCTTGTGTGTGGAAAGTCACATCTGGCACCCACAATCTGGGTTTGCATGTGGGAGGAAGATTGGGAAAGGACTGTGAGGCTTTGTGAAGAGAGGTGTCCTGGTTTAGGGCAAATTTGGAGGAGAATTTCCAAATTAGGGCCCCTCCAGTAAGCAAATCCCCACGGCCCCTCCTCCCAACTGGTTCGGGAAGGATTCCTCAGAGAGAAGTGGAAAGAACCTGTTTATTTAATAGGCACAGCACCCCCCAGCACACAAAATGAACAATACCGGATGGCAACACTCTGAAAAGAGATGACAAATTCAGAAAGTCTCTCTTGGGGGGTGGTCACTCTGTTCTCAGTCCCTCCGGCGCTGGGGCAGCTGCTGCAGGCCACAAGGTGCAGACTCTTGGTGTTTCCCAGGTCCCAGTCCGGAGCGGGATCGAAATGGTCAGAAAAAGGAAAGGAGAAACAGTCCAGGAAGAAATTTGGACAGTTTAGCTAAACTAGCTAATGAGCAAAAGCAAGCAGAAGTGAAGGAAGCAAGAGCGAGAGAGAGAGAGCAAAGCAAAAAGCAAAAGCAGAAAAAAGAAAAAGCTGCAGTCTCTGTGTCCCGCCAGGCTGATAAGAAAACCAAAACAAAACTTTCCCTCTTCAGAGCCAGTCTTAAAGGTACAGAACATAATATCCAACATTAACAGAACACATGAATCATAACGTCACCCTAGGACAAGAGGTTTGGGTGGAAGTGAGATAGGACAAGGAGAAGGAGATAATGGGAACTAACCAGAGCAAAGAAGTTCCCCGAGCTAGCCCTTTGGGGCGTATCTTAACCTGTGACGGTGTTCACAGGGGTCTTATGTTGAGGGAAGAGACAGAGATCTGACTCCATATTTCAGAAGGCTTGATTTATTATTTTATGATATATATTATATTAAAACTATACTAAAATAATAGAAGAAAAGGTTTCATCAGAAGGCTAGGCTAAGCATAGAAAAGAATGAATAACAAAGGTTTGTGGCTTGGACAGAGAGCCGAGCTAGCTGGGCTGTGATTGGCCATTAATTATAAACATCCAAGATGGGACAATCAAAGATCCACCTGTTGCATTCCACAGCAGCAGATAACCATTGTTTACATTTTGTTCCTGAGGCCTCTCAGCTTCTCAGGAGGAAAAAATCCTAAGGAAAGGATTTTCATGAAAAGATGTCTGCAACATTAACCCACTGGTAAGAAGTTGCCAGTAGGGGCAGATCTGAGAACAAGAGAGATTTAATCCAATACTGCATGGGGTGGTGGCCATTATACAGGCTGGAAGATGGGGCAAAGTGGCCGCCTGCCGGAACTTTAGATTATAACACCTTGTTGCAGTTAATGCTGTTTTTAAGGCGGGAAGGGAAGTGGAATGAGGTCTCTTATGCTGATATGTTTTTCGCCTTACGAAATCATCCAGAATGGTAGAGGGACTGTGGGCTCAGAGCTCCCTCAGACCCACTGATGTTAGCCCTTGAGAAGGAAAACAAAGCAGAGAGGGCAAATTAAGTGATGTTACTCAGCATGCAGCATAGGACAGCGATGTACCAAATCAGATAAGGTGTATCATGCTGCAGCTCAAGAACAAGAAACAATAGATTTGCTGAAAGCTCCTCCTAGGAGACAGGACGATGAGGAGGAGGATGAGATGGACTTTCCTAAAAAAGAGGAGGACACAGGCTCGGAAGGCACATCTGCTCAAACCCACTCCCCTCCTGGCAGTCCAGTTTTGTCCAGAACCAGGAGGTAAGCAGTGTTACAGGCCCCTCTGCGAGAGGCAGTGGGACTGGAAGGAGGGAGACTAATGATTAAAGTACCATTCTCCACCCTTGATCTAGAGGCATGGGAAAGGATTGCTAAAAATGATCACAGTGATCCTATACTTACTGCCAAACGTTTATTATATGTTCTCAAACAGCACAACCTAGATTAGAGAGACATCCAGTTATTACTGGATGCTTTCACTGAAACAGAAAAGCAGCTGATCTTGAAAACAGCAGGAACTTTGGCAGAGGATCACTGTAAAAGCCAGCGATTGGATGTAAGAGAATTTTTCCCTCTCCAAGACCCAAAATGGTATCCAAATATATTGGCAGAATTAAGGAAATTAGCAGATTATCAAGACTGGATAGCAACGGGAGTGGAGAGAGCTATCCTGAAGACCATAAATTGGTCTGCCCTATATTCTATTAGGCAAGGGCCTTCCGAGACTCCGTCCGAGTTCCTAGAGCATCTGAGGGATGCTATGCGTCATCATATATCATTGGACCTGGGGTCTGAGATAGGAATGAATCAGCTAGTTAATTCATTTTTGGGACAATCTACTGGAGATATCACGCTTAAACTTCAGAAAATCCAAGGGAGAAACCTTGAGGCCTTGTTAGAAGAGGAATGAAGAGTATTTAGTAACCCGGAGGAAGAATGCAAATGGAGAATGAAAAAGCTAGTGGCAGTGGTACAGGAGGAAAAGCAAGAGAAACACGAGCAAGGACCACCCAGACAAGGTCCACCTTGGTTGGACAGAGACCAGTGTGCAATTTGCAGGAGGACTGGTCACTGGAAAAACCAATGCCCAGAGCAGAGATGAGGTGACCGTTGGGAGAAAGGGGTAGTGGCCGCTCATGTGCAGGATGACTGAGAAGGACTGGGGGACTCCACCCCAGCGGATCCACTGGTTATGACAATGAGGCTGGGGGAAGAGGGGAAGAAAGTGAAAATTTTGGTTGACATGGGAGCAACATATGCAGTTTTAAATAAAGCTTTAGAGCCTGTGGGAAATGATTATGTTGTGGTGCAGGGGCCAACTGGCCAGTCTGAAAAGGCATATTTTTGCAGACCTCTGAAATAAAGACTGGGGAAGCAGTGGGGCATCCACAAGTTTTTATACCTGCCTAATTCGCCAAAGGCACTTTTAGGGAGAGATTTATTGGAATAATTACAAGCAACCATTACATTTCAGAATGGGGAGGTTACTCTGGAGGTAAATGATCAGAAGTACATAGAGGTGTTAAGTTTAATACTGACAACTATTGAACCTGACAAGGAAATTAGTGAAGAGATATTGAGCCAAGTGTCTCCTGGAGTATGGGCCTGCAATGTAACAGGGAGGGAGAAAAATATCCCTCCCATAGTGATCAAACTTAAAGAAGGGAAACCACCAGGTAGGATCAAACAGTAACCCCTGAAAAAGGAAGACAGAAGGGATCAGCCCAATAATTGAGAACTTTTTGCAGTTAGGATTGCTAAAGGAATGCCAGTTTGATTTCAATACTCCTTTTTACCAGTTCGAAAGCCTGATGGCTCATATAGAATCGTATAGGATTTAAGAGCTATCAACAAGATAACAGAGGATTTATATCCTGTGGTGGTAAATCCATATACTTTGCTAAACCACTTAACACCTGAGCTAACCTGGCTTACTGTTTTAGATCTGAAAGATGCCTTCTTTTACCTCTCCATCCATGAAGCCAGCCAGAAAATTTTTGCATTCGAATGGGAAAGCCCTAAAAGTGGGTGCAAAACCCAGCTCACATGGACTGTATTGCCTCAAGGTTTTAAAAACTCTCCCACTCTGTTTTGAGAACAACTTGCAAAAGACCTTGAGTCCTGGGAAGCTTCACCAGAAGAAGGAAGGCTATTGCAGTATGTGGATGATCTTCTTATAGCCACTCAGATGAGAGAAGTGTGTGTGGCCTGGACAGCAAGCCTTTTAAACTTCCTAGGACTCCAAGGATACAGTGTATCAAAGAAAAAGGCACAGATAGTGAATGAGAAGGTAATCTACCTGGGATATGAGATTAGTGCTGGACAACGGACTTTAGGACAAGCTCTCAAGGAAGCGATATGCCAAACCCCGAAACTTCAGACAATAAAGGAACTCCGAGTCTTCCTAGGGATGAAAGGGTGGTGCCAGTTATGGATTTATAACTATGGGCTGCTCGTAAAACCCCTATACACTCTTATTGCTAATGGAGATAGACATCTCCAGTGGACAAAGGAGGCCACACAGGCCTTTCACCAGCTAAAGAGTGCCCTCAAGTTAGCTCTGGCTTTGGGACTTCCAGACATGAGTAAACCATTCTTTCTATTTTCCCATGAGGAACAGGGCATTGCCTTGGGAATATTGGCCAAGACTTGGGTCCATATCAGAGGGCAGTTGCTTACTTTTCCAAGAAACTAGATGCAACAGTCAAAGGATGGCCGGGTTGTCTCAGAGCTGTAGCAACAGTTGTGCTAAATATCCAAGAAGCATGCAAATTTACCCTGGGACAAAAAAATTACTGTACTAGTGTCTCATACAGTGTCTGCAGTACTGGAAGTAAAGCGCGGCCACTGGCTTTCACCACAAAGGTTTTTGAAATACCAGGCCATCATGGTGGAACAAGATGATGTAGAGATAGTGGTAACTGATATTATTGATCCAGCTTCTTTTCTCAGCAGGAACCAGGGAGAAGAAGTACACCATGACTGCCTGGAGACCATTGAAGCTACTTACTCCAGCCGCCAAGATCTAAAGGACACTCCTTTGGATGATGCAGAGACCTGGTTAACCGATGGAAGTAGCTACGTTGTCAGTGGAAAGCGACATGCTGGATATGCAGTCACTACCTGCAGAGAGGCAATAGAATCTGGACCCTTGCCAACAGGGACCTCTGCACAGAAGGCTGAGATAATTGCCCTGACTCATGCCTTAGAAATGGCAGAAGGGAAGAAAATAAACATATACACAGACTCAAGGTATGCATTCGGGGTTGTGCATGGACATGGAGCCATTTGGAGAGAGGACTGCTGACCTCACAAGGAAAAACATTAAACATGCACAGGAGATAATCCGACTAATGGAAGCAGTTCAGCTGCCTGAGAAGGTAGCAATTATGAACATTAAGGCACACCAGAAAGTGAGCTCAGAATTGGAGGAAAGAAATGAGCTGGCATACAGAGACGCAAAAGAAGCAGCAAAAGGTGAGATTCCCACTGGGGGAGCCCTAATTCCAGATGGACAAATTTCCCTTGAAGGAAAGCCAGAATATAAGAAAGATAGAAAACTAATCAAAGATCAAAAAGGGCCATACAACCAAGAAGGGTGGGCTACCATTGAAGAGAAGCTGGTAATCCCAGCTTTGTGGTCACTAGTAAGAGAGGAGCACCAGAAAACACACTGGGGAATAGATGCCCTAAACACCTACTTGATTGAAAGAATCGTTGCCAGGAATTTATATACCACTATTACTCAAGTGACTTGACAGTGTGATCTTTGCCTCCAGACTAACCCCAAGAATACCCCTAGACCAAAACTTGGTCTGACTGGGAGGGGCCATGGACTGGGGCAGCAGTGGCAAATTGTCTTTACAGAACTCCCAAGAAAATGGGGGTATCGCTATTTATTAGTATTGACAGATACATTTTCAGGGTGGCCAGAAGCCTTTTCCACCAGGACTGCCAAAGCTTGGGAGGTAACCAAGGTGTTATTAAAAGAAATAATACCACGCATCGGAGTTCCAGCCGCAATATCTTCAGACAGAGGATCACATTTTATTTCTAAAATAGTGCATCAGATTAGCCACCACCTAGGCATAGATTGGGAACTTCATACCCCATACCACCCCCAATCGAGTGGTCAGGTGGAGAAAATTAATCATTTGATTAAGCAGCAAATTTAAAGGCTGGGGCAGGAAGCAAATTTACCCTGGCCCCAAGCTCTTCCACTCGCATTGTTGCAGACTCGGACTAAACCTAGAGCCAAAGAGAGGTTGTGTCCCTTTGAAATGCTTTATGGGAGGCCAAATGGAGTGCAAAAGGGAATGTCAATGTCTACCCACATTGGAGAGGTGACACTGACCACATACATGGTGGCTTTACGTAAAGAGCTCAGGGAAATTGAAAAACATGTGGCTGGAACTCAGAGCATGGGGCTAGACGGACCAGTACATAACATACAGCCTGGAGATTATGCATATGTAAAGTCTCTTACTGAAAAGACTTTGGAACCTCAGTGGTAAGGGCCATTCCAGGTGCTTCTTACTACTTTCACCACTATTAAGATCAGATTAAGATTAAGGAGCAGGGTGCCTGGATCCACCATTCTCGAGTGAAGAATGCCCCAGAAACAGAAGCCGCCTTGGAGAGTGACACCGGGAGACAACGATCTGAAACTAAAGCTTACTCGAGCAAAATGAGTATATTGCGACTGGGAATAGTTAATAATCTTATTTACAGGAGTTTAATTAAGAGAATTGTTGTGTGTTTAATTGCAATTGAAATCCTAGAACTAGAGGTACCCCTATCCAGAACAACAGAACAATGCTGAATGGCTTTGGTCCCAAGCCTTTATTCGGTACACTGGATCCATGGGAGAATATTCTGATATCAAAGATTTAAATCTATCAATTGTGGCCATGCACGAAAGCCAGGTATATGAAAAGCAGGAGTGGCGAGAACGAGAACTGTGGTCACTTCAAGGGACTATAGGAGAAGAAATCAGAGTAGGATGCCAGATGATCAATGGAACCACTCATAAGAAACCAAACCAAATTAGTGTTTCAGCTCTTCCTACATACAAGCACCGGGAGGTTTGCAATAACCCAAGTGAATCAGGCTGTTGGTATAATTTCATGTTAGTACAGCCTGTAGAAGTGACTTGTCTTTGGGCTCATGATACTATCAGGATCTCATTTAAATTTAAAAATAGATGCTGCACCTCTTACCATGGCAAAGCCTCATACAACTTATGCCAGTACTCAAGCAGCCCGAACCTAAACTAAACTGGAACCTAAAGTCAATGAAATAGGCCAATACATAGTAAGGAATATGGGTCAACAACAACTGTTGTTTAATCCAGAATGGTCTCTCAAACGAGTTGAATTGCTGATGCAAATCAACATATCAGAAATCCAACCAGCATGCTTCTGTCTCCTAAGGACATCTTCTGAGGGCTGGACAACGTGGTTACAAAGACAAGTACATCTCAGGGGCAGAATGACAAGGGATTTAACAGGGATATTAAGGACAGGATGGGGATTTTTAAATGGAATTGACTCAGAAATATTATTGAACAAGCTGGACTGAAACAAGTGATTTAACAAAACTAAAGTGGCCCCTACAGTCATCTTTATTAGCATTAGGAACTAGCCAGTGGCGGGTTTCAAAAGTGTTACCGAAATGGGAAAAGGCGGGGGACCAAGACCATGAGTTAATAATAGATGCACTTAGTATGGTTCAAGATAATGAGTTTTTAGCTTTCAGTTGTATACAAGCACAGTTATGGATGTAGACAGCAGCAGCTTTGATCATACAGGAAGGAGGTGAAGTTGAATTTTCAGCTGAAATCTGAAAAGTTGTTTGGGACAAGGCGAATGATTCTGAAAGAAAATGTCAATCTTGGTGGACTATGGTAAATTTTACCTATGATCCTGTTTCTAATGTGGCCACTACCTCTGTGCTTACTATATGTAAAGACACTGTTTATGTTATCCACCCTATCATTGCACTAGGACTAAACCATGAGAGGACAGTGTTCTACCCCTCAGAACATAAAACATGGGCACAAATGGTGAATGAGAAGTGGCAAACAGTGAACTTAGTATCTTGTGTTACCCAGGAACAACTAGGGTTCATTTGTGAAAGTAATACTATTGATGCTCAAGATGTGTGTCTTGATACTGAGCAAAGTATTTGCCACTTTGAGATTCATCCAGTCACTAATGAGAAAACTGTGCTTGTGTATACTGGCCGAAGTTGTACATGCTTAAGAACTGCTTGTGCTTTTGTAGTAATAGGTAATGAAGATGCAGCTCTGCCTAGTAGAAATCATTCTAATTTTTGTATTTGTAATTTCATTAAGATCATCACGTGTGATTTTTTGTATTTGGCACCACTGACATCTCACCAGCTGATCAAAACCAATTACACAGTGTATCGTAGGTTATCACCTACTCCTATTGGAGTGGACCTTACTTTGGTAAGACAATTAACCACCAAGACCTAATTGAAATTTTGAAGAAGATCCAGAAAAATTGAGAGAAAACTCTAATTACTGTTCATCATGATACGAAGGAGATAAGCAGAGTTCTGCAAAGAATAAAACAAGATGCAGATCATCACTGGTGGGATATAATCTTTGGATGATCGCCAACTGCAACTGGGATTTTTAATATGTTGTGTCACCCCATAATAGTTTTACTGATATTAGTTGGGATAAGTTTAGAGTTATCATTTATAGCACTAATTTGGAATTGGAGAATACTACAGCGAGTGGTGGTGTTGACCTCCTTGTCAAATGTACATGGCAAAGCATTGAGGGATACATATTATTGTAGAAATTTGCATTAAGTAAAAGAAGTTACTAATTTCTTTAGAAAAGGGGGGAAATGAGACATGGGGTTAGGAATTAACTTGGTTTAGAAATCCCTTTCAGATTTAGGTGTAGTGTACTGTTTTGAATTGTTTTGAATTGTTTAACTTTTTAGTCTGTTAATTTGCTGTGCTCATAAAAAGCCTGTAGCCTGTAACAAAACTACTTCAAACAAGGTGAAAGGAATGTGAACTTCCAAGCTAGAGGAAGATAAGAGGGGTCCCTGGGACCTTGAAGCAAGAAGCAAGTCAAAACTGAAGCTGCAGGAGAGAATGGACAACCAGAGAGCTCTCTCTGCACAAGGACTGTGAAGAACTGATTGGAACACGAAACTAGTAAATGAATATGCATGAAGATATTGTGAAACTTAATGCATATGCAACAAATTAGAGGACAAAGGGGAGTTTGGACTCGCGGAGGGCGGAGGGCGGAGGGCGGGCACGTTCTTTAAGGAGCTATCCTGCGTGCGTCGGGCGCTGAATATAGATACCTACTTCACGACTTTTACTAGTTGTGGAGTTTTTTTTCCACAAATCACTAGGGTTACCTGATGCAATACCAGAGGGTGTAAAAGGCAGAGCAGCCATTTTGTGGGCGGGCATGTGGCCATTTAGTTCCATGCTCCCAGCGCTGCTCTTTCTCCTTATTCAGTCCTTTGTTGTATTTGTTAAGGTTTAATAAACCTTTGAAATTTTAAAGTGAGATGTCGTTTCTCACAAATGGGAACTTGTCCGGGATATAAAACCTCATCTCTGTGGCCGTAGGGGATTTCGGACGAGAGGCACGCCCCCTCCAAATTTGATGGCTCAAACAACTTGTCTTGGGACCATCTGTGATTGCAGATCCGCACCCCAGAGACAACAAAAGACTGAATAACGGAAAAGAAGGGAGGGAAGAAAAAGCCCTCTGAAAAAAACTGCAGACAAAAGTGAGTATTGTATGTGTGTGCTTGGAGTGTGTGTGAAACGGAGTCTGGGAGTGTGCTTGGGGTGTGTGTGGGACTTGGGAGAAAGGGCACTAAATCATGAATGTGAGGGAACTCAAGAGCGCTTAAGAACCTCAGGTTGAGTTACCAGATTTACGGGGACTCAAGAGCACTTGGGGAGGCCAGGTTGAGAGTAACTAGATTTAGGGGGTGTTTGATGCCTCAAGTTTTAGCTTTTATATTTTTCAGATTCTGTACTGCTTTAGTGTGTAGTTCTGAGCTTCATATTAGACAATAGTAAGGTCTCTTCACAGAGTAGGTAGACAAAACAATTCCTTCTCTAGCTGGGGACCAAAGACAAATTATCCAAATTTCAGGCCCAAGAGCATAAGCAACAGTGGACTGAAGAGAGAAAAGCAAGAAGGATGAGACTTCATAAGCTAAAGCTATAACTGTACAATTAACTCCAATATGCTAATAGACCAGAACTTATAAAAGTGTGAGACCCCATGACCAGTCATCCATTTTTTGACCATTTTGGGTTCATCTTGGGTGTAGCCCTGGCTAGTCTCTTGTACTGCCCAAGGAGTATCCATTGAGACCTTTTAATAAATACCTACTTTATTCTTTAACTCCATCTAGTCTCTGTTCTAGGTCAGCCTTCACAAGGCATCAAGATCAGCGGGAACCGCCAGTTGATGGTGGTCGTGCGAGTACCGGAAGGTTCCGGGTGGGCATGTGAGGCACTGGCAGCAAGAACAGCCGAGCGGCACAAACTGCGCTCAACCAGGGCACGAGGCTGCTAGCAGCAGGAACCACCACATGGAGGGGACTGATGGTGGTGAGGGGCCACAGGCAGCAAGAGACTACCGCTAGGTGCTGCGGAGACTGGGAGGTGCTGAGTGCAGTAGCACCTGGCAGGGGTGACCTGGTTACGTGGGGTCTCAGAAACAGTGGGCAGGAGATCATGTAGGTTGTGGCCGGCGAGGACCTGGCACAGTAACTCCCGGCGCTTGCTGACCCAGCGGAGGTGGTGACAGCACTGAATGCAGTTTGCACGTGGTGCTGCCAAGGGTCAGGGGCTAGCTCAGTTGTGCTGGGGTCTTGGAAACTGCGACCGGGGGACCGCATGGGCAGTTTTTGGCAGTTTCCCATACTAGTACACCAAAAGACACCACGACACTGGACCATGGCAGCTTCCCTGCAATCCTCTGGCATAAAGCCAGCCAACTGCTGGACCATGTGGGTGGACAGGAGTCACTGGATCACAGGCAGGTTGTGTATTTACTTTTGTTTTCCGGGAAGAAGGTGAGGTTCTTTTTTTTCCTTTCTCTTTCTTTTCTTTTCTTTCTTTTTCCTTCTAGCTGATTGGGAAGGCGGGCCTTGTTGGGAGGACCTGTGGTTGGCTGTTGGGATGGGACTTGGAGCAAGTAGGGAGTCCCCAAGGGGACAAGGACGAAGTGAAGAGATATCAACAGGTATACCCCTAGATAGCCCACTGGGAAAAAAACTAGCCAGATGGAAATATGACCCAAGCACCAGAGATTAGGATGAGCTCAAGATGATACAGTACTGTATGATAGTGTGGACTAAAGCGGAAATTAGGCCCGATCATGTACTTTGGCCGAGGTATGGGTCGGACGAAAAGTGGATATGTCAGGCTTTAAACATCTATGTAAGGGCTATCCAATCAGGAAGAGAGCGACTACGTTGCCTGTTGGGAAGGAGAAATTTTGCCTTCAAGGGTGGGCGTGTTAAAAGTAACAGAGTAAAGAATGGGACCCATTAGACTATCTGCCCCCTCCACCTCCACTGGCACTGACTGCACCTCCCTTGCCCTTTGATGAACCTAGTCAAAATACTAGAAACAGAATGGCACAGTGAGAGGTAAACAGGTCAGGGGATGGGAATCAGGCAGTGGAATTATATTCTCTGAGGGAAGTACCACTGGGTGGGGTGCAGGGGGCAATTGGGTTTTTAACTGTACCACTCAATTCCTCTGATATGAGAATATTCAAAAAGGAGTTAAAAGGATTACTAGAAGACCCCATTGGATTAGCAGAACAGTTAGATCAATTTTTGGGGCCCAGCATTTGTATGTGAGAGGAAATGCAATCAATAATGACTATGTTATTTACACCAGAGGAGAGACAAATGATTCGAACAGCTGGGATGCGGATATGGGAAAGGGTGCACATGCAAGGACCTCCTGGGGATCTGAAGATGCTCACTGCACGCCCTAGTTAGGACCACAACAACCTAGGGGGAAGGCAAAACATGGAAGATTATAGAACATTAATTGAAAGGGGCATTAAAGAAGCAGCCCTGCGAAGCCAGAATGCTCGTAAGGCATTTGATGAACAACAAAAGAGGGAAGAAACTCCAACAGAGTGGCTAGAAAGATTAAGGAAAAATATGAGGCAGTATTCAGGTATCAACTCTGATACAGCAGCCGGACAGACCTGTCACTGTCATATTTTCTGAAAAATCTCTTTGCCCAGGATTTTGCTCCTGAAAAGCTGAGAAGCCTCAGAGAAAAATGAAAACAATAATTATCTCATTTGCTTTGCTGCTTTGGAATGTGGTTTGGACATTCTTTACCAGTAGGTGATTGTTCATTGGTTTCATGTGAATTGTTTTTACTTTTTGGCCAATTACGGCCCACCTATGTTTAGGCTCTGGAGACAGTCACAAGTTTTTCATTAGTATCTTTTAGCCTTCTGTCTGTATCTTTTCTCTATTCTTTAGTATTGTTTTAGTATAGTATTCTTTTATGTAACATAGTATCATAAAATAATAAATTAGCCTTCTAAGAACATGGAGTCAGATTCATCATTCCTCCCAATGACAGGGGTCACAGAAAATACCACACAGACCTTGCTAAAGATATATTTCATCACTCATGTGTGACCAGATATATGGAGAAAATTATAAAAGTTGGACAGTTGGCAAGAAAGGGGATTCGAGGATCTCTTAAAGGAGGCACAGAAAGTGTACATCAGGAGGGATGAGGAGAAAGCAAAAGAAAAGGCCAGAGTTATGTTAACTGACATTAGAGAAGGCCGATTTGTTTTTATTGTAAGGAAAATGGACACCTCAAGAGAAATTGCTCCTGAAGGGAAAGAGACTTGAAGGTTTATGAGAATGTGTGAAGAGGGGAGGCGGAAGACTAGGGGTGTCGGGGGCTCTACCTCCTGGGGACAGAGTACCATCAGGAGCCCTTGGTAACCTTAAAATAGGTCCCCACGATGAAGAATTTGAAATTTGGTAGTCTCGGGAGCTGAAAAAACTTGTGCTTGTAGAATTCAAAAGGAATGTGAGAAGAGTCAAAATACCGTGCAAGTAGTGGGTGCAAAAAGGGAAGGGTTTAAAGTGTTAATTCATAATGTTAACCCTGGAGATTGAGTACTGATCAAGTCATGGAAAAACCAGCCTCTAACCCCTCAGTGAAGAGGTCCCCTTCAGGTACTGCTAATCACTGAATTGGCTGTGCGAACTGCAGAGTGGGAATGGACTCACGTCAACGGAATTAAAGGCCTGGTGGAAGAACCCAAAGAATGGACTATAACATCCAGACTGGGTGAGACAAGAATGACTCTTAAGCTGAGACCAAGAGATAAACTGAGAAGCACCAGGACATCCAAAAAGTAGAGTTAAGCGTCCACCAGCCAGCTGGAGGACTGTTTTAAATAACACTTTGGGTGGGGAATTTGAATCGTATGGATTATTGATGTAATTGCCCTGTTTTAATGGATAGGGATTGCGAGTGTCTGTTGAGGGGAAGTACATGGAGAACAGTGAGAGGTGCTGGGGTGGTTCATTTGGGAATTGACAAGTAGAGTAAACCAGAAACTAGAGGGCAAGACTGGGTTGCCCCCTGTCCTCACCACCAAGAAGATTATATAGCCCTGCTGCGGGCAGCAACCCTGCAGGCATGGTAAGGTGGGAGCAGATGTTATACCGGACCTCTATCATTCCTCAGTTGTCTTTTCCCTCCAGAACCCAATACGGGTACAATTGACAAGTAGCGTACAAGAGGGATTAGAGGGCAAAACCGAGTTTGCCTCTGTACTTGCCACCAAGATACACCTGCTATAGGTTGCAACCCCATAGGCATGGTAGATGGGAGTAAAAGCCATACCGAACCTCTGTGATTCCCTTTCATCTGTTCCAACAAATTAATGTCATCAACTCCACCAATCATTTTGCTTAAGGAAAACCTGAGGTTTTTTTCCTGCTCCCACTGTCCTCACCCACAGCAACAGATGCTATTATGACTCATCCAAAATTAAATTTGACTCAGGAGAAGTAGGAGTAGATCAAAATTGAAAATGAGAATTATTGCTCAAGCCAAATGACTTATAGAAAAGGGAAAGGGGGAGCTTGTTAGAGATGGGTGTAGTGGTTTTGGTTTGCCAATTTCAGATTTCCCCAATTTTAAGATTTCCCAACCAATGCACTGATGAGTGTGATGGACTTCAGTGCTGGCTAATCACCAGTGCACTCATTTCTTGCTGTGAGATAGGATTAGGAGAAAGGCAAAGCAAGCTCAAAACTTCAAAAGGTTATAAAGAAAATTTTATTAAAAGTGACTAAAAGGAAAAAAAGTAGTAAGAATCAAAACAAACCCTTCAGAACACTTCTCTTCCCCCCATAACCTTTTCTTTCCCACTGATAATGTAAAGAAACAAAACCTAAAATTTCTAGTCAGTTTACCACCTTTAAAATAATCTTTTTTCAGTTCACTTAGGGAGAGAAGTCCCTCTTGTTAAGGTTATGGAGAGTTCTCAAGAGGGAAAAAAATAGTTCTCTCATGGCTCTCTCACGACTAGCAGCTGCCCCAGAGAAAATCTGTTATTGTGAAGCCCCTCCCATTTTCCACAAGCCTTCCCACAGCTTGTCGATGGGCCATGTCGACTTATGGGGTACTGGTTTAAAGATGAGCTGTTTGAAGGTAAAAGTTCTTATTATCTATCTCTAAAATAATCTTCATCCCTGGAACAGACATCTTTTTCTCCTGGGGGCACCAGACTACTCTTCTCTCCTTCTCTGTTCAAACTTCTCATGGGATCACTGCTACTTTAACATCTGCTTACTTTAATATGGAGGCCTTTGCTTGATATTAATTTGAACACTTTCATCTCCCCATACTTTCATGTGTTATAGGGAAAAAAAGTTCTTTCTCCATAGCTTACAAGAGAATTTCAGCTCCAAAAACAAGGCATCTCCTCATCCTTCCCATCTGGGACTTGACTTCTTCCTCACTGACTTCTATGTCTTCATGTTGTTCCTTTACATGCTTGCATCTTGTTCCTTTCTCTCACTTGAGGGAGGATTGAAGCACTGAAAGGGTTAACATCATGCCTGGGGCCTACCTGACCCACCGGTAACTTGTGGAGAGAGCTGCAGCTGGGGCTGTGTGAGGATCAGCCTCATGGTTGGTCTTTGGTTTTCTCTGTGTTCAATTCCAGCTGCAGGGCCACTCTGCATGGGCTGCAGGATGCAGAGGTCTCTGGTCTCAGCCGCACTGGGGAGAGGCGACCTGACAGCAAGATCTTAACAGCTACGGCCAGCCCTGCTCCAGCCTGGGCTCTGCAGCCTCCCCACCCGCCTTCCTGCCTGGCAGGTGCTTGGGGCCCAGCCCACAGCAGGACAGGACTGATGGGGGCCAACAGGTGGCCCAGGGAGGGGGGAAGGGGTCCGGTCCACGGCAGGGCCACCTGGCCTGGCCTAGTCAAGACGGTGGCTGGGGCCGTGGCCTGTCACCTCTTTGCTGACTGGAAAAGACAGAAGTTCACGGGTTTTTTCGTCTTTAACATGTGTCTTTCACAGAGGTGTGTCCAGCTTCTCAGTGGTTCAACAGACTGCCAGTTACACAAAAAGCTTTTGCCTCATTTCCCTGAATTCCTCCCAAGTCAAACTATGACAATGGGTAATGCAATGGTTGGCTCTCGCAATTAAGGAATGAATATTATGTGTATGTTAAGACAAGTTTTATTGATGTATAGTTATATTATTGTGATTTGTTCTCCCCATAGTCCCCTTTCCCCTCCCCCTTGTACGGTTGCCACCGGACTGCCTTGGTAGTTGGGTCATTTGGGAAGAGGGCAGACTTGTTACTAAGAGGCATGACATGACAACACCTGACCTCCAATCAAGTTGCAAGGAAGTAGTGTCCACCAATGGACAGTGAAGAAGAGTTGACTGGCAGACTTTGGGAGGGGCTAGGGTTACCTGATGGAAGAGGGGGTATCAAAGGCAGAGCAGAAATTTTATGGGCAAGCACATGGCAGTTTAGTTCCATGCTCCCAGCACTACTCTTTCTCCTTATTCAGTCCTTTGTTGTATTTGTTAAGGTTTAATAAACTACTGAAATTTTAAAGTGAGCAGTCATTTCTCACAAGTCTTTCCTTGCAGAAAAGAGGCAGGGTTAACAACACTGGTAACTTGAACTTAAATATCATCAGATTCAGCCAGGACAGCTTGGTATTTCAAAAACCTCAACGGAGACAGACAGTGGTTCCCTTTCTGATTTAAAAGAGCTGACACAATGTGTGACACTAAGACAGTCATCTTTTGTCCTAGTGTAAACTTCGGTGCCTCGTTGTAGCAGCCACAGGGCCTGCAAGGCCTCTCTGGCAGTCAGTTGCCTAAGATAAGAAATGCCTAGCCATGATGACTGGACCAAAAAAGCCCCTCTTCCGCCTTCAGACCCTTGTTATCTCTCTGTAAGATGATAGGCCATTTTCGCCTCTACCCTTACTATTGGACTGTTTCCCAAAACCCCTATACCCTATATAAACACCTATTTCTGCCCAGTTCTGCAGAAGAGCTGTCACTATGACCCTTTGCAGAAGCTGCCAATAAAGACACCTCTGTGGAACCACATACAACTCTACTCCTCTCTCTCCCTGCGTCTGCCGGAGGCACTTAGCAAGCAAAGAGCTGAAATCACTAAAGAGCTGAATTCACCAAAGAGCTAATCTCACTTAAGAGCTGACCTGCTTGCTAAGATTGCCTGCAGCTGGGAGCCTGCCTGAGGGACCTGGACAGGTTGTGCTTAGCTGGACTTCGCTATTCAGACACCTATGGCAGCCAGGGTAGGAGACACCCTGAAAACCCCTGCCGTAATAAATACTTGGCACATTGAATGGGGTGCTGGCATCCTGGTACCCGCAGAGCAGCAATTCATCTTGAATAGTACTGCCTCAGTTCACTAGGACCTCCTGAAGATAAGTTCTCTGTTATATAAGAAGTTATCTGAAGAGGCGTCCAACAACCCTCCACATCAACATCTGGGACAAGATCCTGAAGACTCGAACAGAGCAGACCACCTACCAGCAGTTTTTGCCCCACATTCGGCTGAAGAAGTGTAAGTTTTAAAACAGCCTTTCTTGCACGCTTTTACCTTGGGTCCTTTTTTTTTTTTTCTTTTTTTTTTCTCTTTTTGCTGCTGGAGGGGACAAGGGAATGGGATCAAAACCTAGTAAATTAAAATGATCCCAGAACGAGAGAGACTTACATTTACAAATCCTAGAAATCCTATCTGCTATCAGCTTTTCTTTCTCTAAAGGCAATCTCTCAAAAACTAACTTGAAAAAATTTATTAAATGGATTATTTCACAGTTTCCAGATTCTAACACACATACTATTGTTCTAGATTTTGGGACACAGTAGGGACAGGAATATACACTCTCCAAACTAATGAAGATTTTTCTGTAACTCAGTTTTTACCTCTTTTTCATTTTATTACCAAAGCAGTTCAAAAAAAGAATATGAAGAGCTCAATTTCGCTGCAATCATCTCCCCATGCTGAGAGCATTCCGACCTTATCTCTCCCACCAGAGACTCTCTCTTCAAGTGCTAATAACATTCCTCCCCTCTCAGCCTTTGAATCCTATCCTCTGCTTTCTCTGGGTCCAAAAAGCCAAAAGCCATCTCTGGGGTCGCTCCACCCTTGGGTCCCTTTCCTGGGATGGGGAATGTTAAAAACGCCAATCACTTGTTTCCAAAATTTTAAAAGTTTAATAGTAATAAAATGGTTATAAAAATAGTAATACAATTAGAGTAATAATAATTTGGACAAACTGAATTAGGACAATATGAGACAATAAAGACAAAGAGTTACGGACGTCCTGGTACCTTTTTCTGGGCAGCACGTGCCCGAAAATAGACACCCGTTAACAAAGGATTAACCCTTAAAAACAATAGCCTGTTGCATATTCATACACTTCATACATGATGCATAAATTCCATTCAAATACAGGATTCTGTCTGGTCATCTGTCAACTTCTTCCTCCAAATCCTAAGAGCGCCTTTGAGGCGGGAAGAAGTTGGTTTCTTCTGATAAGAGGGCCATAAATTCTTATTCTCTGAAAGATTTAGGTGTCCTGTGGCTGCTATCTCACTGCGAGTCCTTTCTTTTTAAAAAAAGTATCCTACATAGCATCGTTTCTATTTTAACAATTTTTTTATAACTTAAAACTATATTTAATACAGTACTTAAGAAAACTAATACAGCATTACTTTCTAACACAACACATATAATATTCATTTTAATATTTGCGAAAAGCCAATCATAAAATACATGCGTTTTTCACAGGGAACATGGAATTCACGCCGCATCCACCCACCCCCTCCACACACGCATGGTCCGCAGGGCCTGCCCATCCTTTACCCCCCCCCCCCCCACACACACACAGCGACACAGCCGCAGCAAGCGCTGATTCTGCTCCACCAGCTACTACGCAATGCACGGCACGCTGCTTGTACCCTCCCCCTCACTGCAACATCGCCCCGAACATGGCCCCGCAGCCCACCGCGACCCCCCCCCCGCCGTGACCCCCCCCCATCTCTGCCGCTGCCACCCCTACCCCGGTGCCTCTCACCCCCGCTACCATTCCTGCCGCAGCAGGTCTTCTCCCTGCCTGCCCACCCGCCGCAACTCCAACAAACCACACTGTGCGCCCCATCGTGCCCGCTGTGACAACGGCAGCCCCTGCCAATCCCACCGCCTCCTCTCCCCCGTTTCTCCCTTGCCCGCATCCCCAGGCTTTGCAACCACCCATCCACCCTCAGGGTCCTCCGAACGGCACCTTTGAGACCCCCCCCCCCCCCCACGGTGGCACCCCACTTCTCCACACACCTCAGTCCTGCACAGGTTGTGCCACATGTGGAGCTGCCATTCCTGCTCCACTGCTGCCTCCCTCTAGCCAAGCTCTACCATGTACCACCCCCCCTCCAGTCCTCTACACCCCTGCAAAATCTCCCTCCAACACGCCCAAAAAAGTATACTGCACTGCCTGCTCACTCTCACTCCTCAACTAAGGACAGTAGTGACAGCGAGTCCAATTCTGATACAGAGGACATTGATCCATGGGCTCTAATCAAAATGGAAGCTACTCGGGCAGGGGATTGGGAACTGGCTCAGAGAATTTTTGCTTTCTCACTAACTTATATAAAGGGAAAAAGAGGTGGTGCCACCACAAAAACAACGTGGGAACCTAACACAAATAAAGAACTTGTACAACTACAAAATATAGCCAAAGAACATGGTAGAAGTTCGCATACTTTTAGAAATGTCCTAGAAGCTATCTTCTCGGCACATGTTTTAGTACCTCATGATGTTAAAAAGATTGCCCACTGCCTTCTTTCCCTGGCAGAATATATGCTATGGGAATAGCATTGAAAAAGACAATTTAAAACATTATCAGACACCTATGCTAAAGATGCAAATAGGCCAGATTTTATAGTCAAACAGCTGGCTGGAGCAGGGGATTTACAGAAACCCTCTGACCAAGCTAACACCTTACCTGAGTGTCATGGTTTGACACTGGCACAATGCCAGTGCCCCCATGAAAATACATTCTCCCTGGTGTCTGCTGTGAGATGTGACCAGGAATAGAGCAAAACAGGCTCCCACTTAGAAATAAAGAAGAGAAAACTTTATTAACTTACAACTATATGTAAAAAGAAACACACACAGAACTCAGAATGAAAACCTTCCAAAAAACATTTCCTCCACCCCCCACCAAATTTCCAATACATCCATCCCTCAGATCACCAACTCTCAGTCCATCACCACCCTTTAGATAATCAATTCTCAGTTCATCAAGGAGTGAGGAGTCCCTCTTGTGCCATAGGCTTCCCCTGGAAACACAGTTAAGACCTCTTGTGTTTCTATGTCACACGTGGCACCGCCCGGAGATCATTTGCCATTGTGACATCTTCCTTCCATGCCCAGTGCTCTCACCAATACCCATGGACCAGGGCTGCTTCTAGGGTCTTCCTTTTAAGGGTGCTTTGTCCAGTTCCAAAAAGAGCACAGTCTCTCACTTTTGGGACACCTGTCCCCCCAAATTTCACCCCCCTGGGGCCGAGGGATCTCAAGAACAGAGATCTTCTCTTCCAGTGAAGATTGAGGGCACCACCACCCTCCTCACCCGTCACCTCTGTTCACACACTCCTTCACATAACATCACTGCACTCTCTTGGCTCCGAGCCATTGCCTCCCCCCTAAATGCAGTCTCTGTGTCACAGGAAAAATGGTTCTGTCCATGGCTATACAAGAAAAGTCCAGCCAAAGGCCACTCCATCACCTCCTCCCACCTAAGATTCTTCTCTCGTGGCCCATTTCCTGTTATCTCATCTCTATCTCTCTTCTCATTCAACTCCAGGAGGATCAGCATTTGTAAGGTTTCCATCATCCAAGAAAAGGGTTAAAAATCTCAGTCTCTGCCTGTCCAGAACACCCACGGCTGCCCTGCCGGGCACCTTCTCCCCCCCCCCCCCCCCCCTTCTCCTTCTCGGCCGGCCGCAGTGCTATCAAATTTCAAGGTGTCACAAGCACAGGGTCTCTCTTCTGGGGGGGGGGGAGGGGGGGAAGGCTGCCTAATGCCTCTTGGTGCTCCTCCGCTCCTCCACCCTTCCATCCTGCAAGGGCCTCTTCACCTCCCATCTCTGTCCAAGGCCTACCTCACCCAGCCGCATGGCTTCCCCTCCCCCGCCCAGCCAACAGCAGCTGGGCAGGGTAGAGGTCTTTCCTGTTTCCTCTCTGGAACCCAAGAGAGCTTCCCCCGAGAGTTCTCTGCTTTTAACCCCCTGTGTTCTCAGAGGCGTATCCATATCCTCAGTGCCCACACCAGGTGCCAATATTCAAATCTGAGCACCTATTGGTTTGACAACAGCATCCCAAAACACTCACTTTCTCTCAAACCATGACACTGAGGCAGCACTGCAAGACGTGGCTATTGCAGCAAAAACCTCCTTATTTCTTACCCCAGATGACTCTATTCCCATCCAACATTTTTCTAATACTAAACAAGGAGTAGATGAAGGCTTTATCAAGTTTGTGGACAGAATTAAGGATGCTCTGGAAAAACAAATAGAGAGCACAGAGGCAAGAAAAGAACTGTTATGTAAACTTGCCATGAGTAATGCTAATGAACGGTGTAAAACAATTCTGAGGGCCCTACCCTTGGATACAGAACCTGCCATAGAGCAAATGGTGGAAATCTGTACACGTCATTTGTCCACTGAAAATACAGTGGCCCAAGCAGTTGCCAAGGGTATTGCAGAAGGAGTTTCTGGTGCATTTGCAGTAGTGGCTTCCAAAGACCAGGCCTGCTGCTTTCACGTGTATTAAATATTGGACCCCAAATGTTTCGGGGTGTGTCCTGCCTGGCTTTGTCTGGCCTTGCTGCTGGACCAAAGGCTGCAGCTGTGGTGTTTCACCCCAGAGATGCCTTCGGCTGGCTGGGGGCTGCAGCTGGGCGCTCAGAACAAATCCAGGCAAAATAGGAACTCAGTTTACCTTTGGTGGAAAAGGTTCAGGCAACGGTGAAGAGAAAAGAAGCGGGTTCTGCCGTGGAGCTTAAATCCAGAGTTTTATTGTAGCATGGTAGACTTCTGAATGTGGTAACAGCTCACAGACAGACACCTGACCGCATGGTCTCGTGTCCTTTTAAGCCCCGGGGACAGGCGGAGGGGAGGTGTCGCAGACATCTTTCATGAAAAATCCTTTCTTAGGATTTTTCCTTGTGAGAAGCTGCAGTTTCAGGAACCAAAGTAAACAATGGTTATCTGCTGCTGTGGAATGCAACAGGTAGACCCGTGATTGGTCTCCTGTGGGTGTTTGGATTTCTTGACCACTCATGGCAGAGCTGGCTCTTGCTCTGTCTGAGACACAGATCTTTGTTATTCATTCTTTTTCTATTCTTAGCTTAGCTAGCTTCTCAAGAAACCTTTTCCTTTCTATTGCTTTTTAGTATAGTCTTAATGTAACATATATCATAAAATAATAAATCAAGCCTTCTGATCATGGAGTCAACATTCTCGTCTCTTCTTCATCCTGAAAACCCTTGTGACCACAGTCACAGGGAGGGACAGGGGAGGGCCAACCAGGTGTGAGCAGGGGAAGGGTCAGGGGATGTGGATGCTAGGACAAACCAATGAGCCCAGACCTGGGGGGCATCTGCCAATCACACGACGCCTTGCTGGAAGGTGAAGATTAATGGACAGCTCCCAGGCAGGAGGGCAAAGGGGGAGGGGCAAAGGTTGGCGTACCTGAGGGGGATGGGATAGGTGAGACAGGAAACCACACTGCAACACACGTGGAGACTTTGGACATTTTATAAAGGACTTTCCAGACAGGTCACCTACCCGAAACCCCTGTAACTCCTACCAAAAACCCAAGAATCAGCAGCGCTATCAGCAGCGTTCAGGAAATTTCCAGCAGAGCATGGTCAGGCCCCACACAAAGACAACAAATCAAAAGCCATCCAGACCCAGTGTGGAAGGGGCTAACAGCGGGCCTGTTAGCTAAAGGAGCGAGAAGAAGCTGAGAAGTAAGAAGAAACTGATAAGGAGCTCTCTCCAAGGCTGTAACCAAGGAGACCGAGAGAAGAAAGATAGAAGAACTTTGCAGCTGGATGAAACATTTTTAAAAAGTTAATTAAGTCACCATAACTTCTCACCAATAGTATTATGTTGATTTATTGTGGCCAATAGTAAAGATAGAAGAAGGATAAACAATTGGAAAGTGTATAAAAATCAGCCATATTCAATAATAAAGTGTTGCCAACTGAGACTGCTTGTGGTCTCTGCTTTATGTCGTGACCGCCTCGACAGCGACATTTGGTGATCCCCGACGTGATAAGAAGTCGGTGGGGGCCCATACGAGGTCCTAGCAACTGGCAACCGTGACCCACTGGGATGTAGTGGGGGAGGCGGCGTTGGTGCAGCTGAGAGTGGCAGGTGGAAGCCACAGGGAGGTCCGGACCTGATTTTCTCCTATCAAGACACCTGGAAGAAGGTGAGCCACCAACTAGTAATAATGGGACATAACTTAACTAAAGAGGAAGAAAATGTTCTGGCTACATGGAAAGTTTTGTTAAGAAATAAGGGAATTAATACGTCAGACTATGCCCTTCGAAATATACTGCTGTGGGCTAAATCACAGAATTTTGGCACTGATCCCCACACAGCTTTTAGTGTTAAGGCATGGAAAAAAGTCGGGGACAGACTGTGGGAAGTCATCCGAAAGGGAGATAAAATGGTTGTCGATCTAGCAGTTACTTGGGAATCGCTCTTTGAGGCATTAAAGGAATGGAAAACAGAGCGAGAACAAGCAGAGAGGGATGCGGACGAAGAGTTGGGGCTGATAACAGAACCTGATGGGGGGGATGAGGCAGAGGGGGCCTCTGATGGGGAACTTGAAGAAAGTCCGGGTGCCATGCAAGTTACCTGGCAAGCTGCCAAAGCTTCCGGGAAAGGTGCCAGAGCTTCTGGGAAAGCTGCCAAGGTTTCTGGGAAAGCTGCCAAAACTTCTGGGCAACCTGCCGTAGCATCCTCTTATCAGACCCCTAAACCTCTCTATCTCACACCTGCACAGCAGCTCGCAAGGGTGCCTGTATATACTACACCGCTACGCCATTTAGCTGAAATGTCTTTAGCAGAGAGACAAACCCAGCCATCTGCCCCCCTGCTTCCCTCCGCTCTAGTCCAGCCGTCCGCCCCCCCGCTCCCGTCTGAGCGGCTTGAACAACCTGCAAGGCCATATCCTCCGTTACCTGACAGTGACAGCAGCAGTGAAGCAAGTGATGAGTCGCCTGCAGTAACACCTGAGTTGGGGCAAGGAGCTCTGGCCTCTTTACCTCCAAAGAGCTCTAGCCTTGCTGCCCCATGGACTTTGCCTCCATGTCAAGTAACTGTGCTTCCTCGACACCCTCAGGAGTTTTGGGAATTTGTTAGGAGGAAAGCAGTTGAAGAAAAGAATTGGGACACCATAGAAAGGTTAGGTGCTCCAAGAGTACCTCAGGAGAACAGTGCCAATGCAAATGTTGCTTGTGATAACCCTATGGCTTTTCCAGTCTTTAAAGCAGCTCCTGGAGCAGGGCAGGATGACAGTCATCACATCTTTGCCTGGAGGGTTGTGCAAGACCTCCAATCGAAAGTGGCTCAGTACGGTATTAATTCCTCAGAGGTAATGCAATTAATACGTGTGATTAATGCAGATTTGCTTTCACCTTACGACATTGCGCATCTTGCTACAATTCTATTCCAGCCAGTACAATACGGTGTATTTCAAGAAACTTGGAGGCGAGCGGCTGAACGCACCGCTTTAACAAATATGCAGTTGCCTCAACACGACCCTCGTCATGCTGTGGGTGTTGATGCCCTACTGGGCACTGGGCCTTTTGCCAATCCAGATTTACAGGTAAGGTGGGATCCTTCGATTTTGGCACAAGCTCAACAAATTGGCATGAGTGCCTTAACTAAAACAATGGAAATGGCAGCTCCAAAACAGAAATATGTCACTATACAGCAAGGGACAAGAGAACCATTTTTGCAATTTGCAGAAAAACTTGCTGCAGCTATTGAGAAACAGGTAGAAGATGAAACTTTGCGAGACAAATTGTGCATACAATTGGCTAAAGAAAATGCAAACCCAGATTGCAGAAAGATTATTGATACTTTACGTGGGGAACCCACCTTGTCTGAAATGGTTACTGCTTGCTCAAAAGTTGGTTCAGTCAAGCATAAAATGGCAGCTCTTGCTGCAGTGCTAAGACCTTCAGCAAAATGTTATAATTGTGGACAACAAGGGCATGTAAGATCACAGTGTACCACAGTGTCAAATGTTGTCCGGAAAACAACATTTAAGCCAAGTGCAAGCAGCGATGTTGTGTGCAATCGCTGTGCTAAACTTGGGCACTATGCTAAACAGTGCAGGAGTAAATATCACGCAAATGGTCAGCTATTGCCGGGAAACCCAAAGAGGAGCGCGAAGGGGCGCGTGGGGAAACAAATACCCCAACAACAACAACTACCACATCAGCAAAAAGTTTAACACATAAACAGCTTTATCTAATCTCACTTGAGGTGACTCCTGTTGCAACCCAGGAGATTCCAGATCACATGAAGAGGATCCAACACACGGAGCGATCCAGATGGGAACCCGATGCCAGCTGGTAACTGCTCTGTCCATTGACTTTAATAATGAGAATGTTTATGGTGTTCCCACAGGCAAGAATGGGCCAAAAGGTGGTCCTTTTGACATATTAATTATAGGTGGAATTCTCCATGGCCAAGAGGAAATCTTTGTTGTTCCAGAAATACAAACAGTGCACCTGGGACAAGAAATCTCTGTCCAGCTGTGCTGCACGGACTTACCATTTTACCTTTCTAAGGGAACTCCGATTGCACAAGCCTTTCTACTCCCAAAGAATCACAGGGAACAGCTTCCTCTCAACCCTACAGCAATGTGGGCACGAGTTGTGCATCCAAGCAAGCCTACCATCGAGTGTGGTCTTTCCTGCAGAGGAGAGAAGATCTACTGACCAGGGATGCTGGACACCGGTGCCAATGTGACCATCATCACTCGCTCAGAATGGCCAGCACACTGGGAACTACAACCAGTAGCAGGCATGATTTCAGGGATTGGTGGAGCTACAGTTTCTAAGCAAAGCAAGCCCAACATCCTCATCGAAGGGCCTGAAGGCAAGTTGGCAACCATCTGTCCATTTGTGGTAAGGGCCTCCATCACCCTTTGGGGCAGGGATGTTCTATCCCCATGTGGAGCTTCCCTATGTATTCCCACTTGGGATTTCTAATTGGGGCCACTGAGGAGCGCACACTACCAGATACCCCTTGGCTCACCTGGAAATGCCAGGACCCGATCTGGATCGAACAGTGGCCCCTCTAAAGTCAAACTGCGGGCACTACAAGCCCTTGTGGAAGAACAGCTCGCCAAAGGACACATCGTCAAGACCACCAGCCCTTGTAACTCCCCAGTCTTCATGCTGCAGAAACCTGGAATGGACAGGTGAAGACTCCTCCATGACCTTCGCAAAATCATTGAGGTCATCAAGGACATGGGCCCTCTCCAGTCTGGCCTGCCTTCACCATCAATGTTGCCTTGAGACTGCAAACTTGCCATCATAGATATCAAAGACTGTTTCTTCAGCATTCCACTGCACTCCCAGGACACTCCACAGTTTGTTTTCTCCATTCCCTCTCTTAACAGAGAGGCTCCATTCAAAAGATATCATTGGGGTTATCTTCCTCAAGGAATTAAAAACTCGCCCACTATATGCCAGTGGTACGTTGCTCATATTCTGTCCCCCATCCGGAACCAATTTCCAGATGCAATCATCTACCACTATATGGATGATATCCTGGTCTGTGCATCAGAAAAAGCTTACTTAGACAAAACAGTTAAAAAGACCATCAAAACCATAGAAAAAGCAGGATTTGTGATCCATAAGGAGAAAATACAGTACTCCAACCCATGGACTTATTTCAGATTCCAGATCCGGGAAAGGACCATCATACCCCAGCAGCTCACCATCCGAGATGACCCAAAAACCCTGAGAGACTTACACAGCCTGTGCGGATCCATCAACTGGGTACGTCCACTGCTAGGAATTACAACAGAGGACCTCGCTCCCCTGTTCAACCATCTCTGTGGCAACAAAGACCTGGACTCTCCACGCACTCTCACAACAGAAGCCCAAGATGCCATCACCAAGGTCCAAGAAGCCCTGTCTTCACGCAAAGCCCATCGCTTCGAGCCCAACCTGCCTTTCCTGTTTGGCATTCTGGGAAATGCACCCCAGTTCTACGGACTGGTTTTCCAATGGGATACTCAACTTTGAGACCCTTTATTGATACTGGAATGGATTTTTACAAACAACCAACCTTCAAAGACAATTACCACCTTTCAAGAAATCATGGGACATCTAATAAAAAAAGCCAGAACTCGCCTCCTCTCTTTTGCAGGGTGTGAGTTCACATGCATATGCTTGCCACTGACCACTGGGGACCTGGAGCATTTGCTCCAGACCAATGAAAATCTCCAGTTCGCCCTAGATAGCTATACAGGCCAAATTTCCATCCATATCCCAAAACGTAAACTTTTTAATCGTGATGCAGCCTTTAATCTGACCCCAAAATTAAACCAAAGTAAAACACCTCTCAAAGCTCTAACCATTTTTACAGACGGCTCAGGGTCATCCCACAAGTCTGTAATGACCTAGAAGGACCCTAAGACCCAAAAATGGGAATCTGACATCCAAATAGTGGAAGGATCTCCACAGATTGCAGAGTTAGCAGCTGTTGTCAGAGCCTTTGAGAAATTCAAAGACGAACCCTTTAATCTGGTCAAAGATTCAGCTTACGTTGCTGGTATAGCTATGAGAGCAGAACATGCTCTTCTCAAAGAAGTTTCCAATCCAAAGTTACACCAATTGATTTCTGCATTAACACTCTTAATCTCCCACAGAAATCAACCTTACCATATAATGCATGTGAGGTCACACACCCACCTCCCAGGTATCATCACAGAAGGGAACAGGAAAGCGGACGCATCAGCCATGGCAGTAGAGACTGCTAATGTCCCTGACATCTTTTCCAGGCAAAGTTGTCACACGCATTTTTTCATCAAAATGTACCTGCCCTTATGAGAATGTTCAAGGTCTCCAAAGATCAAGCAAAAGCTATTGTTGCCACATGCCCAAACTGCCAAAACTAACAGATACCATCTATGGGGACCAGAGTCATTCCCCAAGGCCTGAACAGCTGCCAGCTGTGGCAGACACGTAACTCACTTTACACCTTTTGGAAGGTCAAAATATGTGCACGTATTGGTCGATACGTTTTCTGGAGCAGTATTTGCATCAGCTCATCCAGGAGAGATTACACAACACACCATTAAGCACTTTCTCCTTGCCTTCGCCACCCTGGGAGTACCAAAGGAAATCAAAACAGATAATGGATCTGCCTATACCTCTTGTAAGTTAGAAGAGTTCTTCAGTGAATGGGGAATAGAACACAAGAAAGGCATACCTGCAAATCCCACAGGACAATCAATCGTAGAGAGGACACATCAAACCCTCAAAAGAGTCCTCAATCAGCAGTGAAGAGAAACAAAAATCATATCTCCAGTTGAAGGACGTTGCAAGGCTGTTTACGTTATCAACTTCCTAAATTGTACAACATCAGAGCCTGATCCCCCAATACTTCTCCACTTTGCAAATACCACCCAAGCAAAGCTCACTGAGAAACCACCTGTGCTAGTGAAGGACCCAGAAACACATGAAATTTCTGGGCCTTTCCAATTGATTACTTGGGGAAGAGGGTATGCGTGTGTTCTACTACCATCTGGCCCAAGATGGTACCCAGGAAAAAACATAAAACCATACCCAGGCACTGCAAACACTACTCCCACAAACAGTAACAAGAATTCCCCTGAGTCAAACACAAGACCTCCTCAAAACCAGACCAGTTCTGCCTGGAGATGAAGGCGTCGCCACATGTCCACATACCGAAGAAAAGACCTTCCCATCACGTGAGAGCAGACAAAACAAAAAGCTAAGCAACATTCTGCTGCATCAGTCAAACCATAAGCCAGACACAGCCTGAACACAAATTGTTCTCTGAATTACATGTTATTGCCCCTTTTTACCCTTAAAAATCCCTATTATTCCCCTTTCTCAACTCTTACCAAAAACCCCTAACCTTATACCCACTCCCCGATCCTTAGCTTATAGAAGGAAAAAGAAAAAAAAAAAAAAAAAAAAAAGAGGAGGGAGGGAAGGAAAGGAGGAAAGGAACAAGGGAGAAAACCCTAACCCTCCCCTCCCATCATCCCATCATAAAGATAACACATTTTGCTTTTACTCCCTATCAGAAGCCCCATTCCTGTCCAAAGATGAAAAATATCTCTGTTGGTGCTGTCCTCACTGCTGCCTGGATGTTCTTCACCATACTGTATGCCATCGGCTGGATTAGCCCACTGCCTAGCCATAATATTTGGGTAACCTTAGCAAGGACCTTAAAACAGGATAACATGTGCCTATCCATGGGAAGCCTTGATAACCCACTTTCCACATGTTTGGTAGGGATTCCCTTCGTAGCTGATGACTGGCCTGTCTATAATTCAGAGCTCCTCCGCACCACAGGTAAGAGACCCAACCTGGTAGATACTTGGGACGAGTGGACAAAAATGCTGCCCAATGCTCTAGAGAAACCCCAAGAATTGGACCTGTTGGGGTCCTCCAAAGCAACATACTATGTCAAATTTTACTTTAGATGTCCGAAGAATAATTGGCCAGAAATTGACCAGACAAAAAACACATACAGAAAAGACATATGACACATTAACAAAGCCTATTACTATCCTGATTGGTGTAATTACACTTCTCGCGTGATCTCTGTATCCTCTCTCCCACTAAAGGATTACCCAAAGGAATGTTTCTCATCTGTGGTGACCAAGTATGGGCTGGGATCCCCTCACGGCTCCAGGGAGGTCCCTGTACCCTTGGAAAACTTTCTACCCTCACTCCAAATATCACCCTGTTACATAATTGGAAAAAAGAAAGTGAATTAAAATGTCACAAAAGATCCTACATGGAATTTGATGAAAATTGTGACCCCAAATTATACGATTGGAACAAACAAAAAAATATTGCAGTGTCCCTATTCCTACCATGGGTAGCTGCAGTAAAGCCCTTGGTGAAATAAATCACCTCGGGTGCCAGCTCAGTAAGCAAGCCAATGCTACATCTGCTGCCCTGAGCAATCTTTTAAAGGAAGAAGAGGCCATAAGACATGCATCACTTCAAAATCAAGCAGCAATTGCCTCCCTGCTGCTTGCCCATGGACACGGCTGCCAAGACTTCGAGGGATGTGCTGCTTCAATCTCTCTTCACGCTCGGAATCCATCCATGCAAACATCCAGAAACTGAAGGAACTTGTGAAGGACTTAAAAGTAGAAAACAACCCAGACTGGGTCAATGACCTTTTCGGTCAATGGGGATTAAAAGGATGGGTTGCATCTTTGGTTAAGGGAATTTTGTGGATTTTCATTGTAATTGTCATTGTATTAGCTATGTTCTCATGCCTGTTCCATTGTTTTAAAAGAACTATTGGTAATGTCTTTTTACTAAATACAGAAAGTAGAGTTGTAGCAGCCACAGGGCCTGCAAGGCCTCTCTAGCAGTCAGTTGCCTAAGATAAGAAATGCCTAGCCATGATGACTGGACCAAAAAAGCCCCTCTTCCGCCTTCAGACCCTTGTTATCTCTCTGTAAGATGATAGGCCATTTTCGCCTCTACCCTTACTATTGGACTGTTTCCCAAAACCCCTATACCCTATATAAACACCTATTTCTGCCCAGTTCTGCAGAAGAGCTGTCACTATGACCCTTTGCAGAAGCTGCCAATAAAGACACCTCTGTGGAACCACATACAACTCTACTCCTCTCTCTCCCTGCGTCTGCCGGAGGCACTTAGCAAGCAAAGAGCTGAAATCACTAAAGAGCTGAATTCACCAAAGAGCTAATCTCACTTAAGAGCTGACCTGCTTGCTAAGATTGCCTGCAGCTGGGAGCCTGCCTGAGGGACCTGGACAGGTTGTGCTTAGCTGGACTTCGCTATTCAGACACCTATGGCAACCGGGGTAGGAGACACCCTGAAAACCCCTGCCATAATTAATACCTCTTCAATGTTCATGATCCCTGTTGCTACTGCCCTAAGGCAGGCAGGCCAGCCCTTGCTCACAGTATTGAATTGTTTAGCAAAATAGGCTACTGTCCTTTTGTAAGGACCCAGGTGTTGTGCCAGAACTCCCAAGGCTATTCCTTGTCTCTCATGTGAGAATAACCAAAACAGTTTACTCTTGTCAGGAAGTCCCAAGGTCAGGGTCATCATGAGCTCCTGCTTTAACTCTTCAAAGGTGTGATTTGTTTCAGGGGTCCACACCACAATATTCTAATGGTTTCACAATCAGACTAGTTGTATATCCACAACCAGCAACAACCTGTCATTCCAAGAAAAGCATGCAGTTCTCTTACAGTTTGTGGCTTAGGTGTTTGGCAGATTGCCTCTTTTTGTGTGGTTCCCAGGGATCATTGTCCTCCAGAGACTTCATATCCAACATAGGTTACCTGGTGTTGTACCAGCTGAGCTTTCTGTTGTGACAATCAATAACCATTTAGTCCAAGAAAATTCTCAGACTTATTGTCCATACAAGGCACTCTTCAATAGTTCTTGTAGCAATTGGTAGATCATCTACATACTGTAGGAGGGTTCCCTCCCCAGACAGAGACTGCCATTGTTCCACTTCTTTGGCCAATTGGTTCCCAAAAATTGTGGGTCTGTTTCTGAACCCCTGAGGCAACACAGTCCAGTGTTGGTTTTTCCGGCCTGTGCTAGGGTTCTCCCATTCAGAAGCAAATATGTTTTGACTTTCTTCTGCAAGTGGCAGGCAGAAGAAAGCATCTTTGAGATCTATCACCAAGAACCAAACGAGATTGTCTTGGAGTTTAGTCAGCAAAGTGCAGGTAATTACAACCACTGGATGGATACTTTTAGCAAACCCACTGACTGCTTGCAAATCTTACACTCATTTATAAGTTCCATTAGGTTTTCTCACTCGTAGTATAGGAGTATTAAATTCGGATTCACATTCCTTCAATAATCCTAGTGTCAAAAATTTGCTAATAACTGGTTTGATCCTTTTTTTGTCCTCTATTCTCAAAGGATATTGTCTCCTAACCACTGGCTTGGCTCCTGTCTGTAATTCAATCTTAATAGGGTCAGCCAATTTTGATCTCCCAGGAGCAGTGGTATTCCATATTCCTGGGTATACCTGAATAATTATTTGCTACAAATAGTTACTATTGTTTGCTGGTCCTGTATCAATTACCAATCCTAATGCTAAAATCAATTTGCCTTCAGGTACTTTGAATATCACGTTTCCCTTGCTAAACTGAATTGTTGCCTCTAAATTTTCAAGGAGATCCCTGCCTAATAGTGATTTAGGAAAATTTGGCAGATAGAGGAATTGATGTATTCCCATCCTTTTCCCAATTTTGTGTTCTAATGGTTTTAAGAAAAAGGCATTCTCTGGTTGGCCTGTGGCTCCCATTACCTGGATATGTTTTTCACTTTTAGGCATTAATGTCTGATTTAAAACTAAAAATGTGGCCCCTGTATCTATTAAGAATTCAACTTCTTTATCATTCCCTAGCTGTATCTTAACCAGTGGGTCTGCTAGGGAAAGATCTGCCAGTCCCCGTCACGCACTGTTATCTATTGCTGCAACAACAGCTTCCTGTGCAGTGTTCAGTAAATCTGGACACTGACGTTTCCAATGCCCTTCTTTCTTACAGTAAGCACACTGATTTGGCCCTAACCTACCTTGGGATTGATTTGAGCCACCTCTACTATTTACACCTTTACCTCTGCCTTTGTCTCGTCCCCGACCATGTTCTCCTCTTTGATGTTGCTCTAAAGCTGCCACTATGGCCCCTGCGAGGTTTTTCTTCTCTTGCTTGTCTTGATTGTTGTATATCCTCTAGGCTTCTCCCATTAATGCTTCTAAATTTCTATTATCTGGCTCTTTTAATTTTTGTTGTTTCTGTCTGATGTTTGGACTGGACTGTCCTAGCATCAAGGAGACTAACTGCTGCTTCCTCATTTCTGAAGCAGGATCAAGTGTTGCAATCTTTTGCATTGCCGCTCAGAGCCTATCCACAAAGTCAGTAGGAGACTCCTGCTGTCCCTGTTTAGCTTTACACATTAACGCCCAATTTGCTGCTTTCGGAATGGCATTCTCTAATCCAAATTTGACTAACTCTTGGTATCTGGTTAGTGAGGCATATTTGCCTGGATCTTTCAGATCCCACAGAGGATTTGTGGTAGGGAATAGCATGCCCACATTACCCTGTAGGGCTCCACTAGCAATTTCACCCTGCACATATGCCTTAGCTGTTTTAATCACTAATGCTTTTTCGGTTTCTGTTAATTCTGTCAGCATTTAATCAATATTACCCCAACCTGGGTCTTGGTTCTTGACTATCAACTCAAATAGTTTTGATACTTTAATGGGGTCTTCCCTGAAATTTTTAACCTCTTCTCTCCGACTATTCAAATCACTAGTGGAAAAGGGTGCTTTTACTCTCAAGGCATTTCCCTCAGGACCTACCACTTGTCTCAAAGGAGCAAAAACTGGTAAAACATTTTTATTCTTGTGTAGAGAGCTTTTTGGATAATTGGTTAGCTGAGAAAGGACATTCCGATGTGATACCGATGGATAAGGGTAAGAGAAACAAGCTGGGAACTGAGCAACCGGTGCCCAATTACTGACGAAGGTCACAGTGACCTTCTCTAAAACCGGAAGACGGGGGAGAAAATTGCTTGCCAGAAAATGTAGTTATCCCAAGGTAGAGAAATTAGAAGAATGTACACATAGAAGCAAAATAATTGTTAAGAGATAGAAGTAGGTGTGTTTGATCATAGTGTGCTTTAACCAATAATGAGCTCAGATTTTGCAATATGTATAAGCTTCATTAACACTAATATAAATATGTGTGGAGTTTCAATAAACTTCGAGATTTGCTATTCATCGCATATGGTGTGTCGCATCTCTCCCGCCGTTACGACAGTCTTGCTTCTAGTGCAAGCTGTTACTGGAGTCCCTGAGCTTGTTCCCTCATCTGGGTTGTCTTAGTCATGTCCTTTCTCACTTTCTAATTTACTACCACTAGGTGATAATTGAGGGACCCCGGGGACTCTCTTGCAGAGATTAGATTGTTATTCTAACAGATCAACCTCACTATTTTCTTCTCTATCTCTCAAGACATCTCTGACCTATATGACATGCAGAACAACACCTCATTTTTCTTCTAGGGCCAGAACTAAGGGATCTTGTGGGGCTAAATTAATACCACACCTTCTCTGTCACTCCGGCTTGTTTCTCAGAGTGAAAAACATATCCAGGCAAACAACTTCATTTCATTTGTCCTCTCTTCTTAAAAACAACATTAACTGCAATAGAGCATTATGTTGTAAGGTCCTGTTTACAGGCCACTTTTCTTCATTTTCTAATTTACATAGTGGCCACCATTGACTACAATATTTAATTAAATCACTTTTCTTGAAATTGCCTCCAGGGATCCCTCCTAAATCCTTCCAATGAGCCAAAACACACCCCAACAGAGTCTTTTCAACAATCTCCTTACTGTCAGTGCTACCCATTCCTAGTGCTATCCAGATGCCTGCACTTTACAGCGAAAATTATTACTTCTGTTCCTTTCTTTACTCTTATTCTGTGAATACTGCACCAACCACACAAATGAAATCTTAGTTTCAACCTGTACCAGTATTCATTTTTACAATGCTGACAAGCAATTAACATGAAAGAATCACACGATCCACTCCTGCACAATCTACACTGTCCTGATCCGCACAACAGGCAAGGTAATGGAATACAATGTGGCATAAACGAAAAATCTTTTAACAGACACACAGGCAAGTAATTAAAACTTATTAAAAGACACACGGACAAGAAACACTAGTCTTATATAACGAGTCACAAAATGACACATCCAACAACCAAACCCAAAATTCTAAGACCTAGGCCAATACTTAAAGTCATCAGACTTCCTTTTAGGGAACTCTAACCCCCAGAGGACTCTAACCTCATATGTCTCAACATCAGGAATTTCACCCATGATACAGCACCGTACATGAGTAGTCACGCGTCTTACAGGAGTTACTTAACCAAGACCAGAAAGAAAATTCAAAACAATCAACAAATACCTTAAATTTTCTGCAGTCAGTCCTTGTCTACACCCTCAGAGAGCCGGTGAAGTGTGGCAGCCATCAGAGATATTCTCGGGGCACACCAAGGGAGTCCGTAGCTCCAGCAGACCTTGCAGCTGGGCAGAGAAATCCCTACTGCCTGGCTCGCCAGACTGACACCCAAAACTGGGCAAGAAAATAAAACTCCATAGTCAGACAACTACAGAGAAGGTATTTGTTTATTCAGAGCTGGGAGTGAGAGGGATCTCTCTGCCAAAAACTCACTCCATCTTCTTTAGCTTGCAGTTACATTTTAAAAGTCTTTCCACTCAACATCATGATTACAACATATAATTAGCATACTCATATTTGCATAAAGCTGTGTCATGGTTTTACAACTGTTGCTTCCACGCATACCTCAGTTCCTTCTGTGGTGGTCATCAGTCTTCCGGTGGTCTTTTGATGAAGACTTCTGTAGTCTTCCTCATGTTTGAACTTTTTACCTCTATCTTCAGCGCATGCCTGGTGCTTCTTGTTTTTCAGTCTAACTTGTTTATAGCTAATTTTGCAGTTTGCAAGTTCCATCAAAACTTGATGTCTTGCTCTTGATGTTGTTATCTCACTTGCCCTGCTATCTTGCTCGTTTTACCTGCACATCTTGTTACAATGTTACTTGTGGTTAACTTTTTGTTACATATCACAGGATTCACAACCCTAAGAATTCCCCTGCAATGGCCTGAGTGGTAAGGAACCATGGTCCCAGGACCCCACAATAGTTAACATAAAGGTAGATCTTTTCCCTGTGTAGTGTGTCTTGTGTATCTGTGTGTGTAGCACAGTAATGACTCCACAACCAAATGTTGTTAAGTAGGTACGTATTTTATTTAGCGCTGGACGCAGGGGGAGAGCATCTTCCCAAATCCTGCCTGCCCCGACATTCACAAATCCTCTATTTATTCACAAAAATCATGCATATTCTATAATGGCTATACATATTCAGTATCTATCCCCGCCCATTCTCCGCATGGTATGGAAATTAGCCGAGATGGCGCAGTTTATCCTTTTTATTGAGTCAGTGGTCTTTAAATGAGTCTGGGGGCCTGAAAAGATGAAGGCTCAAAGTTTTCATAGCTGTTGAACTTTCTAACTCAAGTGTTTTCGCATGTGCAGTCTTGCTTTGCTTCGAATTTTCTGGCAAGCTCAGCAGTTTTTATCAGGGGGCCCTCTTATTTGCGAGCTCAGCAGAATTTTAATAGGTAACAGGTATCCTTCGGAGGGTCCCCTATCTCAGTCCCATACAAGTAGAATAATGAATACCATATGTTCACATATATATTGCCTAAACTATCCTAAATTCCCTATTAACCCTTAAATCCCTTGTTTCATGTGTGTGTTGAGCATCTTTGTAAGGTCAGTAACTGCTAGCAGTTCCAGGATTCTAGCCCAGCGTGGTGTGGAGTGGAACATGCTTTTGGAGTGGTTTCTCAAAGGTTTTTTTCTTTCGCCGCTTTTCCAACCCACCACAGCTAGGCTGGGGGGGAGGCGAGATGTGTGTGTGTTTGCCACCAGCTGAGGTTGTTTATTGGTGGAGAAAAGCAAATGACCTTCCAGAGGTTTTTTTTTGTGTTTAGCACGCGCGGATTTTGAATGTGGTGTTCGCCTAGGGACGCCTGGGCATAAACGGGACAGATTTCTCGGAGTGGCCAGGGGAGGCCCGGCTACCGACATTGTGGGAAAGGGAGGAGGGGGCCCCACTTCCGGTATTCCATCTGTGGAAAGGGAGGTCCTGGACCTTGGAGGGTCGAAGCGGGCCAATTCGGACAGGGGCCCAGCTTCTGCTGTGAGCAAGGAAGGGATTTTGTGCCGTTTTCTCCAGGATCTCGGGGCAAGAGCAGCTCCCAAAATTGTGACTGAAATCATGAGACGGTGCCGCGAGCAGGAAGGCCACGCCCTGCATGACGAAAGGGGGGGGAACAGCCGCTCGGAGAGCTGCCGCTGAAGTGGCCCTGTCCGTTGCCCTGACAACGGCCGAGAAATGGGGCGGGGAAGCGGTCCCGGGTCCCAAAGGGGGCTGGGCGTGCGAGACATGCGGGCGGGAACATCACCCCCCTGGGCAGCGCCGCTTCTGCTACCGTGGTGGATGGGGGCGGAGGCGGGGTCGAATGCCTTGGAGGAACAGATATCACCCTTTGTAAGAGGGAACACAGCTTCTGTGATGGACGGCTCGATCGCGGTTTCCATAGTAACGAATTTTGTTTTGGAAAAACAGGGAAGCAGTGGCAAGGGGCGTGTTCGGGTGAAGTGAAGCGCGTAGCACCAGTCGCACTGGGTGTATCCCTGCTGTGCCTCGGTCCCTGTGCCAAGTGGCAGGCAGCGAGCGCTCTTTGTGCTGCCAGGTTCACACCGCGCGGGTCAGCAGAGTCTTGTTTTAATGAACACCTTAGAAAGGAAACCTAATCAAGGTACTATAAGCACTGTAAGTGCCAGAGGGGTAAGAGAGATGAGACCTTCCTTTCAACCTTTGAAATATGAATTAGGAAGATACTGGGTGGTTCATCAGTTTCTCTATTTGACAAATTCTCCTAAGAAGGATCTGTTGGAATTTTGCAAAAGGAAGAGAATAACAGATAGTTTAGGATGGTTTACTGAATTAAATTTTTAAAATACCTTCTCCGGCATCCCTGTGAATAGGAAAGGCCAAGGACTCTGCTGTTAAGTGGAAGAATCCTGAAACAGGGAGAAAGAGCCAGCTCACCAAGACAGTCCTGCCTGAGGGTTTAAGGAACAGGCCAACTGTATTCAGAAATCAGCTGGCAAAGGAACTGGAGAACTGGAGAAGGCAGCAGCTAAGAATTGCTGCATCCAACAGTTGCATCCAACTCACTGTTTGTCCTATGAACACCAACAACGTACCCTATGCCATGTTACTGAAACAGGGAAATGTTATTCTGAAAATGTTTGCTGTCAATCCTGGTATGTCTTTGTTCCCAACACTAACTGATAATATATCTGAGTATGACTGTGTTCTGGTTTAGGGTTTATAGACCATGGAAGAGGCTTATTCCAGCAGACAAGACCTGAAGGATGTGTCACCACAAGATCCAGATTGGGAGCTGCACGCAGACAAGAGCAGCTTTATGCAAGATAGCAAACAGATGACAAGTTATGCAGTGACAACCATGGATAAGGTAATCAGGGAAAAGGCCTTGCCATCAAATGTGTCATCACAGAGAACTAAACTGATTGCATCAGCAAAATATCTAGAACTGAGCAAAGGAAATAAGGTAAAAATATGGACTAATTCTGGATATGTATTTAATGTCATGTATGTCAGTGAAGTCATCTGGATGGAGAGAGTGCTGCTGACTCTTCAAGGTAATGGGATGGAACATACTGAATGGATCCATGTGCTGCTACAGGGTATTTGGAAGTCTACAGAAACAGCCTTTCTGCACTGCAAAATTCAGCAAAACAAGGAAACAACTCCCAAATTAGAGAATCATTCTGCTGATGAAATAGTAAGAGAGGCTGCAGAAAAAGGCATCTTAACAGTGGTGTGACAGAGGGGAATTGATTTGTTAAAGTTTTCCCCAAAGTGTGATCAGAAAGACCATCAGTTTTTTGGCACAAGAGCTGAGATCAAAGTGAATAGACTATTACACCAGAAGGACAGGTTGTAGTTCCACCTCAGCGGAAACATGAAGACACTCATAGGTGAACAGAGAACCTTTAGAAACATGTGAAGAAGGTGGTATTAGAAAGGGAAATTACTGATATCTGTCAGTCTATTGCTATGTGGAGTCGTGGGTTGGAGACAGACACACAACACAACGAGAGTCATCAGCAAACAGCCACAAGTTTATTATGGCTGCCCTTTTTACAAGGGCTTTGGATTTCCTGGGCTCAGATAGCTGATTGGATGAGACCTCTCTCCACCCAGCTCTCTGGCCAGTAGGATGTCTGCAGCTTAGGGTGGAACGTGATTGGGTGACGTCCTTCTATGTATTCGAATCCATCCTATCATCGCTCAGCTAGGGACTTGTTTATGGAACTGTGCTGGGTTTCTTATTTATAGCCTAATTAATTGCCCAGTACAAGCCAGCTTGTACTGTAACATCTCCTCCTTTCTTTCTTTATTAAAAATTGCAACCTGCTCTCTGTCACCTATCTGCAAGGGCCTTTTGCAAACAGGGTGACATAAGACAGCATGGGTTTAATTTGCATGAGGCTTTCCACCCAGTTTGACAAACCTAGCTCCCCAGCCAGCAATGTGTTCCATGTACCACTTGAAGTTGCAGCACTCACTTCCAGGAGCTGTTAGGCAAGATCACAACCCTTCAGGCTAACATGCCACAGGTTACCTACTTATAGTTACTACTTCTAAAAAAAGAAACCATTTAACCCTGAGAACTGTTAGAGAAAAACCCAACTACTAGAAAAACAGTATGTTAACAGAAAAAACAGTTTGTGAACAAATGAAGTCCTAGTATAAACTGTCACTTCAATAGTCCCAGATTTCCATGAGGTAGAGGAACAAGTTGTTTTGGTCACTGCTTCATACATGGCTCTGTGATGTCTGTTGAGTGGTCATCCGGAGGATGCTGCCTGTGGTCCTGAGCAGGATGTAGGGCAGGACAGACACATCTGGCAGGTACCCAATGCATTCTGGTGACCTTGGAAACACAGGCATACCCACATCCCCAGGTGATGAGATTCCACCAGCCTCCCCACCTATTGGTGGGGTCTCAGACCATTACCTTGGGTTTGGGTGACTGATCATCACCAGATGATTGTAGTGATAGAAAGTGATTTAAAATGACTGGGTTTTGGGACTTTTCTAATTGTCTCAAATGATTTAGTGTATCAATAGCTTTAGCTACCCTCCTCTGTGGGATCTCACCACACATTTGTCTCTTTTGTTTTTCAAGTTTACGTTTTAAAGTGCCATTTGTTCTTTCCACGATGGCTTGTCCTGTTGCTAATTTGGGAATAACAGTGGGGTGTGACACACCCCAGAGCTGTAGGAAATGTCTTGTTTTCTGTGAAATGTAAGCAGGACTATTGTCTGTTTTGATGGTAGCTTGCTCTACTGATTTGAGAGCAGTTTTGCTTCTGGGGTTAATTTTCTGGGGGAAGTTACCTTAGGATCACCTTTTAGGAGGTCAAATAAGTGTGTTAATTGTAAATTGGTTAATTTTGGATAGGGTTTAATCCAGTTGAGGGTGTCTAGCTTTTAACTTTTCCTTTTCAAGGGACCATTGTGGTACCTTTTGACTAATAATTTTTGTAGGATGCAAATTAAAAATAATAATAAATATTGAAATACAGGTTTAAAACTCTTGTGCATATATATATATATATATATATATATATATATATATATATATATATGGAAGTTTGTTTTTGTACGTATAATTTTTGGAGTTTTATTTTAAGCTTGAGTACCTGTGAGTTGGAGTACACGTTTGCAGCTTTCATTATGGCTCGTAGTGTTAATATGTGCTGGGATGGTGTCTAATAGGAGTGGTGATGGAGTTGGAGCTGGTGGGGTCACGAGGGCTTCTTCTCCGAGGCTGGTAGTAGGGTGGAGATTTGGGTTCCCTCTGTGGGGGTCTTGCGTGTCCATCAGTGATGTGGTTCCTTGGGGCTGTTGGAGCTTTGGCTGCAGATGTGTTGAAGCTGTGACAGCAGCAGGTGTGGGGCCGGAGCGAGGAGTGGGACTCTGCATCGTAGCACTGAGACTTCTTGGTTCCAGTGCATTTCCAGGAGTGACATAGTGACAACATCTGGGCATTTGTAGTGATGTCACCTGGGGCTCCACCCCCGTGTTGCAGAGGCAGGCTGGCCTGGCCAGCAGAGGCGGGACCATGGGTTGGGTGCAGTTTGTGGGCTGAGCCAACCAGCTTGGGGCAGGGGTGGTCCAGGCATTTCCATGGTGTCAAGGGGCATGTGTAGCCCTGGTGGTGGGAGGGTGGTCTGGGGAGCCACATGGAGCTGTGTCATGGGCATGGGCTGCCCAGCCAAGATGGCGGCACAGTCCAACCTGGGACATAAAACAGAGTGGAAATTTAACAGAGTAGAAATCCATTTCAGATTTAGGTGAAATGTGCCGCTTTGAATTATTAAGTCTGTAGCTTGCTAGCATAAGTGAACTTGTTTAGCCTGTTAGCTTTGCTGTGCTCACAAAAACTGCCTCAGCTGAGGAAAAAGGAATGCAATTTCCAAGCTGAAGAGATAAGAAGAGCCCCTTAAACTTTGAAACAAAGGCAAGAGACAGACAGGATGACCAGAGAGTTTTTTCTGTACAAGGACTAGTTGCAAGCTGTAACGTGAAACCAGTAAAATGAGTATGTATGAACCTATTATGAAATTCTATGCATATGTACCAGTAAGGGGGGATAAAAAAGGATCAGGAATTCTCAGGGGCGCGTATCTCCTTTAGGGGGAACGATCCCCACATGTGTCCAGCACTGTAATTAACATACTAGCTTTACAACTTTTACAAGTTGTGGAGTTAGTTCTTTTTCCGCAAATCAAAAGAATTATTAAGGATTTGGTTGAAATTTAGAAACAAATTCTACATCAGGTGGCTTACAAAAATCTCACTGAACCTTTAATATACCTTCAGTACACTCACTTCATGGTTACTGAACCAGGCCTGGATAAAAGGAACTGTTCATATTACTTATATCTGTAGTTAGTTTTTGCATAATATCTGGCTTTATGATGTGATGCTGTGGTTAACTATGGAGTAGAGACTAGACAAGGTAGAGTCTTGTTAATCTCTACAAAAGGGGGGGGTCTTAGGTTGGAAATGCAAGATGTGGCTGGGGGTGTATATTCTATTGCCATCTGTTAGAGGTGGGATAGCTATCTTCTCTTAATTGGGCAGTTTTCTTTATCTCTTCCACAACTAATCCTCTCTCCCTCTGGGAAATATCTTCTCTTAATGGGCCATTGAATCTCACTGCATGACTGATAAAATTACATCATCCCATTGTGAGATGCTCTGCCCAGGGGGAGGAGCCAAGCATTTCTACCTTGATATAATCCGAGATTTAGAACACCACAGCCAGCCTTCTCCCACAGGATTCCCAGAGGAGTAGTGTTGCGGTGTGATGTCATGGTTTGCCTCAGATACCTCAGGTTTCTCCCTGAAGATTTCTTCCCCAGGTGTGTCAGCCACCTCTCCCTCCCCTTCCCTTGCCCCCTGCTGAGCGCTGTCTGTCAGTCCTGGCATTCCAGAAGGGCATCAAGTGATTGGCGGAATTCAAAAGATTCCCTCCATCCCTGGAGGACATTGGGCCATCCAGGTGTCATTTGTCCCTTAAGACTCCCCCCTCGTACCTGGTTGGTAGCCCCGCGTGCCCCTTCCCTCCCCCTCTCCCTGGGGTTAAAAGGAACAGCAACCAGGCGGTTGGGGGAGTTCTGTTCGTGCTGTTGGTAGATTTAGAGGCCTGTGGGCCAGAATAAAGCTCTGTATCAAAACCCTCCATCAGAACCTCCTCCTTTTCCTTCACCTTGCCTTAAAGCTTCTCTACCAAGCTAAACCTGAGCTCCTGCAAGCCTGGACTTGCCTCCAAGCGCCCAGCTGCAGCATCCAGCTAGCCAAAGGTGTCTCTGATGTGAAAACACCACAATTGCCAAATTTTGGTCAAGCAGCAAGGGCCAGACAAGCCCAGGCACGTCCCGTCCGGCTATATTGGTGATTATTCCAATAGAGCAGTGGTTTTTTCCACTGGATTTCCAGGGAAGACCAGGCCCATCTACACCACCACTGGACCTTCAGAGGAAAACTACACCCTTCTACAAGATCAGTGTTTCCACAGAACCACATCTGTCACTCCAGGAGGACTGCAGCCACCATTTAATCACGCTGCTACGATCACCCTGACCAACTGGGTGTCAGGTTGTATTCTGACTCTGTCAGTGTTGTTTTGTATTACTGCAATTTTATTTTACTTTTATTTTTTACTAATAAAGATCTGTTATTCCTACACTCATGTCTTTGCATGACAGCCCATTAGTTTTGAAATTGTAATAATTCGGAAGGAGAGGGTTGACATTCTCCATTTCAAGGGAGGCTCCTGCCTTCCTTAGCAGGAGCTTTTCAAACCTTTTCAAATGTTTTCAAACCTTTCCTTTTCAAACCAAGACAGGGGAAATGATGCCTAATGATTTTTGCCTTTTTTCTTTTACAAATTCTCTTTATTCTTTACACATAAATTTGGAGCTCTGTAGCCTATTATTGCATTTGTAGCTAGTTTTCCCCACCTTTTTGCTACCCTGATAGGCAGAATGACAAAACATATTCCAAATCCCCTATTCTATCTTGGTTCTTCCTGAGAACCAAGGCCAAAAAACAGCTCTTTGAGACACATTTTCATCAAAAAAGTTCAGTCCCATCTAAGGGGGGGAGGACTTAGAAGGGGCTTGAACTGGGGGGAATTGCATCACCACTTGTGCTCCAAATTGGTGATTTTTGTCAATTATGCAAATTTACTAAACTTATAAATCTGTATTTACCCTGTGGGGGTGGGCTTTTGTAGACATTTTCCGTATTTGCCTCTGCAGGCCTCCAATAAGATCAAACTTTATATTACCTCCTATATTAACATTATCTTGAAAGTGTTTTTTTTTCATTTCTAGGGTCTTAAGGCATCACTGTCCTGAATGGCTCACGGTTTGGAAAGACAGGAGTCTGCTAAGGAAGGCAGGAGCCTCCCCTGAAATGGAGAATGTAAACCCTCCCCACTACCCCAAATTGCTATAAATTTTAAATTAAGGGGCTCTCAGGCAAAAAATATGGGAGCAGGAAATAACAGTTCTTTAATAGGGAAGAAAATAAAAGGATAAAATAAACAATGCAGTACACTAGAACAACACTGACAGAGTCAGAACTCAACCTGACACCCTGTTGGTCAGGGTGTTGGTAGCAGTCCAATTGGAAATGTGGCTGCAATCCTCCTGAAGTGTCAGGTGTGGTTCTGCTGGAGGAGGGGGTCATGTAGAAAAGGGTATAGTCTTCCTCCGAAGATCCAGTGGAAGAAGAGGCAGCTGCTATTCTTCTGGGAAATCCAGTGGAGAAGCCGTGCATTTATTCCAGAATCTCCAGATTATATCTGGGTATCAATGCTTGGCTCCTCCCTCTGGGCGGAGCATCTCACAATGGGATGTTATAGTTCTTATCAGTCATGCAGTGACATTCAATAGCCTGTTATCAGCAGATGTCCCCTTCTGAGGGAGGAGTGATTGTGATCACTCAGAGAGAGAGATAAGGCAAACTGCCCACTTGACAAAAGACAACTGCCATACAGATGGTAATAGAATATGTCTTGCCTTGCAATCTGGAACAGTGGCCCAAGGGCCATGGTGGGGGCAATCTCTTGTTTGACCTGTTCAAAGGCTTGCTGTTGCTCAGGGCTCCACTTTAAATAATTTTTCTTACATGTCACAAGGTAGAGAGGACTTACAATCTATCTGTACTCTGGGACATGCATCCTCCAAAAACCCACGGTGCCTAGGAAAGCCTGTGCTTCCTTTTGGCTGATCAGTGGGGACATCACAGCTATCTTATTGATCACCTCTGTTGGACTGCCTGCCTACGTCTTGCTGCTTCACTCCGGGGAACTGAATTTCCTGGGCAGGTCCATTGACTTTACTTTGATGGCAAAACTCAATTTCAGGACAATCTAGATTATCTTCCTCCCTTTCTCATAAACTTCCTTTGCTGTGTTCCCCCACACAATGATATCATCTATGTACTGCAAGTGTTCTCGAGCCTCACCCTTTTCCAGTGCAGTCTGGATCAGTCCATGGCAAATGGTGGGACTGTTTCCACCCCTGAGGCAGTTGGTTCCAGGTGTATTGCATGCCCCTCTAGGTGAATGCAAACTGTGGCCTGCAGTCTACTGCTAGAGTAATGGAGAAAAAAAATTGAGAAAAAACCACATTAGCAATGTCAATGGTAGCACCACTTTGCTGCCTTGGACTCCAGCCCATACTGAAGTTCCAGCATGTTGGGCATGGCAGCACTCGGTGACAGTGTAACTTCGTTCAAGCCACAATAATCCACTGTCAGTCTCCACTCTCCATTAGACTTATGCAATGGTTAAATGGAGCTAATGAAGGGTGAGTGAGTCTTGATGACCACTCCCTGGCTCTCCATTTCCCCAGTCATATTATGGATGGCAATCATGGAGTCTCAGCTTGTGCAGTATTGCTGATGATGCACTATTGTGGTGGCAATCATTATCTGTTGTTCTGTGACCCTCAGGAGTCCTACTGCAGAGGGATCCTCTATGAGACCAGGAAAGGTGTTTGATTGTATAGTGTTTTCTGTCTCCACAGTAGCTATCCCAAAAGCCCACCTGAGTACTTTTGGGTCTTTGAAATACCAACTCCTGAGATAATCTATGCAAAGAATTCACGAAGCCTCTAGACCAGTAACAATATGTCACCATAGAGTGCAACATGGCACAAGCACCATGACTCAGAGAAGAAGGCCGTTTATTAAAGCAACATGTTGCCTTTATAGTTTTACAGGATATTTACATTTGCTGAACAAACACATACACTCCCCATTGGTCATGAAAAAGAAACAAAACTCTCAAAAGGTGAAAAGGAGCTGTCACTATAGGACACGAAAGAACACAAGCTCACACCACTGTTCTCAAGGTGAAGAAAAAAGGGAAGTTTATTTTCTGACTCCAACATTTATAGTTTTCCAAAAGTGACAGCGGATTGGAGGGTGACAGTGGCACCTCTCCAATGACACTGGTCAAACCAACAGTCCATCAACTTTCTCCTCCTCCAGAAAGGAATGTAAAACAATGAGTTATTTAGAGAAAGTGTGTGAGAAAGTTCACTACAAGAATATCAACATCAGAAGGCTTAGAAAATCTTAAAAAAACAGGGTGACATCTCACCCTTTTCCGTTAAAAAAAAAAAAAGAGAAAAGAAAATGAACAATGTGAAAAAGAAAACATGAACAGTGTTCAGTGTCCATTTGCGGAGGAATCATTGGACTGATCACTCTCATCATCTGCATCCGAGGCATCACTCAACGATTCACTCGCTTGATACCTTTCAGGTTGGTCACGGTTTCCCATCTTGCTCGTCAGCTGGATTCTGTCTCTGCGGTCGCAGGTCAGGGCGAACACATTTTGAAGATACCCAGCGTACCCCAGTATCTGTGGATACACAAGCATACCCGCGCCCCGAAGCGATAAGGTCATAAGGACCTTCCCACTGTTTGGTGAATAAATTCTACACCCGAACCTTCGCTCGAGGCTGATGTGCCTCGTCCGCAGCCTGCAACGAGAGATGGTGATTCAAGATGACAGGATTATTTGAGTTCTGCGGCACAGTGAGATGATTGATTGTGCACAAAGCTTTTGCCAACCGACTGTGCGGGGTTTCACCCTGCATTCCCCATTTTTGTTTTTGAAGAACCCGCTTCAGAGTACCATGAGCGCATTCTACAATAGCTTGACCAGCCGGAGAATGAGGGATATCAAACTTGTGCAAGACACCCCATAACTGCAGGAACCGCCGCACCTTTTGCGATGCGTAAGCAGGACCATTGTTGGTTTTCACAGCAGAAGGTATGCCCAGAATGGCAAAGGCCTGCCTCCAGTGGGCGAGGACATCACGGACCTTCTCACCAGTGTGAGCCGAAGCCCTCATCGCAGAGGAGAATGTGTCCACAGTGACATGCACATACTTGAGCCGGCCAAACTTGGCAATCTGGGTGACATCGGTCTGCCAAAGCTCCAAGGCCCTAAGGCCTCTGGGGTTTACCCCTGCCGGCAAAGGCGCAGCAAGTGCATGGCAGTCATCACATGACTCAACAAAGTCACGAGCCTCAGTTGGTGTCAGCTGAAACTGCTTCTGCAGGGTATGTGCGTTTTGGTGGAAAAACCCATGCAATGCCTCGGCCTGTGCGAGTGTATCAGGCTGAGGCGCTACCCACACTGGGTTAGCCAACTTGTCAGCCCTCGCATTACCTTCCACTATAAAGCCTGGCAAATTGGTGTGACTCCTTACATGCAGAACATAGAATGGATGAACCTGGGCCTGAATGGTACACCACAAGGTCTTCAGTAAATGAAACAAGGCAGGATTACTGACCTTCTTCAAAACCGAATGACCCAACCGCTGTGCGATATCAGCCACATAGGCAGAATCCGTGACCAAGTTGAAAGGTTCCTGGGAAAATTTCTCAAATGCCATGACAGCAGCCCTCAGTTCAACCAATTGGGCTGACCCATCCTCATGACCTTCCAGAACCTGCCACTCAGATCCATCCCTCCAAGAAACAATGGCTTTTCCTGTTTTCCCTGAACCGTCAGTGAAGAGAGTGGGTCCTTGCACGGGTTCCTGGCTATTTTTGGGCCACAAAGAGATTTGTGTGAATTTCGCCATATGCAGTAACCTATGATTGGGCAGATGATAAATGATCTGCCCTAAAAAATTTTCCAGAGCACTCTGCAGGGACACACTGTTTGCAAAGCTCCAGTCAAAATCCTCCCGTTGCACCGGGAGTATGATCTTTGCAGGATCCGCACCCATCAATTGCAAACACCGTTGCCGGCATTTGATTATCAAGCGAGCAATCAGCTCAAACAATGCAGTTGCCGTCTTCTGCAGCTGATGGGGCAGGAAAACCCATTCCAACACGTGCAAGGAATCAGACCATATGTCACTCCATTGGCCAATGATGCCTGTGGGATGCGAATCTGGAGTGGTGATGAACAGTGACATCAACGGAGGGATCAATGCGATAAACTTGGCAAGCTGAAACAGATTGTTGAACCACCTCCAATGCCTTACACGCCTCAGGGGTCGGTGTGCAAGGTGACTTTAGATCAGAGTCTCCTTTCAACAAATCATACAGAGGAGACAGCTGTGCATCGGTCAGTCCCAAGTACGAACGTAACCAAGTGATGACACCTACCAATTTCTGAGCATCATTCAGTGTCTTCACAGGATGCACAAATTGCACCTCCTGGTGACGGATCGTCCGTTCCAGAATTTTGACCCCCAAGTACTTCCAAGGTGGTTGTTGTTGAACCTTTTCTGGAGCCACCTGCAGTCCATGAGAATGCAAAGCATCGAGTAACCGAGGCTGAATCCTCAGCAGCTCATCCTGGGTGGACGCGGCCACCAAAATGTCGTCCATATAATGATACAGACGTGCATCAGGAAACTGCTTGCGAACTCCAGACAAGGCACAGGCCACATACCACTGGCATATGGCAGGAGAATTGCGCATGCCCTGAGGCAACGTCCTCCATTGATATTTCTGTGCGGGCTCAGCCTCGCTAATCGCTGACACTGAGAAGAAAAACTTCAGTCTGTCATCGGGATGCAAAGGAATTGTAAAGAAACAATCCTTCAGATCCACAATGAGGACCGGCCAGTCTGCAGGAAGCATGCTAGGCGATGGCATGCCCGCCTGCAATGTTCCCATGCTTTCCATCATGGCATTAACCTTTCAGAGGTCTTGCAACAACCTCCATTTCCCAGATTTCTTTTTGATGCAGAAGACAGGAGTGTTCCAGGGACTGGTAGAAGGCTCCAGATGACCCTGGTCCAACTGCTCCAGCACCAGATTCTGAAGGGCGACCAATTTATCTTGAGGGAGGGGCCACTGCTTCTCCCAGACAGGTTTGTCCACCAGCCACCGTATAGGAGGCATAGGACACTCTGCGCCCTTCACTGCAGTGGCCCCCATCAAAAATCCGTCCCAATGCGCACCCCCCAAGCAGACAGAACATCCCTCCCCCAAAGGTTGGCAGGAGTAGAAGTAACATGAGGCCTAACCCAGGCCGTCTGTCCCTCCGGGTTCGCGACCAGCACGGGCCACTGGCTCACATAACATTGCGCCGTCCCTCCCAGGCCCGCGACAGACGTCCCCACAGGATCCAAGGGCCACTCTGGGGCCCAGGAGGCAAGGGAGAGAACTGTGACATCAGCACCGCTGTCGAGAAGCCCGCGGAGGTGGATTTCCGACAGTGTCGCACCAGGAACAAACAGGGTACACAGCATCTCGGGATGGTCCTTGGTCAGGACAGCAGTCCAGTGAACTTGAGGCAGCCCAGTGGATCTAAAGCCACCAGCTCCACGCAACCGGTCAGCTGTCCTGCGAACAGAGGACTTAAAAGTCACAAGTTGAGCAAGTTGCATCCCTTTCGGGATTGTGACGGGGGGGTGGGTATGGAGACCATGGCACAAATTTGCCCTGTGAAATCTGCATCAATGAGCCCCAGGTGCACAATGACGCCCTGAAGGGTGGCACTAGACCTCCCCATAAGGAGAGCACTCATGCCCCCACCCAAGGGACCAAAGGCATCCAGGGGAACCTTGTGTATTTCAGAAGATTCTAAGACAACTGTTGCCGCGGTGCAGACATCCACACCTGCTGATCCGCAGGTGCTGGTTGCAAGCTGGCAAAGGAGACCTCCATCGGCTACGGGGTCTGGAGAGAAGCTTGTGTCTGAGCGCGCCCCTCCTGCGCGCTCCGCTTGAAGTTTCCCGAGCCCGGTAAAGCCTGGCCATTAACATGAACAGTCGCCTTGCAGACATTGGACATGTGATTCGGCCTACCACACCGACTGCATAAGAACATGGGGAATTTGACCTTCTGCGCTTTCTTCCCCCGCTTCTTGCCAGCCTGCGCAGTCCCCTGCTGTGGCCGCTTGCCCTGCAGTGCCGCCCAAACTGGCTGCACAGCGGCAGCCACGGCAGCCAACTTCTGACCCGGGGGGATGATGTCCGCACAGGCCTCCGCCATCTCAGAGATAGTAGGAACACCAGGCAGAGCCACTATGACCTTCCTACAAGCAGCATTGCAATTACACCTAACAAGGTTTGCAATCATAACACTCCTTGCCAGAGGAGCAGGCACCTGCCTCTCCACAGATGCAGTCAGACTTGCCGCAAATGCCATGAAAGGCTCATCATCCCCCTGGACAATGGTCGAAAACAGCTGCTTCGGAGCAGCCATTTCCAGGGTCTGAACAATCGCTGCCATGCCCAGCGTGTGGCACTGGTCAAGCACAAGGGGATCAAATCCAATCTGCCCCTGAACATTTTCATAAAGCCCCATTCCCAACAGCATGTCAGCGACAACCCCACGACTGGGGTCCTGCGGCACAAGCGCAGCATTCTTCACCACCGCATGGGCCACCAAACGAGCCCACTTGGTCTCAAAAACACCAAATTGCACAGGGTCAAAAAGAGAATGTGCCACACGACGGAGATCGTGAGGTGTCAGCACGTCCGTAGCAATCCTCCGGAGAGTCTGCATAACCTCAGCAGAGCCCAAACCATGCTGAGCAACTGCTTCACAGAGTTCCTTCTCCAGCTTATATGAAAGGGGTGCGTGGGTGTTATGAGCAACACCCCTGAGCACAGGGAAAGCCTGGGAACCCCCTGACAAAGCCACTGCACCTGCTGTGTCCCGGTCCTTGGGCCCCACAAGGACAAGAGGGGATGATTGACTGGGAACCAGGTCAACACCACTCGCCCCTGCGCCCCCTGCAGCACCGGCAGAGCCAGAGGAGCCTGCTCCGCGACCCTGCAGATGCCGCAAGGAGACAGGCTCAGTCATCTCGTCGGTCTTGGTTTGGGCTTCTCGCCAGAAATTCTCGGGTTTCCTCGGACACAGTCACCTGGCACAAGGGAAGCATACACAAATTTGACAAGGAAGCGCCATGGCTCCGGGCACCCACCGGCCTCCCACTGGCCATGTCAGCAGTTGCGCTAAAGGTAAACACCTCAGCGCCCTGTTGCGCTGCAGCCCCGGCAGGGGGAGCCTCGGCGGACGCAGGTGCCGGCACGGCCTGCAAATCCGGCGCGGGCCGGGATGAGACCGGCGTGGGGCCCCCGGCCCCCGACACGGGAGAGGGGCGGGATGCCAAGAGAGGCGTGGCCCGCGGAGCCGCGTCACTGCGGGGCGGCACAAGGGAGCCCGGCAAGCCCCCTATGAGTGTCCGTCCTATGCCGCAAGACTCCACAGCGGGCACCGCCCCCACCGAGCGGAGAGGGGCGGGCTGCCCGCCCACCGGAGCGAGGCCGGACAGAACACCGACCGACACCCCGTCCCCGGCTGCTTCCACCGACTGCGCATGCCCAACAGGCTGCGCAGGCCCAGAGGCAGGCGCAGTCGCCCCCCCCCCCCCCCCCCCCGCTGAGCCCGACTCGGAGGCGGCCAAGCCCGCCCCTGCTGCGCTCAGGGGGAACGTCGTGGAAACACCGCAGTTCAGACACAGAGTCGTCACCGAATCAGACTCAAGCCGAGGCGGAGGCTGACCCTCAAAGGCCGGGAAGGCACAAAGAGAAGGCAACCCGTCCCCCCCGCCCCGCCGCTCGCGCGGGGCGGGGCGAGGACGGCCCGCCGAATCCACAGACCGCCCAGAAACCCACGGGGCTCCGCCCCCCGGACTCGGTACCAGCTGGCCAGGAGCCCAATCCACCCCAGGGGAACAATCGCCACCCCCCAGCACACCGTCCCGGGGCGGGGAGGGGGACTCCACATTGCACAGAAACTCAAACTCCCTCTCATCCACGTCCGAGACAGAAGGGCTCCCCTGGGAACTCCGAGGGGTACAAGAACCAGACCCCTGCCAAAGCTCCTCACATTTTTTCCACTGCACCAGCAGCGATCCCACTTCTACGGTGCAATCATCAAAGAGGGCCTCTGTCGCAGACATCTTTTCACTAAAAATCCTTTCTTTAGGATTTTTCCTTCTGAGAAGCTAAGAGGCCTCAGAGACAGAATGTAAACAATGGTTATCTGCTGCTGTGGAATGCAACAGGTCCACCTGTGATTGGCCCATCTTGGATGTTTATAATTAATGGCCAATCAAGGACCGAGCTATCTTGGACAGAGTCCGAGAGAGCTGCCTTTGATATCATTCTTTTCTTTTCTATTCTTAGCTTAGTTAGCTTCTGAGAAAACCTGTCCTTCTTTTTCTTTTTAGTATAGTGATAATGTAATATATATATATCATAAAATAATAAGCCTTCTGATCATGGAGTCAACATTCTCATCTCTTCCTTCACCTGAAAACCCCTGTAACCACGGTCACAGGCCTCCATGAGGCGGACCCTCACGAGAGACCACGCCTCCCTGGAGAACGCCTTCGCAGGGTCCGAAAAGAACCCTCACTCTCGGGCCCACAGAAGCAATCTCTCAAAATCACTCCAGGAAACAGAAACCTGTTTCCACTCTAGGACCCCCCTCCAGAGATCCAAAATGAGGGAATCCTCCTCGAAACCCACAGAGGTTGCCATTACCCCAAGAACAGCAGGCAAAGCACCAAAGAGGGGGGGCAAGACCTCACTGCGATCCAGACTCTGTCTCAGCCTAGGCTGCAGTACACTTCGGCGTCACCAGATGTCACTATAGGACACGAAAGAACACAAGCTCACACCACTGTTCTCAAGGTGAAGAAAAAAGGGAAGTTTATTTTCTGACTCCAACATTTATAGTTTTCCAAAAGTGACAGAGGATTGGAGGGTGACAGTGACACCTCTCCAATGACACTGGTCAAACCAACAGTCCATCAACTTTCTCCTCCTCCAGAAAAGAATGCAAAACAATGAGTTATTTAGAGAAAGTGTGTGAGAAAGTTCACTACAAGAATGTCAACATCAGAAGGCTTAGAAAATCTTAAAAAAACAGGGTGACAAGGAGCCACGTCACTCTATGAGCCAACTAAAGTCCATATCTTTTAACTTTCTCTCTTTCTTCAGGTTGTCATGGTGATAGCCTTGGTACCTTCCTTAAGAGAGATACAAGACTTTCCTTATCTTCAGGAAGCCTTTGCTGGCTCACAAGAACAGCACAAAAATGTCTTTCCTACAACAATAGGGTGTTTTTTTCATTGCTTCCCAGTCAAGCTCACTTGAGCTACCAATAGAATCAACTGCTGCCACCCCCCTTTCACCCCAGCAATGGGAACAGGTTCTGCCACCTGTCATGGTTTGACACTGGCACAATGCCAGTGCCCCCATGAAGATACCTTCTCCCTGGTTTCTGCTGTGAGATGTGACCAGGAATAAGCAAAGCAGGCTCCTACTTAGGAAAGAAAAAAACCAAAAGTTTATTAACTACTCTACAACTATAGATAAAAGGAACACACATAGGGAAAATGAAAACCTTACAAATACATTTCCTCCTCCCCCCACCAAATTTCCAACACAATACATCTATTCCTCAAATCACCAACTCTCGGTCCAGCACCACCCTTCAAACAATCAATCCTCAGTTCATCAAGAGGAGAGGAGTCCTTCTTGTACCATGAGCTTCCCCTGGAAACACAGCTGAAGCCTCATGTGTTTCCGTGTCACTCGTGGCACTGCCCGGAGTACATCTGCCGTCGTGACCTCTTCCTTTCATGTCCAGTGCTCTCACCACTGAACATGGACCAGAGCTGCTTCTAGGGTTGTCTTTTTTTAAGGATGCTCTGTCCCGATCCAAAAAAGGCACAGTCTCTCCTTTGGGACACCTGTCCCCCCCATATTTTTTCACCCCTTGGGGCCGAGGGGCACCAACACTGAACCCTCTTGGTTCTGTGGCCATTGCCTCCCCCTAGAATGCAGTCTCTGTATCACAAGGAACATGGTTCTGTCCATGGCTATACAAAAAGAGTCCAGCAAAAGCCACTCCATCATCTCTTCCCACTAGGATTCTTTTCTATTCTTCCACTATTTCTCACTCGCCCAGACCTCTCTCACACTTGCACATTCCTTCCTCATCTTCCACTCTATCTTCTAGGAGAGGTCAATGATCTGTAAAGTTCTCATTCTCCGAAAAGGGGTTAAAAGCTCCTACAAGCGGCCGGCTGAACCCCCCCCCCTTCTTCTCCTTCCCAGCCGTGCTGCCGGCACAGGCCCATGTTTATCAAGTCTCAAGGTTACAGTCTCAGGCAGCGGCTCTCTCTCTCTCTCTCTCTCTGTGTCTCTCAGGGGGGGCTGCCCGATGGCTCCCGGTATCTCTCTCTCTCTCTCTTCCACCCTTCCACCCCCGGGCTCAGGCCTACCTCTCCCGGCCACATGGCTTTTCCCCTCCCCCTGCCCAGCCAGCAGCTGGGCCGGGGCAGAGACCCAAACTCTTTCCTGCCAGAAACCCAAAAAGCCCCTCCCAGGGGAGAGCTCTGCTTTTAACCCCGTGTTCTCAGAGGCGTGTCCATGTCCTAAATGGCCAGGTTAAATGCCAATATTAAAGCCTGAATATCCATTGGCCCAAAACACAGCATCCCAAAAAACACATTTCCTGTCAAACTACCACACACCACATGTCCCAATGGTATCAGAGTACATTGTGCGTTAGTGTTGTAAGGCCCCCAAAACTGGCTTGATGAGTCTTTTAAACGGGCTTATGATTTTATGTACTCTGAGTTAGACGCACAGGAGAAATACCAACAAGATATTCTCAAGAGGTGAAAACAATGAAAAATTTACTTGCAAACTTCAGAAAATCAGAGAATTTTGGCAAAAGTTTAGAGCAGCATTCAATCCAAATAAAACACTTTACAAAGTTTTAATTTAGCCCACTCAACTGAGGAAACTCCAAGCCTGTTCAGTTTTAGAGTTACTCAAAACTCCTAGAAGAGGGAAGTAGAAGAGAAAGAAAGACAGAAAAGATATAGAAAAGAACAAATATAGCTACCACTCCTGCTTCTAGCGGTGTTCAGCTAATAGAAATTTCAAGAGGAGGTAGGGTAAGGACATGCTTGCCTCGTGTCTCAGGTCAAACACCCTTTGGCTTTCCTGGGCCCTTCCCCCATGTGGGAATTTTGGTCATCTGGCCACTCCGGAGCTAGACTGGGGCTCTAGGGTTGGGGAGTGGAGCATTGCCTTTGGTGTGTCAGTGATTGGTGGCCACTGTGGGACTGGGATACAGGCCCAGGGGGTAAAATGTGCAGAGCAGGGCATTGCTTCACAAAAGGCAAGGCCTGACCTGCCCCTTCCCCCCCTCCCCCCCCACGAAATGTTTTGAGCCAGCAATCAATCCTTCCAGTCTCATACCACCCAGTGGTTGGGATCACAGTAATGGCACCTTTTCTCTCATGGCAGCAGTGGGATTCTAATTTAGCAGAGGAAAAAGGAAAGATGAGGAAAGTGTACAGGAAATCATATAATGGACAATTACCATTTCAATAATCAAAAGTATAAGTCTAATTAATACAACAATTTCACTCTATGCAAGTCATTGTTCCCCACCCCTTGAGTCCCTACAATTACAGGTAAGGTGCAATGCAAACCAGGAGCCAGGCGGAGAGTTCATGAAACCGGTCTTTGGCTGCACTGACTGAAGAGTTCAGCAGATTGGTCGGTGATTTCTCCTTTGTGTTTCTTGATACTGTATTCTTCTTCAGTGAGGTCTGGCATTTTGGATATTCTTTGCTTATTTACTAATAACGTATCAAATATTAGACAAATTAATAAAACAATTTTTGGTACTTCCTGGACTTGTAAGCTGAGCTCCAAAATAGCATGGTGAGTTCAATTTAAGATTCTTTCTTGCTTACTGATATTGCAATGTGTTGTACTCCTTGTCAAAAATTAAAATCTTTAAGGATAGGCCAATTTTCAATAGTTAGGCTGCCTTGCCCTTTGGAGTCCATAATCCTACAGATACAGGTATCATTATAACCCAAACATATATCTTCCAGGTTACTACCCTTATCCCTCCCACCAACCAGGTTTCAAGGGGATTCCCAGGACCCATATCCAGGAAAAGAGGAAAAAGTGAGTACCATGGGAAAATTATATTTAGTAAAAATTTCCACTACATAATAGTCTGGATGGCCTCAGCAGTGGGGGTCAAAGATATAACAAAACTCGAGTCATTCTAACCTCCTCAGCATATCATTTCAGTGTCCTGGGTTCAGACCAAATACTCTTCCAACCTTACCAAACCCAAAATCTTTCTTTTTCTCTTTTGTCAGCTCAACCACTTATGTCTTCTTTCTCTACAGCTGGAGAGAACTTTCCAGCTGCCACTTTGATCCTCTGTCAGCCCCTTTTCTCCCTTCTTCCAGGGGCCACCAACAGTTTCACATCCCCTTCTTCTGCACAAGCATGCTTTACACATCACTTACCATTACTACGTGTGCTCCCCTCAGTATAGTAATTTTATGCTTTACCCTGAGTGTTATGATTTAAATGAACCTATGTTAACCACATCTTCTGTCAATGAGCCTTTCAGGTTGCAGCTGACAGAATCACTCCACCTCAAAGACACAGACTGGCATTTTGTTTCTGTCAACCCAGAACAGAAGGGTACTTGGCACCGTATTCGCTGTAAGTACATCGTCATTGGGGACACCAAACACACACCACATGAGATTGAAATTGCTCCAGGAATGACAGCATCAGATCCTGAGCAATTCGCTCTCAGGCTGCACTGTTTCCACCCACCCCTGTTTCTTCCCAAAGGTCAAATTGTTGCTCAAGCTATCCCTGTGCCGTTTTTGCCTGAAGGGACCGAAAAACAAGGGCCCACAGTTGCCCGGGTCCAAGTTATTGGGAGAGACAAATCCAAATTATGGTGTAATGTCAGTGGGGGTGGAGAGTCAAAATGCATTGGAAGCAATGGGATCACAGAAGCAGGTTTGGGGACATGCAGTGGGTGTGCCCCCACCGAGGGAACCTGGGGAGGGGGCGGGGAAGCAATGGGAACAGGGGGTGGAGACAGAGGGATGGCAGGGGGTGGGGATACCGTGGGAACAGGGGGCGGGGACACCTGGTGATGTCACCTCGGCAGACGCCCCCTGGGAGGAGTGGAGGGGCGGAGCTGAGGGTACAGCAGGTAGGGGAGGGGGAGGGAAGGTGTCACGAGGAACAGGAGGAGAGGGGGATGGGGAAGGAATTTTGGGATCCTCAGGGGGATCTTTGAAAGAAGGTGACCAGGTCTGGGAGGGTGCCACGTGGCATCCTCCATCTTGGGTACCCCCCTAGGCACTGGGGGCCATTTTGGGGATCACTGCTCTCTGAAAAGCTAACACGTGCTCTGGGATTTAGAGCGGGGGAAACAGGGTTTTGGGAAGTTTTCCACGCGATCTGGCCAGGGCCTTGTGGACAAGGGGACTCAGGCATTTCAATTTGCTCTGGGAGTCGACTTCCCAGCGCATGAGCAGGATTTGCTCTCTTTAAAATACCAAATTTTGGGGTAAGAGGTTCAGGGCTGGAAGGGGGGGACACAGGGAGAGCAGAGGTACATGGCTTAACATTTGGCTTTTTCTCCAATTCCCTTTGTTTGAGCAAAGCAGTCCGAATTTGTAAGCTCCAGAACACAAATTTAGCTGAGGATGTATTCCCAGACTGTCCCAAGGTTATCAATTCATGCCCTACTTTATCCCAAAATTGAATATTGTGGACTTCTTCAGGAGAAGTTTGTGGGAAGTGCAGAAAAAGCCACCTTATAAACTGTTTTAATTTTCCTTTAGAGAACTTGATATTTGCATTAACTAAAATTCCAATAACATGATAATACACTCCTTTTTGTGCTGTGCTTAATTTCGAGCCCATCTTAGATGTAAATGGCACAGAACAAGTCCCGCCGACCGCATACAAAACAAAATCAGCTACCGAATTCAAGAAAAACTACGGTTAAAAGGCGATAACAGACGAAAGCTTTCACAATGCAGCTGTATACACTGCTTTTAAAATTGCCGCGGCAGGAGCAGCAGGAGGGAGTCGGGACCCGCCCCGGCTGCATGGAGAGACAGACAAAGCCTCCCCCGCCCGTGGGACTGCAGCCCCCCCGCGCCGACAGAGAGAGAGAGCACCCCCCCACCCCCCCCCCGGCGAGCCGAAACCGGGGCCGCCCCGGCCGCATGGAGACAGAGACAAAGCCTCCCCCCCCCCGCACCGAGAGCCGGGCACGCGGCGCTGCTGAGCCGGGGGGAAGGGCAGGCAGGGCTGTCCTGCTCCTCCGAGCAACAGCGCGAATTCCAAAAGCGGCGAGAACACGCCGCACAGTTAAAGCTTTACACAGGGAACAACCTTATCACCGCAGGGCTGCGCAGCCTAAAATGGGAAGAGCAAAAAAGAACTCGTCTCACGGCAAAGACGGGTTTTTGAGGTTCTACCCCCCCAAGGAGCAGAAATACTCACCGAAATCGAAGCAATAGCTGGCAAGATCAGGCAGGCTGGTCTCTTCACTGAATAGGACCCCTTGGGCAGGAGGGGCTCCCCTATTCTCCCCTGGAAACTTCGCTCACCAGAAAGGAGCTGTTTTTCCAAAGGCGCAATGCGTTCCTCGAGGCTTTTTGTGGGTCAGTCCCAAGTCTCTCTGGAGAGCTGTGCAACCACAGCTCTTTCCAGTGGAAGCAAAGCTGCTGTAACGCTTTTCCAAGGTTCTGAGATTCCTTCTGGGGCTGCAGGTCCGTGCAGCCCGACGTTGGGCGCCACTATATTAAATATTAAGCCCCGAATGTTTCGGGGTGTGTCCTGCCTGGCTTCGTCTGGCCTTGCTGCTGGACCAAAGGCGGCAGCTGTGGCGTTTTTCACCCCAGAGATGCCTTCGGCTGGCTGGGTGCTGCAGCTGGGCACTCAGAACAAATCTAGGCAAAATAGGAACTCAGTTTACCTTTGGTAGAAAAGGTTCAGACGACAGTGAAGAGAAAAGAAGCGGGTTCTGCCGTGGAGCTTAGATCCAGAGTTTTATTGTAGCATGGTAGACTTCTGAATGTGGTAACAGCTCACAGACAGACACCTGACTGCATGGTCTCGTGTCCTTTTTAAGCCCCGGGGACAGGGGGAGGGGAGGGACAGGTGAGGGCCAACCAGGTGTGAGCAAGGGAAGGGGTCAAGGGATATGGACGCTAGGACAAACCAATGAGCCCAGGCCTGGGGGGCATCTGCCAATCACACGACGCCTTGCTGGAAGGTGAAGATTAATGGACAGCTCCCAGGCAGGAGGGCAAAGGGGGAGGGGGGAAAGGTTGGCATACCTGAGGGGGATGGGATAGGTGAGACAGGAAACCACACTGCAACATCTGAGGAGGTAGGAAGAGGTACACAAACTTGATTCCATAATCATATGAAAATATAAGGTAAATTTAGGGAGGAATCTTCTCTACCCACTGTGGCAACCAGAGAAAATACAAACATTTTAAAACATTAATCACAACAAACTTATAGGAAACATATACAAACATAAATATCCTAAAACTTATCAAGATAAAAATGTAAACAATTGATGCAGTGAAGAACAGCAACTCTTCAGTCCTGTCAGAACTTAATTTTCTCATGGAACACCTCTTCTTTTGGAATATCTGTAAGAGGAGAGAAAAAGAAAACTCGGTCCAGCTTGGACCAGTTTTAAAAAGAAGGAACTATCCATCTGGTATTGATTTTATGTTCTCTGCCATGGGCATCTGTAGTTACCCATACATACATCTTCAGGGTGGTCTTTAAGACCAGCAGGACTTCCCCAATAGTTTGCAGGTCTACCAATACTGGCTGACCTGGGAAATGTATGAAGTTATGGGTGAAAGGAATGAGGGACTTGTCTTTACAAACAAACTGTGGATCTGCTGGTAAATAAAGCTAGATACTGCGAGATAAAAGAAACAATGGAAGGATTCCACTGATTGATAAATGGAATGAGAGATTTGTCTTTACAAACAAACTGTAGGTCTGCTGACAAATAAAATTGAATACTGAGAGATGAAAGAAACAATGGGAAGAACCATAAATTCCATAAGGAATTCCACTAATTGACATAAGAAAAAGGGGGGGGTGTTATACATTAGAAGGGGGTCTTAGGTATTAGGCGTTTCAGGGAGTCTGTATCTCTCAAGTACCTCAGTCAATGAGGAAAGAGACAGGGACATGTGGTTGGGAAATTAGGATAAAAAGGAGGCTGTGTCCTCCAAAACTTTGAGACACCCCAGGGGAAATGCCCCATGGCCTCTCCATTTATTCAAATAAAATAAGGGGACTCCTCTGTCTCCTTTTTGGACATAAACCTCTGGTGTTTGTGGATTAATTTTCCTGACATGGGCATCATCGGTCCCTTTGTTTCTGGAAGGGATAGTAGGTGCATTAGAGCAAAATGCTGTAAGTTGAGGGCATCCATTCACTCCCCACCAGTCATTGCCTTTGGTCACTGCGTCCCACAGTCGGTCAGGCCACTTTGGGTCTTTGGATTTCAAAAAATGTGTTTGGAGACCATTTGTGCTTTCTATTATCCCACTGGCTTGTTGATAGTAGGGGGTGTGAAACACCCATAGGATCCCTTCAGCTTTTTCCCATTCTTGGACTAATCTTGCTATGAAGTGACTGCCATTATCTAACTGTACTGATTTTGGTTTAGGCAGAAAATGGAACCATAATCTTAACCCTTTCACAATACTTTCCCCTGTCACCTATGCTACCACTTTAGCTTGCACTAGTCCTGAAACTATTTCAACTCCTACCAGCACATATTGCTTTCCCTCTGATTTGTTAAAAGGACCAATATAGTCAACCTGTCAACTTTCCCACAACCCCTTTCTTGGGCCAGTGCAGAGATCACTGTTTCACAAGCCCTTTGGGTGACGGGCCATCCTCTACTTACCACCTCTCAACAGGCCTTTCACCTCAGCGTGGCCACACTTCACATGCAGCCATTCCAAAAGATAACTCCATTTCTCTTCTTCTTGTTCTGTTTCCTTTTCCTCGGCCAAGACAGCCAAACAAGTGAGGGAGTCTACTTGTTTATGTAAGAGGTGAGCTGGGTGATCCCCCTTGTGATGGGCTGCTACCTATCCAGCCGATACCATTTTGGATTTTGCACTGCTCAGAATTTGTCCCTACTTCTCCTTTTGCCATACCAGCATTCTATTCACCTCCCATTGATTTTGTTCCCAAAAAGGCAACCACTCAGTACACCCTTTAAATGCTACATAGGGGTCTGTATAAACAAAGATCAGCTCCTTATCTTCCACATCCTTTACAATCACACTCCAGACTGCTGTTAAATCCCCTACTTGAGCACTGTCCTCCCTGTCTGCTGTAATCTGATCCTCAGTGTCAACATGAAAGGCTGCTGCCCTGTATTTCCAAGTCTTCCTCTCCCTCCTTGAGGAGGCATCTGTAAACCAGACATTCCATAAATCAGAAGAGTAAGGAGGTGCAGGTTTAATGGGGGAAGGGAAGGAATTTCTTGCAGCTTGGTTTGAGTCGGTTATTGTACAGAGAGAGTTTTTGGTGATCCTTCCTCCACCCTGTAAATGTGGCAATAATGCTCAATCTGGGCATACCACTTCCTGACAGGCTCCCTTTATGCCGCTCCGAGGGGGAGGTGTGTGTACACGCAATGATTGCCTTAAGGACCCTTAAGGGACCTCTCAATACTATCGTCTGCTGTCTCACAATTTTCTCTGCTTCCTGCAGAGCCAAGTTCACCACAAACAAACCCTTTTGCCATACAGAATATTGCCTTTCAGCATCCTTAAAGTTGCATGAGTGAAATTGAATTGGGTGAGTGGTACCCTATAGTAGAGGCAGCCTTTGAGTCCTAGCAAAATAGAAGTATTGTACTTGAATATCTCTATATAGGCTTTACCCCGGGAGGTCCAGGTTGTCCTTGATGGGCTGCAGCTGTGACTAATGAAGATAACTGGGATAAAAGGGGGCGGGGTTAGCCAGTCAGGGAGAGCCTTGAAGGAGCTCTGAACTGAGAAAGAACAACATGCAGAAGAAGGAGTCTGTGCTGTGAAGATCTGCAGCCATAAGAACACACCGAGGAGGTATGGACTTTAGAAATCTGATAACAACAGTATGGGACTCTAGAAATAGAACAACAGTACCCTCTGGTTCATACTGCCACATGTGAATTGACAGTCCATGGATAGCAAAACCCCACTCAATCTGCAAAGGTGTCTGGGTGGATGGGCCCAAGAGCTTGGTGTATTCCTGCCTCAAAACCAGAAGCTTTAGAGCCTCCTCGTGGACTGGTGTCCAGTCCCATACAAAGGCAAGGCTATGACAGAAAAATCAGGAATATGTTTCCACCAAAACACCAATAATCCTAGAGGATGCTGGAGCTCCCTTTTGCTCCCAGGAATTTTTACCTTTTCCAGGATAGCTAGTGTGTCAGAGGGAATGCATATAGTTATTTCTCTCTACCATGTACTCAAAAACTTCTATTCAGAAGAAGGATGTTGCACATTTTCAGGGGGAATCTGAAGGCCTATTTTATCCAGATGGTCAATTATTTTTGCCTGGGTCTACCCCACTTCAGTGGCATTGGCACTCCTGTTCAAGACATCACTAATGTATTGATACACCTTGGTATCTCTATCTGGGGTAATCTGTTCCAGCACAAGAGCTAGAACGGGAAGGGCTATAGTGGGTGAGTGTCAGTATCACAGTGGGAGACAAGAAAAGGTATATTGTACTCCTTCCCCCATGAAAGCAAAACACTCCTGATCTCCCTCTGTAAGGGAGACCATGGAAAACATGTCCTTTACATCAATTGTAGCCAACACAATTGTGCCTGCTGTGGGGTTCCCCGTCACGGGTAAGACCCTCCTGGGGGCGGTTCCGGACCCCCCCTTTCCAGGGGCGGTGGGTAGTGGTGCTCGCGCAGGGGGGGTGGAGCCAGGCTCAAACGGCCCTGCGCTGTTTTCCGCCCCATCCGTGGTTCCCTCCCCGCCCCCACCACCCGTGCCGCCACGCATGGCCGGGGCGCGGGGCGGTGACTCGGTTCCGGGAGCCGCGTCTCTCTCTGCACCCCGTTCCTCCCCCGTGTCGGGGAGGGGTGCACCGCGCAGGTCCCGCTCCGACCCGCACCGGGTTTGCGAGCCTTGCCGGGACCAGCGTCTGCCGCGGGGTCCTCTGCCCGTGCTGCAGCAGACAGCACTGCTGGGCTGCCGATGGGCACGGGCTCTGCTGAAGTGGCCCCAGCGGCGGCAGGTCCGGCTCCGCCGCCCCTGCCTCCCGCGGATACCGGGACTGCGGCAAAGGAGGACGCTGCGGTGTTCACTTTTAGCGCAAATGGTGATGTGGCCGGCGGGAGACCAGTGGTCCCCCGGGGCCGTGGGCCTTCCTTGACGGCCTTGTGGACACTCCCCCTGTGCCAGGTGACCGTACGTCCAAGGAAACATGGGTGGTTCTAGCGAGAAGTCAAAGCTAAGGTCGAGGAAATGGTTGATTGTGCCTTCGCGCATCATCTCCTGGATTGCGGAGATGGCTTCTCTGGCCCTGCTGATGCTGCAGGTGATGCGGTGTCAGGTGGTGTTGAGCTGACTCCCAGTCAGGCATCTGCCTCTGTCTCTGTGGGGTCCACGGGACAGGACTTAGCGGGTGCAGCCGCCTTACCTGGGGGTTGCCAGGCTTTCCCTGTGCTTAGGGGTGTTACTCATAACACCTATCAGCCTTTATCGTGGAAAGCTATGATGGAATTCTGTGATAAGGTCGGACAATATGGTCTGGGGTCTGTTGAAGTCATGCAGCTGCTTCGAGTGTTTGCTGCTGATTTGCTGACACCTTACAACATCTGAAGTCTGGCTTGGGTTCTTTTTCAGCCTGTAGAATACAACATTTTTGAGTCTAAATGGACTCAGTTGGCAGTCAGAGCAGTGGAGTGGAATGCTACACTGGGTCTGCAGGATCCCAGGTGTGTGATTGGCACTGATGTGCTGTTGGGCACAGGCAATTATGCTGGTCCCAATGGGCAGGTTGGCTTCAATCCCCTTGTGTTCGACCAGTGCCAGACAACAGGTATGGCAGCGTCGATTCAGACCATAGAACTGGCTGCTCCAAAGGAGTCATTTGCGATTGTTATCCAGGGGGCTGATGAGTCTTTCCGACAATTTGCAGAGAGGCTGACTGCCTTTGTGGAAAAGCAGGTGGGAGATCCTGAGGCAAGGAGGCTTGTGCTTACACACTTTGTGAGAAGTAACTGCAATGCCGATTGTAGGAGAATCATAGAGGCTCTTCCTGGTGATCCTTCTATCCCCCAGATGGCAGAGGCCTGTGCAAAGATAGGTGCCTGTCACGGTTTGATGCTGGCGCAATGCCAGTGCCCCCATGAAAATATATGCTCCCTGGTGTCTGCAGCAAGATGTGACCAAGAATAGAGAAAAGCAGGCTCCAACTTAGGAATAAAGAAGGAAAAAAACTTTGTTAACTTACAAATATATGTAAAAAGAAACACACACAGAACTCAGAATGAAAACCTTCCAAAAAACATTCCTCCTCCCCCCCACCAAATTTCCAATACATCCACCCCTCAGATCATCAACTCTCAGTCCATCACCACCCTTTAGATAATCAATTCTCAGTTCATCAAGGAGAGAGGAGTCCCTCTTGTACCATAGGCTTCCCCTGGAAACACAGTTGAGATCTCTTGTGTTTCCATGTCACACGTGGCACCGCCCGGAGATCATTTGCCATTGTGACATCTTCCTTCCATGTACAGTGCTCTCACCACTGCACATGGACCAGAGCTGCTTCTAGGGTCTTCCTTTTAAGGGTGCTTTGCCCAGTTCCAAAAAAGCAGAGTCTTTCACTTTTGGGACACCAGTCCCCCCCAAATTCACCCCCTGGGGCCGAGGGGTCTTGAGAACAGAGATCTTCTTCTTCCCTGAAGACAGAGGGCACCACGACCACCCTCCTCACCCGTCGTCTCTGTTCACACACTCCTTTGCATAACATCACTGCACTCTCTTGGCTCCGAGCCATTGCCTCCCCCCTAAATGCAGTCTCTGTGTCACAGGAAAAATGGTTCTGTCCATGGCTATACAAGAAAAGTCCAGCCAAAGGCCACTCCATCACCTTTGCCCACCCAAGATTCTTCTCAACTTCTCTCATGGCCCATTTCCTCTTATCTCATCTCTATCTCTCTTCTCATTCAGCTCCAGGAGGATCAGCATTTGTAAGGTTTCCATCATCCAAGAAAAGGGTTAAAAATCTAAGGCTCTGCCTGTCCAAAACTCCCACGGCTGCCCTGCCAGGCACCTTCTCACCGCAACCCTGCCCTTCTCCATCTCGGCCTGCCGTGCTATCAAATTTCAAGGTGGCACAAGCACAGACACTGTCTCTCTCTTTCCTGGGGGAGGCTGCCCGATGACTCTCCAATGTTCCTCCACCCTTCCATCCTGCAAAGGCCTTCACCTCCCCTCTGTCCAAGGCCCTACCTCACCCGGCCACATGGCTTCCCCTCCCCTGCCCAGCCTGCAGCCAGGCAGGGGAGGTCTGACCTCTTTCACCACCAGAACCCAAGAGGGCTTCCCTCTGGGAGTTCTCTGCTTTTAACCCCCTGTGTTTTCAGAGGCGTATCCATGTCCTCAGTGGCCACACCAGGTGCCAGTATTCAAATCTGAGCACCTATTGGTTTGACCACAGCATCCCAAAAAACTCACTTCCTTTTCAAACCAGGACAGTGCCTCAGGTCATAGATGGCTACCTTGGCTGCTGCTGTGCAGCCTGCCATGGCCACTGCTGTGCAACTGGTCTGGGCAGTGCTGCAGGGTATGCAGCGACAGCAGGGGAATGCTCAGGCCAGCAAGAAACAGGGAAAGAAGGCACAGAAGGTCACAACTCCCTTGTTTTTGTGTGGTCGGTGTGGAAGGCCGAACCATACTGCAAATGTCTGTAAGGTGACTGTTCATGCTAATGGCCAAGCTTTGCCGGGCTTGGGAAACAGGAAGCAGAGCGCAAAGGGGAGATGCACCAAGACACAAGCTTCTCTCCAAGCCCCGGAGCCAATGGAGGTCTGCTTAGCTGGCTTGCAGCCGGCACCCGTGGCTCAGCAGGTGTTGATGTCTGCACAGCAGCAACAATTGTCTTAGATTCTTGCAAAATACACAAGGCCCCCCTGGATGTCTGTGGTCCCTTGGGTAAGGGCATGAGTACTCTCCTTATGGGGAGATCTAGTGCCACCCTTCAGGGCATCATTGTGCACATGGGACTCATTGATTCATTTTTCAAGGGACAGATTTGTGCCATAGTCTCCACACCCGCCCCCCCGTCACTATCCTGGAAGGGACACGGATTGCTCAACTTGTGCCCTTTAAGTCTTCTGTTTGCAAGACAGCTGACTGGTCGTGAGGAGACAGCAGCTTTGGATCCACTGGGCCGCCTCAAGTTCACTGGACCACTGTCCTGACCAAAGAACATCCCGAGATGCTGTGTACCTTGTCCATCCCTGGTGTGACGCAGACGGAAATCCGCCTCCGCGGGCTTCTTGACAGCGGCGCTGACGTCACAGTTCTCTCCCTTGCTGCCTGGCCCCCAGAATAGCCCCTGAATCTGGTAGAGATGCCTGTCACAGGATTGGGAGGAACGGCACAATGTTACGTGAGCCGGCGGCCTGTGCTGGTTGCGAACCCGGAGGGACAGACGGCCTTGATTTGGCCTCACGTCGCTTCAACTCCTTCTAACCTCTGGGGAAGGGATGTTCTGTCCGCGTGGGGGGTGCGCATCGGGATGGAATTTTGATGGGGGCCACTGAGATGAAGGGCGCAGTGTCCTACGCCTCCTATACGGTGGCTGGTGGACAAACCCCTCTGTGAGAAGCAGTGGCCCCTCCCTCAAGACAAATTGGTCGCCCTTTGAAACCTGGTGCAGGAGTAGTTGGACCAGGGTCATCTGGAGCCTTCTACCAGTCCCTGGAACACTCCTGTCTTCTGCATCAAAAAGAAATCTGGGAAATGGAGGTTGTTACAAGACCTCCGAAAGGTCAATGCTGTGATGGAAAGCATGGGAACATTGCAGGCGGGCATGCCGTCGCCTACCATGCTTCCCGCAGATTGGTCGGTCCTCATTGTGGATCTGAAGGATTGTTTCTTTACAATTCCTTTGCATCCCAATGACAGACCAAAATTTGCCTTCTTGATACCAGCAATTAATAATGCTGAGCCCGCACAGCGATATCAATAGAAGATTTTGCCCCAAGGGATGCAAAATCCTCTGGCCATTTGCCAATGGTATGTGGCCTGTGCCTTGTCTGGAGTTCACAAGCAGTTTCCTGATGCCCATCTTTACCACCATATAGACAACATTTTGGTGGCTGCATCCACCCAGGATGAGCTGCTGAGGATACAGCCTCAGTTGTTCGATGCTTTGCATTCTCATGGGCTGCAGGTGGCTTCAGAAAAGGTTCAACAACAGCCTCCTTGGATGTATTGGGGGGTCAAAATTCTGGAACGGACAATCCGACACCAGGAGGTGCAATTTGTGCATTCAGTGAAGACACTGAATGATGCCCAGAAATTGGTAGGTGTTATCACTTGGTTTTGTCTGTACTTGGGACTGACCGATGCACAACTGTCTCCTCTGTATGATTTCTTAAAGGGAGACTCTGATTTAAAGTTGCCTTGCACATTGACACCTGAGGCACGTCAGGTGCTGGAGGTGGTTCAGTGAGCTGTTTCTGCTTGCCAGGTTTATCACATTGATCCCTCTGTTGATGTCACTGTGTTCATTACCACTCCAGATTTGCATCCCACAGGCATCATTGGCCAATGGAGTGACAAATGGTCTGATTCCTTGCACATCTCTGAATGGGTCTTCCTGCCCCATGTAAAGTTCCATTCTTAGGCCACTTCTCTTGATCTTCCAATGTCTGAAGTGGCCACCACTGATTAAAATATTTTATTTCTCCTGTGTTACCCCCAATTTGTTTCTGATGTTTCAAGATACATTCCAGCAGTGACACCTGTGATACCACTTTCAAGGTTTTGTTTCCCATTATAGGCAATTACCATTAAGGAGCTCCTAAAAGGGACTCTAACCCTTCCCTTTTCCCACCTTAGGTACCTTTAAACCCCATCCTGCCAAGCTTTTACTGCATCTTCTAGGCAGGTTAACAGTGAATAACTTTAAAGCAAAAAATACCTGTATCTTACCCCGGGTCTTACTCAGATTTCCTTTGGACCAGGGATAAGAGGTTTCCCCCGAGAATCCCTTGGTGCCAGCTGGAGGTCCTGTGATCCCTGTGATCCAATGAAAATCAGGAGTATGTCCCATCTGGCTCTCTAAAACTGTTATCAAAAATTTGGTAAGAATAAAAAAATCCTTAACACTGTGAGAAATGACTGCTCATTTTAAAATTTTAAAGGTTTATTAAAACTTAACAACTATAACAAAGGAGTGAATAAGGAAAAAAGACAGCGCATTGGGAGTCTGTGACCGCCCGGACGAGCTCAATTACAAAATGGCTGCTCCGCCTTTTATATCCCTGGGGGTTGCATCAAGCAACCCTGTCCCCTCCCAAAGTCTGTCAGTCAACTCTTCTACGCCATCTAATTGGTGGAGGCCACTTTCTTGCAACTTGACTGGAGGTCAGGTGTTGTCAATCCGTGCCTCCTCTAGCAACAACAGGAAACTTGGGTGGTGAGTTTTGTTTCCCAAGGAAAATGGCCAGCATTTGTGTCCAGGGGCCTGTGGCCCCAACTGGGCTGCTGCCTCCTGAAATTCCAAATGGTGCAGGATGTCTCCCAGAGGCAACCTGCCACTCCCTACAACTCTGGCTGCCCTGGCAGTGTGAAGCACCTCCTGCAAGATGACATTGAGAAAGTGGGGTGGTGAATTTTGTTTCCCATGGAAAAGGGTCAGCATCCGTGTCCTGGGGCATTTTTTTATCCAAGGGGCCTGTGGCCCTGAGTGGGCTGCCATCTCCTAATATTCTGAACGGTGCAGGATTTCTCCCAGACCAAAGCAGCCACCACCTACAAGTCAGGCTGCCCTGGCAGTGCTAAGCACCTCCTGCAAACTGACATCAGGAAACTGGGGTGGTGAGTTTTATTTTCCAAGGGAAAGGGATAGCCTTCGTGACCAGGGGCCTGTGGCCCTGAGTGGGCTGCCGCCTCCTAAAATTCTGAATGGCACAGGATTTCTCCCAGACCAAAGCTGCCACCACCTACAACTTGGTCTGCCCTGGCAGTGCTAAGCACCTCCTGCAAACTGACATAAGGAAACTGGCGTGGTGAATTTTGTTTACCATGGAAAAGGGCCAGCATTCGTGACCAGGGACCTGTGGCCCCAAGTGGGCTCCCGCCTCCTTAAATTCCAAACAGTGCAGGATGTCTCCCAGAGGTAACCTGCCATTGTGGATGCAACAGTCTGGTCAGAGAGAGAGAAAGCCAGATAAACTTCCCCAGGAATTTTTCTGGAGAGTTTTGAGAAGGCTGAGAGAAAGAATTAAAACAATCGTGCATCTGGTATTTTGAACAGTTGTTTTCTCACAAGATGTTTACCATAGAGTGTCTTCTTATGTAGCCAATGGTGATGGGGTGTTGGTTCAATAACCATGAGGTCCACCTGTATCGGAATGGTGTATAAAAAGGAATGGGTTTCTAATAAAAGCGTATCAGCCTGCTGAAGTGTGTTAGAGCTTGTGTCGCCTCACTCCCGTTCCTGACTCAACAGTGACATCTGGTGACTCCTTGTGGAATTGCAGGACGGACAGGACGCTTCGGACCCATTCCACTGGGAGATACCGCGGTGCCCCGCCAGTCCCCTCACGACTGGACACTTTCTGTCCCCCTAGAGAGGTAACAGTGACTTTTCCCCGCGTCTTCCTGGAGTAAATCTGTCCCTTTGGGTCCGCAGGTTTTGCCCTGAATAGTGTAAGAGCTGGGCGAGGAACGTTTTTTTCCCAACATAGCAGACTGCCTACATCCCGGGGTAGGCTTGCAGACTGTTAGGAAGGGTTGCCTTCATCATGAGCAGTCAGCTTTCTAAAGAAGAAAATGTAATTCTTTCTGTGTGGAGAGAGATGATACCTCATATGGGAATTTCTGTGTCAGAAGATTCCCTCCGCACTTTATTAGACTGGGCTAAGTCTCATGGCTTCTGTTATAGATGGATAATGAGATTATTGGCTCTCACAATTAAGGGATAACTATTGTGTGAATATTAAGAAAAGCTTTAGTGATATATAGTTATGTTATTGTAGTTTAGATGTCCTCTCTTCTCCCCATAGTTCCCTTCCCCCCCCCCCCCCCCCCGTATTGTGACCATCAGACAGCCGGGGTTGTCTAGGACAGGTAAAAAAGAAGGCGTGCACATGCGTCCCTTACCTAGGGCAGCTGGGAATGGAAAAGCTTGTTGCTTAGGGGGGTGCGGCATGGCAACACCTGATCTCCAATCAAGTTACAAGAAAGCAGTCTCCACGGATAAATGGCAAAGAAGAGCTGACTGACAGACTTTGGGAGGGGCCAGGGCTGGCTGGTGCAACCCCCAGGGGTATAAAAGACTGAGCATCCATCTTGAAGATGAACCAGCCACGTGGTATCCATGAGGGCAGTTCCCAGCACTGCAAATTTTTTCTTATGTAGTCCTTTTGTTGTATTTTTGTCAAGGTTTAATAAACCTTTTTAAATTTTCAAAGTGAGCAGTTGTTTCTCACACCTCCCAGTAGATGTGACAGCCACATTTAATCCACAGACTTGGGATGCACTAGGCGATTATCTGAGGCATGAGGTCATCAGGGGAGATACGACTGCACCACATTTAGTAGCTCCTTGGGGAGTCCCTTCCAGAGCTATACGAGGCCGTACCCCAAGGGAAAGCGAGGCAGAAATGGGGACCTCAGAAAGCGAAGATGCTGTCTCTGTGAGCACCAACACCCCAGGGGCCGGAGAGGTGGGCCAGGCGGCTGCCGACTCTTCCCCGGCTCTGCGCGGACCTGCAGAAGACATGGGGGTCCCCCGCGGAATCTATCTCTCACCTAGACATTATGTTCCTCAAAAATGTCCTTCTCCTGCAGAGCTGCCACTGCCAGCTTTGGTAGCTGTGTTCCAATTGGACCTGGTGGAGTGCCCCCCTCCATTTGCGCTGCCTGCGGCTCCCCCAGCGCAGTAGGCAGTGGCCGGGGTGCCTCCACCACAGCCAGCGCCCTTCCCCCCACCGGCAGCTCCTTCCTTTCCACCGCCGCCGCTGCTGGGGGCGGTCCCACTCCAGGCGGATGGAGCAGCAGGAGCCATGATCCCCTCAGCCCAACCGTTCCCATTTCACCCAGCAGAGTCGGTGCAAGGGTTTGCTACACCTCCTACCCCTGCCGCAAGCAGAGCTCCGGGGGCCGTGTCTTCTGTCTCAGCGATACCGGCGCCACCGCACGCAGCTCCTGCCATCACCCCCCTCCCACCTTTGCAGCGCCGGAGCAAGAAGCACCGGCGGAGGCAGTCGCAACAGTTTCACTGTCGGCAAATGCCGCAACCAGAGCCGTGGTCACCTCCGACCATCCACTTTCATCAGCACAAATGGGACAACTGCCTCCTCCTCCCCCTGCCGTGCAGCATGTGGATCGGTTGACTTGATGTCTTTTGCAGTTCTACCACCACAGCCCGCGCCGCACGCCATAGGCGGGCTGCGCCGTGGCTTGTGGCTGCACCTCTTGCAGCACCGCCAGCAGCTGGCTTCTCCACCCCGCGGCTTGCAACCAGCCCCTCTGCTCCGCAGCTTGGACATGGTTCCTCGGCTTCGGAGCCTCTGGCCAACCCGCCATCTTGTACTGCCCGCAGCATGACCTACCCGCCCTGTTCCAGGATGAGGACAGTAACAGCGACAAACACCAACAGCCTGTCCTGCTCTCATTTCCGGGATGGGAGGAGCGAGGTGCAGGGGGGCTGCACCTCTTCAATGCCTGGGAAGAGTGTGGGATGGGCTGCATGTCGGGGAGATGGCTGGGAGTTCGGCTGTGTAGGGGGAAGTCAGTGATGGGAAGATCGGGAGTGAATCGCTCGTCCTGTGGCGGGTGTGGGCTGTTCCAGAGACCCCAAATTCAGGGCAAACTTCCGTATTCCCTGAAAAACCCTTCCTTTCTATTTCAAAACATGGAGCAGTGGCCATGGAGGGAGTGAAGGAAGAGGAGGCAGCGCTGCAGGTTTGGGCCAATTTCCCTCCAGCCCCTCCTGCATTTCTCCCTTCTTGGCGTGAAAAGGTGAGGGAAAAGGACAAACCAGATAAATCTGGCCTTGGCGGGGACACCCGCGTCACCGTCCTGCTGCTGGCTTAAAAAAAAAAAAAAAAAAAAAAAAAAAGTGCAATTCACAGTCAATTGGAAAAACGCTCTATATACAATCAATCATCTTACAGAGCCACAAAACTCTTCTAAATTATTCTCTCTCATTGCAGTCTTCAGGGGAGATGCACCTGCCTGGAGCTAAAGTCTGGATACAGGACCTAATCACTAATAAGTGGGACGGCCCGTGCAAGCTTATCGCTTGGGGTCGCGGGTATGCATGCATTTCCACAGATACTGGGGTACAGTGGATACCTGCAAGGTGTGTTCGCCCTGATTTGCGACACCAAAAACAGAATGTGGCCAACAGGCAACCTTGGAATGGTGATCAAGATGCCGACCATCAATCAGATAGTCCCTCTCTGAGTAGGGAATGAGCATTCTATCTTTTTCTTTGTTTCTGGAAAAGGGTTGTTGACAAGTTAGACTGCCAGTTCTTTGAGCAGACTAATGATGTTTTGTTACTCTATTAGAATTAGTAACTGATCTTTTAGAATTCATAGTTGTTTTATCAGAAGGAACAACAAGGCTTGATTGTAAAGAATTTGATGGTATATATTGGAAATCTCTCTGCCCATTCTAAGTCAGTGTATGATTGAGGTTCTGATTGGCAACCAGCAAATTGCTAAAGGAACCTCTTCAGCTGTGTTTGTTCTCCTTCCTGCAAAGAGCCCTGAAGGGTGTTATAAAATTGACTCAAAACGAGTAATTTCCAATCAAAGAATTTATTAATTATTGAAGCAGTTATACTACGTAAGCAAAGGCTCAGCGCTGGGCGACAGGGGAGTCTCCGCTCCACCTACTGCCGCACCAACTAGTTTCTGATTCAGTCCTTTTATCCTCTCTATTCTTCAGGAGTCCATGTTATCTCGGAGTACTCTGCGCCTGCGCTGGTTGTTGCTAGGGGGTCATCCTTCTGTCTCCTGGTGGTCAGTGATAAAGGCTGCGGAGTCTTCCTCAGCTGCATCTTCTTCACCCTATGTCCTTATTTGGTGACTTCTCCGTGGAAAATTACCAAAATCTTATGATTAACGCAATATGTGCCCTATCAAGCTTAAGCAAGCAAATATCCTGCCTTGCAAACTGTGCCCTATCAAGCTTAAGCAAGCAAATATCCTGCCTTGCAGACTGTTTATCTGCCCCTGCCCCTTCCCCAGCTTTTCCCTGGTCGTTATTTCTGTGAGTTATCTGCTTGTACCATTTGTCAGCGGGAAAGGTTTCCCTGCTGGGTGTTTATCTGCCCCTGCCCTTTCCCCAGCCTTTCCCTGGTCGTTATTTCTGTGAGTTATCTGTTTGTACCATTTGCTGGGTGGGACTATGTGTGGGCTCCTGCAACCCCTTCCCTGGTATCCTTGTGGCTCATATCTCATGAAGTAGTACAGAAATAGTCAGAAGACAACTCTTGTAACACACTGGTCTCTTTTTCGTGACAAACAAAATGTAGTCCCTCATCTCAAAGGGGATTACAAATGCCTCCTTCCTCTTTTAAACAAAAAGGGAGACCTGTGGATGCAACAGTCTGGTCAGAGAGAGAGAAAGCTACATAAACTTTCCCCAGAATTGTTCTGGGGAATTTTGAGAAGGTTGAGAAAAAGAATTAAAACAATCTTGCAGCTGGTGTTTTGAACAGTTGTTTTCTCATGAGATGTTGTAGTGGTTTGGATTCGTTAATTTAATTTTTTTTTAATTTTAAGATTTCTTGGCTAATGTATTGAAGAGTGTGGTAGGTTTTGGTGTTGGTTAAATACTAATATATTCATTTCTTGTTGTGAAGTAGGATTAGGAGAAAGGCAAAGCAGGCTCAAAATTTTATAAGGGTATAAAGAAAATTTTATTAAAAGTAACTAAAAGAAACTAAAACTTACTAAATTAAACCGAAGGCGGAAAAATTTTACGCTACCTTCTACCCTTAGACTTTCAGCATATTTACAGTAAAACTTTTTCACTATCATTCTACTTAACCTTGTGACCTAATAAGTTCTTTGCCATTTATTTATCCTAATAAATTCCCTATCTCACAGCGTTTACAAATTGTCTGCATTTTTCACTAAAAGATGTGGAGGTTTCAGTTTGAAACCGGGCAGAAACACCAGTTTTGTGTAGTGGTTTGTCACTATAGGACACGAAAGAACACAAGCACACCACTGTTCTCAAGGTGAAAGGAAAAAAAGGGAAGTTTATTTTCTGACTCCAACATTTATAGTTTTACAAAAGTGACAGCGGATTGGAGGGTGACAGCGATACCTCTCCAATGACACTGGTCAAACCAACAGTCCATCAACTCTCTCCTCCTCCATAAAAGAATGCAAAACAATGAGTTATTTAGAGAAAGTGTGTGAGAAAGTTCACTACAAGAATGTCAACATCAGAAGGCTTAGAATATCTTAAAAAAACAGGGTGACAGTGGTTTGGATTCATCAATTTAAGATTTTTTTAATTTTAAGATTTCCTGGCCAATGTATTAAAGAGTGTGGTAGGTTTTGGTGTTGGTTAATTACTAATGTGTTCATTTCCTGCTGTGAGATAGGATTAGGAGAAAGGCAAAGCAAGCTCAAAATTTTAAAAGGATATAAAGAAAATTTTATTAAAAGCAACTAAAAGGAAAAAAAAATCGTAAGAATTAAAACAAACCCTTCAGAACACTTCTCTCCCCACAACTTTTTTTTCTCACTGATAATGTAAAGAAACAAAGTCTAAAATTCTAGTTAGTTTATTATCTTTAAAATAGTCTTTTTTTCAGTTCACTTAGGGAGAGAAGTCCCTCTTGTTAAGGTTATGGAGACTTCCTTACAAAAGGAAAAAAATAGTTCTTTTGTGGTTCTTAATTTTGTTATGAATAACAGCCACCTGGGGAACTCTGTTATCGTGAAGTCCTTCCTATTGTTATGTCTTCTTATAGCTTGTTGATGGGCTATGTTGACTTATGGGGTATTGTTTTAAAGATGAGTTGTTTAAAAGTTCTCATTATTTATTTTTAAAATCACCTTTATCCCTGGGAATAGAGATCTTCTTTTGGGGGTACTGGATTGCTCTTCTCTTTTTTTCTGTTTACACTTTTCATGGGATTACAGCTATTTTAACATCTGTTTATTTTAGTATGGACGTTTTTGTGTGCTATTAATTTGAACACTTTAATCTCTCCATAGTTTTATGTGTTATAGGGAAAAAGAGTCTTTTCTTCATAATTTATAAGAGGATTTCAGTTTCAAAATGAAGGTATTTTCATTTTTCTTATCTGGGATTTAACTTCTTTACTTATTATGATGTTTTTATGTTGTTCTTTTATATGCTTATATCTTGTTCTTTTTTCTTACTTGGGGGATGATTGAAGTACTGAAAGGGTTAACATGTTGTTTGGGCCTTTTAAATAGTTACCTGATCTACTGATAACTTGTGGTGGGAGCTGCAGTTGGGTTGTGTCAGGATCAGCCTCATGGCTGGTTTTTAGTTTTCTTTGCATTCAATTCTAGCCACAGGGCCACTCTGCACGGTTGTAGGGGTTTTTGGTCTCAGTCACGCTGGGGAGAGGGGATGTGAAAAATGCATGTATTTTATGATTGGCTTTTCGCAAATATTAAAATGAATATTATATGTGTTGTGTTAGAAAGTAATGCTGTATTAATTCTCTTAAGTACTGTGTTAAATATAGTTTTAGGTTATAAAAATTGTTAAAATAGAAACGATGCTATATAGGATAGTCTTTTTAAAAAGAAAGGACTCGCATCGAGATAGCAGCCACAGGACACCTAAATCTTTCAGAGAAGAATTTATGGCCCTCTTATCAGAAGAAACCAACTTCTTCCCACCTCGAAGGCGCTGTTAGGATTTGGAGGAAGAAGTTGACGATGACCAGACAGAATCCTGTATTTGAATGGAATTTATACATCATGTATGAAGTGTATGAATATGCAACAGGCTATTGTTTTTAAGGGTTAATCCTTTGTTAACAGGTGTCCTTTTTCGGGCTAGTGCTGCCCAGAAAAAGGTACCCGGAAGTCCGTAACTCTTTGTCTTTATTGTCTCATATTGTCCTAATTCAACTTGTCCAAATTATTATTACTCTAATTGTATTACTATTTTTATAACCATTTTATTACTATTAAACTTTAAAATTTTGGAAACAAGTGATTGGCATTTTTAACAGGAGATTTGATGGTAATATCTTAACAGCTGCGGCCAGCCCTGCTCCGGCCAGGGCTCCGCAGCCTCGTTTTCTGGCCTGGTAGCTGCTGGGGACCCAGCCCACAGTAGGATGGGTGTGACTGTGGTCACAAGGGTTTTCAGGGTGAAGAAGAGACGAGAATGTTGACTCCATGATCAGAAGGCTCGATTTATTATTTTATGATATATGTTACATTAGACTATACTAAAAAGCAATAGAAAGGAAAAGTTTCTTCAGCAGCTAGCTAAGCTAAGAATAGAAAAGAATGAATCACAAAGATCTGTGTCTCAGACAGAGCAAGAGCCAGCTCTGCCATGAGTGGTCAAGAAATCCAAACACCCACAGGAGACCAATCACCTGTTGCATTCCACAGCAGCAGATAACCATTGTTTACTTTGGTTGCTGAAAACTGCAGCTTCTCACAAGGAAAAATCCTAAGAAAGGATTTTTCATGAAAGATGTCTGCGACATGTCACCTTTTTTAATTTAATTAAATTAAAAGGAAAAAGCGTTTGTAATTTTCTCTGCTGTACTCATGCTGAAGAAAAAGACAAACACTTGACAGGTTATCTGTTGCCAATCAAACTCCACTCAAGTGCTCCTGTGGAATGCACTGGGAATTTCTTCACCTGTAGAACATAAAATTCTATCATATTACTAAAACAATTCTATAATATAAGAAAATGCAAAAACAATGCAAAGAAAATTCAAGTCCAAGCAGCTGAGTTTCAGGAAAAGTCCATGGCTTGAAGATGTTCCTCTTTGCCATATCTGAAAGATTCTTTTGGTCCTGAAACAGGCTTGCTACAGAAAAAGTCCATCAATAGTTATCAAAAGTCCATTGACAGTCTTCAAAGAATTTTGACAAAATTTCTGAAATGTCTTGCCACAGCCCTTTATTGAACAACTTGGGCTGAAGCCAATCCCTGGCTCCTCAATGCCTCTGCTCAATGCCTCTGAGCTGCTGCCAGCTCTTTCACCCTTTTTTTTTTTTTTTTTTTTTTTGTCGGAAAGAGCAGCAGCAGCAGAGGAGCCAGAGAGAGGCCCTTGGGGGCCCTGGCCCATGTGGAAGGATCAGGAACCCCAGACCTGGCCCACAGAAAGGTGGCCCAGGACCAGAAGGGGGAAGCAAAGCCCCCAAACCCAACAGGAGGCTGGGAGGTGGCCCCGGCCCAAGCAACCAAGGTAGACAGCCCAGGCCCAGCCCCCGAGGCAGGCTCTGCATTGGCACAGACCCGCACCCTGCTGCCAGTACAATGGCAGAAGGGGTGACCAAACGCTTCCTTTCCCCAAAATCACTGAGGCATGCCGGCAATGGGAAGACAGAAGCTGTCCCGAGAAACCTCGTCTCGGGTCTGGGGATGTCCTTTCCCCACAGCAGACAAGCGATGCTCGCTTCCTGCTGTGCCCTCTGCCTCTGCGATGCAAATGCAACAGGTGTTCCTCCCATCTGCCTCCCGGCACCACCTCCACCCCCTCTGGGCTGGGGACCAGAGGCAGAACTTTCGGGACCCACCTCCCCCTCGCCGCTGGGGCGCGCGAGGGGCGGCAGAGAGATTCGCATCCCCCAGGGGGAAACCCCGGACCAAACACCCCCCAACCCGCCAAAAATGCTGATCTTGAAAACAGGCAGCCGGGCTGCGCCCACAGCCAGCTGTCAGGCCATGCCTCCTCCACGGAAGGACAGGCTGACGCCCTCTTCCTCTGTCCCAGCTCCCGCTGTAGGGGCAGCCCCGGGACAACCCGAAAAACTTGGGGAGGAAGTCACGCTGGATGCAGGAGGCGCCGCTGCAGCTGCCGCTGGCTCCAGGGCAGCCTCTGACGCAGACACCGGGGACGAAGTCCCCACAGGCGGCAGAACTGCCGGGGAGGGCAGCGGGGCCGCCTGGGGAGGCGGCGGGGGCGGCACGGGGTCGGCAGCATCTTCTGCGCTGGGCTCTGACATCAGCCGTGGAAGCGCAGTCGCAGAAGGCGGCGGGACGGCCGGGGGGAGCGGTGGATCGCTGTTGCCCAGCAACATCGGCGCAGCCGCGGGAAGCGGTGTCTCTGAGACCTCAGATGCAGACGGGAAAGCCGGCGGAACCGCGGCCGGAGTGCACACAGGCTCCACGGCAGGGGCGGCCGCGGGACGGGCCGCGCGGGGAACCGCCCGGACCCGCGGGGCGGGTTGGGGCGGCGCTGGCGGCGCTGGCCGGGGCGGTGCTCGCGGCGCTGGCCAGGGCGGTGCTCGCGGCGCTGGCCGGGGCGGTGCCCGTGGCGCTGGCTGGGGCGGCACCGCCCACTCCCATCCCCCCTGAGAGCAACGGGAGGGGGGAGAAACCGGCTCCGTCTGAGCATGCTCCGAAGACGCAGTAAAAAAAACTTCGGCTGCAGGCGAAACTTTGCCCCCCCACTGTGGTTCAGGGGGGCTGGAAAGCAGCAGATCGTCCCCTTCCAAAGGGTCCTCCCCCGGAATCGGGAGGAACGGGGCTTTGCCCTTGCAGTTAGCAATCCAGGGAAAAACAGCTGCTCTCCGTTTCAAGACTAGAAAGAGCAACAAAAAGGTTGAATAAATTGAGGGGCATCCGAACCCACGGCCCAAAAAGAATTGGAAAATGGAGTCCATACACTCCCAGACAAACACATCAAGGGCATATATCACATTTGTAAAAAACCCAAAGAGCTTTGCCCATCGAAAAAACTCATAGAAATCTGTCTCCGACAGGAGAATTCTGTCCTCTTCACCCCATTTTTGCCAGAGGGCAATAAGTTTCTCCTCTGAAGGGGAGAATGGAACCTCATCCTCTAGGGGAGAAGTCCTCCAGATGAGCAGCCACAAACTGCGAATGGCCTCATCTTCAGGAGGGCAAAACCCAACAGTACCTTGTGACAGTGTCCAGGACTCTCTGGCTATCTGCACGGTGCTGCTGAGCTTTCTGAACATCTTCCTGGAGGCTTTTCAGAAGGTTCTCTTCGTGGTCAGCTTTGCTGTGAACTCTGTCCAAATTCGGATCTTCAGTTCTTCAGCTCCTGGCTAGAATCCACTTCTGTGGTCACTTGTGAAGCAACCATCAATGCCACACATTCAGGGATTACCCAGTGCAGCAATGCTCCTCTGGTGGTCTCACCAAGTGATGAGTGTCCTCCTCAGTCGGGGGTCACCAATTGTGACTGTGGTCACAAGGGTTTTCAGGGTGAAGAAGAGACGAGAATGTTGACTCCGTGATCAGAAGGCTTGATTTATTATTTTATGATATATGTTACATTAGACTATACTAAAAAGCAATAGAAAGGAAAAGTTTCTTCAGCAGCTAGCTAAGCTAAGAATAGAAAAGAATGAATCACAAAGATCTGTGTCTCAGACAGAGCAAGAGCCAGCTCTGCCATGAGTGGTCAAGAAATCCAAACACCCACAGGAGACCAATCACCTGTTGCATTCCACAGCAGCAGATAACCATTGTTTACTTTGGTTGCTGAAAACTGCAGCTTCTCACAAGGAAAAATCCTAAGAAAGGATTTTTCATGAAAGATGTCTGCGACAGGATGGGGGCTGATGGGGGGGCTGGCGGGGGGCCCAGGCAAAAGAGCCTGGCTCACCTCAGGGCTGCCCAGTCCGGCCTGGCCGAGACAGGGGCTGGGGCTGGGGTCGGGGCCTGTTACTTCTTTGTCGATGGGAAAAGAAAGAGAAAGTTCTTGGGTTTCTTTCATCTTTAACATGTGTCTTTCACAGAGGCGCGTTCAGTTTCTTAGAGGTTTAACACTGTTAGTCACACAAAAAGCATTTGTCTTACTTCCCTGAACTCCTCTCATGTCAAACTACGACAGATGTTTACCAAAGAATGTCTTCTTAATTAGCCAATGGTGATGGGGTGTTGATTAAATGACCAGTCAGGTCCACCGGTATTGGAACGGTGTAAAAACAAGAATTGATTTCTAATGAAACTCACATCAGCCCCCTGAAGAGAGTTAATATCTTGCCTCACTCCTGTTCCTGACTCAACGGTGACATGCCACCACCTATAACTCAGGCTGCCCTAGCAGTACCAAGCAGCTCCTGCAAACTGACACCAGGAAACTGGAGGGATGAGTTTTGTTTGCCATGCAAAAGGGCCAGCGTTCCTGTCCAGGGGCCTGTGGCCCCCAGTAGGCTGCTTCCTCCTAAAATTCCAAATGGTGCAAGATGTCTCCCAGACACAACCTGCCACCACCTACAACTCAGGCTGCCTTGGCGGTGCCAAGCGCCTCCTGAAAACTGAAATCAGGAAACTGGATTGGTTAGTTTTGCTTCCCAAGGAAAAGGGCCGGCATTTGTGTCCTGGGACCGGGGTTTAGCCGAAAAGCCTGTGTCGCTGAGTGGGCTACCATTTCCGAAAATTCCAAATGGTGCAGGACATCTCCCAGAGGACACCAGCCACCACCTACAACTCAGGCTGCCCTGGCAGTGCCAAGAGCCTCCTGCAAACTGACATCAGGAAACTGGGATAGTGAGTTTTGTTTTCCATGAAAAATTGTCAGTGTGCACGTCCAGGGGCCTGTGGCCCTGACTAGGCTGCCAGGTCCAAAAGTTCCACATGGAGCAGGATTTTTCCCAGAAGCAACCTCCCACCACGCACAATTCAGGTTGCCCTGGCGGTGCCAAGCACCTCCTGCAAGATGACATCGAGAAAGTGTGGTGATGAATTTTGTTTCCCATGGAAAAGGACTGGTGTTCTTGTCCTGGGGCCTGCGTTTAGCCAAGGGGCCTGTGGCCCCAACTGGGCTGCCGCCTCCTAAAATTCCAAATGGCACAGAATGTCTCCCAGACTACACCAGCCACCACCTACAACTCAGGCTGCCCTAACAGTGCCAAGTGCCTCCTGCAAACTGACGTGAGGAAACTGGGATAGCGAGTTTTGTTTCCCATGGAAAAGGCCAGTATTTGTGTCCAGGGGCCTATGTCCAGCCCAGGGGCCTGTGGCCTGTGAGTGGGCTGCCGTCTCCTAAAATTCCAAACATCACCGGATGTCTCCCAGAGGCAACCTGCCACTTTAGCCGTTGAGTTAGGAACGGCTGAATAAAGGTGACATTGACTCCATGCTCAGAAGGCATAAACCAAGCTTTATTAGGAACTTCACATATTTTATAGACACGTTCTTTCACCCAGAACCTGATTGGTTCTTAACAATAGCCCTCAAACCATTGGTTAATTAGGAACAATACCTTCTGGGAAAATAACTTTCCATAAACATCACATACAAACATTCCACATGTTCACAAACACCAGTTGCAGAGATTAGGATCAGAATTGTTTTAATTCTTTCTCTGAGCATTCTCACAACTTCCCTAGGACAGTGCCTGGGAAAGTTAACTGTTTCTCTCTCTGACTAAACTGCTGCATCCACAGGTCCTCCTTTTTGCTTAAAGCAGAAGGCAGTATTTGTAATCCTCTGCAGGGCCACTTGCAGGAAGGAGAACAAACACAGCTCTAGAGGTCCCTTTAGCACTTTGCCAGTTATCTATCAGAACCTCAATCAGATGCTGCCTTAGAATGGTCAGGGAGATTCTCCAACACAAGCCACTGAATTCTTTAAAATTACATCCTTTTACCAACATCAAGTCTTGTTGTTCCTTCTTATAAGAAATCCTTACTAATTCTAATAGAGTAACAAAACATCATTAGTCTGCTCAAAGAACTGGCAGTCTAACTTGTCAACAACCCTTTTCCAGAAACAAAGAAAAAGATAGAATGCTCATTCCCTACTCAGAGAGGGACTATCTGATTGATGGTCGGCATCTTGATCACCATTCCAAGGTTGCCTGTTGGCCACATTCTGTTTTTGGTGTCGCAAATCAGGGCGAACACACCTTGCAGGTATCCACTGTACCCCAGTATCTGTGGAAATGCATGCATACCCGCGACCCCAAGCGATAAGCTTGCACGGGCCGTCCCACTTATTAGTGATTAGGTCCTGTATCCAGACTTTAGCTCCAGGCAGGTGCATCTCCCCTGAAGACTGCAATGAGAGAGAATAATTTAGAAGAGTTTTGTGGCTCTATAAGATGATTGATTGTATATAGAGCTTTTTCCAATCGATTATTATGGGGTTTCTCCAGACATTCTCCTTTTTTGTTTTTCCAGAACACGCTTTTTTTTGTTTTTCCAGTACCATGAGCGCATTCAACTATAGCTTGACCAGTTGTAGAATGCGGAATACCAAGTTTATGTGAGACTCCCCATAAGCGCAAAAACTGCTGCGTCTTCTGCGAGACTTAGGCGGGGCCATTGTCAGTTTTCACAGAAGAAGGTATACCCATAATCGCAAAAGCCATCCTCCAATTGGCAATCACATTGCGACCCTTTTCTCCAGTATGAGCAGATGCCCACACAGCAGAGAAGGTGTCAATAGGCACATGTGCATATCTAAGTTGGCCAAATTTGGCAATATGAGTGACATCTGTTTGCCAAAGCTGCAAGGCTTTTAGGCCTCTGGGGTACACCTCTGCTGGTAAAGGTGCAGCAAGTCCATGACAGTCAACACAAGAACTGACAATGTCACGAGCCTCAGTTGGTGTTACCTGAAATTGTTTCTGCAGAGTATGTGCACTTTGATGGAAAAAATAATGTGACACTTTGGCTTGCTCAATCTTCTCAGGCTGAGGCGCTACCCAGGCAGGATTAGCCAACCTGTCAGCCCTGGCATTACCTTCTGTTATGAAACCTGGTAAATTGGTGTGACTCCAAATGTGCAAGATGTAATATGAATTAACTTAGGTCTGAATTGCACACCACAAATTTTCAGTAACTGAAACAAAACTGTTATTGACTTCTTTCAGAAGTGAACAATTCAAATGTTTGGTTATGTCTGCAACATAGGCAGAATCAATGACCAAGTTCAGAGGCACCTGAGAAAATTTCTGGAATGCCATAGCAACAGCCTTTAGCTGAACCAATTGGGCTGAGCCTGATGCATGGCCCTCCAGCACTTGCCACCCAGATTCATCCTTCCAAGTAACAATGACTTTCCCTGTTTTTCCTGAGCCATCAGGGAAGACGGTGGGTCCCTGCACCTGTACCTGACTATTTTTTGGCCACAAAGACAGATTGGTTGATTTTGCCAACGGCAGTAACTTATGACTGGGCAGATGATAGGCAATCTGCCCTGAAAGGTTTTGCAGTGCACTTTGCAAAGGAACACTGTTAATGAAGCTCCATTCAAAGACTTCCCGCTCTGTTGGAAGAATAATTTTTGTGGGATCAGCTGCCATTAATTGCAAACACCATTGAAGGCATTTGATTATCAAATGAGTGATGAAGTCAAACAACATGGGTGCTGTCTTTTTCGGTTGATGGGGCAAGAAGACCCATACCAAAATGCGCAACGGATCAGATAATTTGTCACTCCATTTGCCAATGATACCTTGTCCTGGTTCAGGGCAATTTTGGGAGAGAACCCCCAGAGGGTTCCTCTAGAAAAGCAGATTCAATTGGCCCCTCCCCCAACCGGTTTGGGAGAAAATACCTCCTTAGAGAAAAGTGGGGAAAAACTGTTTATTAAACAATAAAACCTAAACAATATTAAATAATAAAAACTCTTGCTGCTCCAAAAGAGATGACAAACTCAGAAAAGTCCCCTCCCCAGGTTGCAGCTCGGCTCACTCAGTCTCTTATCAGTCCCTCCAGCGCTGGAAATGCTGCTGCCCAGGCCCGACCCAGTAGGCCACAGGTGTGAGCTGCTGGTGGTCTTCTGGGTGTTCAGTCAAGAGCAGGTTAAACAGGCCCAAAGAAAAGGAAAAAAACCCCACAGTCCGGGGAACTTCTTTGCCTCAGCTAGCTAAAACTAACTAAAACAAAGGAGACCCCAGTCTCACTGTCTGTCCATCTGCAGACAACAGCAGTCCAGGAGGAGGAATGTGGAAGAGTGAGTGCAGTGTCTGAAAACAAACTGTGCACTTCTTCTCTCCCCCCCTTCACTCTCTGGAAAAAGTCTTAAAGGTGCAAAACTTATTATTCAGCATAAACAGAAGAGACGATTAGGGATAAAAACATCATATAGTCAACCCAGGACATACCTGTAGGATGAAAATCTGGATTGGTTAATAAAGCCTCTCTGATTTGGCCTTATTATAAAGCAGAGCAACAGGGCTCAGGAGCTCAGTCCCTGAGTAGGGACCGGGTGCCCGAAGCTAGCTCGCTCATGCCAACACCGCGGGGCTACCATCTAGCAAGCATGGTGATTATCAGCTCTATAGTGATTGCAAGCTCTTAGGATTTCAGCTTTGCTTGCTAGGTAGTGGTGCCCCGGGCTTGAGGCTGCAGCAGACGGAGAGAGAGGAGAAGGTGCAGGCTGTTCCACGGAGATGGCTTTATTTGGGGAGGTCCGTGAAGGGTCTCTGCTCTTCTTCTTTCTCCTAATGGGGTACAGTATGCTTCTTTTATAGGGTTGGAAAGAATCCAAGCTTGACCAATGGCAAGGGGTTAACATGACATTGTTTTATAGGGTTACAGAGATAGGTTAAGGGCGGAGGACAGGGAAACAGGAATTTTCTTTTGCTGTTTCAGCATTCCTATTGTTCATATTCTCCATGGTGCTTTTCCTAAATCTATGGGGTTTACTACAACTCCACTTTCTGTTTTTACAAAAAAGGTGTTCGTTATAGTTCTTTTGAAACAGCGAACAAGGCACAAGAACATAGCTAACACAATAACAACTACAAGGAGAATCAACAACATTCCCTTAACCAAGGATGCAGCCCATCCTGTTAATCCCCATTGCCCGAAAAGTTCATTGACCCAGTCTGGGATTCTTTCTACTTTCAAGTCCTTCACGAGATCTTTCAGTTTCTGGATGTTAGCATGGATGGATTCCGAGCGTGAAGAGAGCTTAAAGCAGCACATCCCTTCAAAGTCTTCACAGCCGTGTCCATGGGAAAGCAGCAGGAATTCAATTGCTGCTCGATTTTGGAGTGAAGCTTGTCTTGTGGTTTCTTCTTCCTTTAAGAGATCACTCAAGGCTGCAGATGTAGCATTAGCTTATTTACTGAGCCAGCACCCAAGGTGATTGATTTCACCAAGGGCTTTAGCTGCAGCTACCCAGGGTAAGAACAGGGAGACAGCAATCTTTTTTGGTTTGTTCCAATCGTATAATTTAGGATCACAATTTTCATCAAATTCAGTGTAGGACCTTTTTTGTCGTTTTGATTCGCTTTCTTTTTTCCAATTATATAACAGGGTGATGTTTGGAGTAAGGGTAGAAAGTTTTCCAAGGGTACAGGGACCTCCCTGGAGTCAGGAGGGGATCCCAGCCCATACTCTGTCACCACAGATGAGAAACATTCCCTTGGGTAATACTTTGGGATGGAGAGAGGAACAGAAATCACACAAGCCATGTAATTGCACCAATCGTGAGAGTTATAGGCTTTGTTAATTGGTGATATCTCTTTTCGATATGTGTTTTTGTTCTGGTCAATTTCTGGCCAATTGTTTTTTGGACGTCTAAAGTAAAATTTGACACAGTATGTGGCCTTGGAGGACCCCAACAGATCTAATTCTTGGGGTTCCTCTCAAGCATCTGGCAGAATTTTTGTCCACTCATCCCAAGTATCAGCCACATTGGGTCTCTTACCTGTGGTGCGGAGAAGCTCTGAGATATAGACAGGCTAGTCATCTGCTACAAAGGGAATTCCTACTAGACATGTGGAAAGTGGATTATCAATGCTTCCCATGGACAAGCACATGTTGTCTTGTTTTAATGTTTTTGCTAAGGTTACCCAAACATTATGGCTAGGCTGTGGGCTAATCCAACCGAAGGCACACGGTACGGTGAAGAACATCCAGGCAGCAGTGAGGACAATAGCAACGGAGATATTTTTCATCTTTGGGCAGGAATAGGGCTTCTGATAGGGAATATAAGCAGAATTTGTTATCTTTATGATGAGAGGGTTTTCTGCCTTGTTCTTTTCGTGTTCCCCTCCTCCCCCCCTTTTTCTTTTAATTTCTAAGCTACACTAGGGGGGGGAGGAGTGGGTAGAAGGTTAAGGGGTTTTAAGAGGTTAGGGAGAGGGAATAACAGGGGTTTTTTTGTTTTTTTTGTTTTGTTTTGTTTTGTTTTTTTTGTTTAAATACAAAAAAAAACAGTGTAACAACATATAGTTCAGAGAACACTTTTGTGTTAAGGCTATCTATGGCCTGATTCAGCAGACTGTTGTTTAGCTTTCAGTTTTGTCTGCTGTCTTGTAATGGGGTGGTCTGTTCTTGGGTTTGTGGGTATTCAGCAACATCTTCGTCTCCAGGCAGAGCTGGTTTGGTTTTGAGGTGGTCTTGTGTTTGCCTCAGGAGAGTTCTTGTCCCTGTTTGCAGGAGTAGTGTTTGCAGTGCCTAGGTATGGCTTTATGTTTTTTCCTGGGTACCACCTCGGACCGGATGGTAGTAGCATGCATGCATATCCTCTACCCCAGGTAATCAACTGGTGAGGCCCAGAAATTTGGTGTGTTTCAGGGTCCTTCACGAGCACAGGTGGTTTCTCAGTGAGCTTTGCTTGGGTGGTATTTGCAAAGTGGCGAAGTATTGGTGGGTCAGGCTCTGATGCTGTACAGTTCAGGAAGTTGATGACGTAGAGAGCCTTGCAAAGTCTTTCCACTGGAGATGTGATTCTCATGTCTCTGTTCTGTTGATCGAGGACTCTTTTGAGGGTTTGATGTGTCGTTTCCACGATGGATTGTCCTGTGGGGTTTACAGGTATGCTGGTCTTGTGTGCTATTCCCCATTCATTGAAGAACTCCTTTAACTTGCGGGAAGTGTAGGCTGGTCCATTATCTGTTTTAATCTCTTTTGGTACACCCAGGGCGGCAAAAGCGAGGAGAAAGTGTTTTATTGTGTGCATGGTATTTTCTCCTGCATGTGATGATGCAAATACTGCTCCTGAAAACGTGTCGACTGATACATGCACGTATTTTGACCTTCCAAAAGGTGCGAAGTGAGTTACATCTGTCTGCCACAGCTGGCAGCTATTCAGACCTCGGGGATTGACTCCCGTCCCCATAGAGGGTATCTGATAGTTCTGACAGTTCGAACATGTAGCAACAATAGCCTTTGCCTGATCCTTTGAGAGCTTAAACATTCTCATAAGGGCAGGTATATTTTGATGAAAAAACGCGTGTGACAACTTTGCCTGGCAAAGATGTTAGGAACATTAGCAGTTTCTGCTGCCATTGCTAATGCATCCGCTTTCCTGTTGCCTTCTGCAACAAAACCTGGGAGGTCTGTGTGTGACCTCACATGCATTATATGGTAAGGTTGCTTTCTGTGGGAGATTAGGTATATTAATTTAGAGAGCAGTTGGTACAACTTTGGATTAGAGATCTCTTTGAGAAGAGCATGTTCTGCTCTCATCGCTATCCCAGTGACATAAGCTGAATCTGTAACCAGATTGAAAGGCTTGTTTTTAAATTTTTCAAAGGCTCTGACAACAGCTGCTAATTCTGCGATCTGTGGAGATCCCTCCACTATTTGTATGTCAGAGTGCCAATCTTGTGTTTGGGGGTCTCTCCATGTAACCACCAACTTGTGGGAAGACCCTGAGCCATCTGTAAAGAGGGTTAGAGCCTTGAGAGGTTTTCTACTTTGGATTCGTTTTGGAATCAAATGGAAGGTTACATCAGGGTTAAAAAGTTTGTGTTTTGGGATCTTAACTGAAGTTTGGCCCGTGTAGCTATCCAGGGCAAACTGGAGGCTTTCATTGGTCTGGATCAAATCCTCAAAGTCTGTAAGAGTTATTGGTAAGTATATGCATTCGAACTCACAACCTGAAAGAGAGCGAAGGCAAGTCCTTGCCTTTTTTATTAAATGTGCTATGACCTCCTGGTAGGTGGTGAGTGTCTTTGTAGGCTGGCTATTTGTAAAGACCCATTCCAGTATCAACAAAGGGTCTCGAAGCTGGGAGTCCCATTGGAAAATCAGTCCATGGAACTGAGGTGCTTTTCCCAGGATGATGAACTGGAAAGGCAGGCTGGGCTCGAAGCGATGGGCTTTGCGTGAAGACAGGGCTTCCTGGACTTTGGTGATGGCACCTCTGGCTTCTTCTGTGAGAGTGCAGGGAGAGTCCAGGTCCTTAGGTCCACGAAGAAGATTGAACAGGGGAGCAAGGTCCTCTGTTGTAATTCCTAGCAGTGGACGTACCCAGTTGATGGATCTGCACAGGCTGTGTAAGTCCCTGAGGGTTTTTGGGTCGTCATTTATGGTGAGCTGCTGAGGTACGATGGTCCTTTCCCGGATCTGGACTCCAAGGTAAGTCCATGGCTTGGTGTACTGGATTTTGTCCTCACGAATCTCCATTCCTGCCTTTTCTATGGTTTCAATAGTCTTTTTAACTGTTTTGTCCAAGTAAGCTTTGTCTGAAGCACACACCAGGATGTCATCCATATAGTGATGGATGATGGCATTGGGGAATGATTTCCGAACGGGAGACAGGATGTGAGCCACGTACCACTGGCAAATAGTGGGGCTGTTTTTTAGTCCTTGAGGAAGATGACGCCAATGATATCTTTTGAGCGGGGCCTCCTTGTTAAGAGAGGGAACGGAAAAAGCAAACCGAGGAGCGTTCTCAGGGTGCAGAGGAATGCTGAAGAAACAGTCCTTAATGTCTATGATAGCAAGTGTCCAGTCTCTAGGCAGCATCGATGGGGAGGGCAGGCCAGGCTGGAGAGGGCCCATGTCCTCGATGACCTCGTTGATTCTGCGAAGGTCGTGGAGGAGCCTCCACCTGTTTGTCCCAGGCTTTGGTAGAACGAAGACTGGAGAGTTCCAAGGGCTGTCGGACTCTACTCTGTGGCCTTTTGCGAGCTGTTCTTCCACGAGGGTGTTTAGGGCGCGCAGTTTGGCTTTATTGAGGGGCCACTGTTCAATCCAGATTGGCTTGTGACTTTTCCAGGTGAGACGAGGTGTTTCTTAGCTCAGTGGCCCCGATTAGAAATCCTGAGTGGGAATACGTAGGGAAGCTCCCCACTGGGATAGAACGTCTCTGCCCCAAAGGATGATGGGGGCCCTTACCACGAATGGACGAATGGTTGCCAGCTTGCCTTCAGGCCCTTCCACGAGGATGTTGTTCTTGCTTCTCATGGACACTGTGGCTCCACCAATCCCTGAAATCATGCCTGCAATAGGTTGTAGATCCCAGTGTGCTGGCCATTCTGAGCGGGCGATGATGGTCACATCAGCACCGCTGTCCAGCATCCCTGGTAGGTGGGTCTTCTCGCCTTTGCAGGTGAGGCCGCACTCGATGGTAGGCTTGGATGGTCCCATGACTTGTGCCCACATAGCTGTAGGGTTGAGAGGAATCTGTTCCCTGTGATCCTTTGGGAGTAAAAAGGCTTGTGCTATTGGAGTTCCCTTTGAAAGAAAAAATGGTAAGTCTATGCAGTATACCTGGACGAGAATCTCTTGTCCTGGCTGCACTGTCAGCACTTCTGGAACAACGAAGATCTCCTTTGGGTTATTGAGTCACCTATAATTAAAATGTCTGAAGGACCACCTTTTGGCCCATATTTGCCTGTGGGAACACGGTGAACATTCTCATTATTAAAGTCAATGGACAAAGCAGTTACCAGTTGACGGCGGGTTCCCATCTGGGTTGCCCTGTGTGTTGGATCCTCTTCTTGTGGTCCGGAACCTCCTGGGTTGGTGCGTGGTTGGGTCTGGGTGGCCTTTGATTTGTTGTCAGCACCCGGGGCTTGACCGAGCTGCGCAAGAAGTTTAACGGCCGCTGGTGGTAACGCTGCTGATTCTGGGGTCTTTGGTAATTGTTACGGTGGTATCGGGGGTGTGATCTCTCTGGGCAGTCCTTTATGTAATGTCCAAGATCCCCACAGTGATAGCATTTAGCTTGGTCTTTAGAAGCTATTACTGCATATGCCCCAGAAACTCCTTCAGCAATACCTTTGGCAACTGCTTGGGCCACTGTATTTTCAGTGGACATGTGACGTGTACAGCATTCTAGCATTTGCTCTATGGTGGGGTCTGTATCCATGGGAAGAGACCTCAAAATGGCTTTGCATTTTTCATTTGAGTTACACAAGGCAAGTTTACATAAGAGTTCCTTCTTTGCCTCTGTGCTCTCTATCTGTTTCTCCAGAGCATCTCTAAGTCTGTCCACAAATTTGATAAAACTTTCATCTATCCCTTGTTTAATAGTAGAAAAATGCATTGTTGGCATTGACTCATCATGCACGAGAAGTAAAGAGGTTTTTGCTGCGAGAGCAATGTCCTGCAGTGCCTCTTTATTCAAGGTTTCCAATTGGTCTGCTGGTTTCTGTAAGTCACCTTCACCAGCTAGTTGGACTACCGTAAAATTCGTCTTATTAGCATCTGCAGAATATGAATCTGATAATGTTTTTAAATGTCTTTTCCAATGCCTGTCCCATAACATATATTCTGCTGGGGACAGGAGGCAGTGTGAAATATTTTTTATATCGTGGGGAAGTAAGACATGTGCTTAGAACATGGCTTCTAAGAAATTTCTAAAAATATGTGAGCTTCGCCCATGTTCTTTGGCTATATTTCTTAATTGCACTAGTTCCTTATTCAAGTTAGCCTTCCATGTCTTTATAGTGGACTCGCCACCATTCCATCCTTGCTTATATTCTACTGGGAAAGCATTAATTTTCTGTGCCAGCTCCCAGTCCCCAGCTTTAGTCGCTTCTATTTTAATAAGAGCCCATGGATCTGTGTGGATCGTATCAGAATCAGATTCACTGCAAGAGCTCTGGTCCTCTGAGGAGGACTGGGGGGGGTTGCTATCCATGACTTACGCTTTTTTCGTTTAGAAGCGTTTTTCAAAGGTTTCAGTGGCTGGGGGGGGAGACATGGCATGACCTGGCTAGGGGGAGGTGCCAATGGAGCTGGGATGGCAGCACAGCACGCACAGGACCGGGTGAGGGGGGTAGCACTTTGGGGGGGTCTCTGGGATTCTGTTCGGGTGGCATTGAGGGTGGGTGGGAGGTTGGGGGGACGCGCAGTGGGGGCAGGGGGGCTGGGCGGGGTGGGGATGCGGGCATGGGGGGAGTGGGGGTGAGCAGGCAGTGGTACCGGTCCGGGGTGCCGCGGTTACGGGGTGGTGTGGTGGGACTACGCTTGTGTGAGGAGTCCCTGCTGTGGCAGGCAGGGAGCAGGGGGAGGGGGCGGGGATGGACACGGGCTCGGGAGTGGCAGGGGTGTGGCTCAGGGAGCCGTCGGGAGGGGCCGGGCCGGTCGGAGCCGGGGCGGGGGGAGCGGGGGCGGCGGGCGCGGCGACGGGAGGGATGGTGGGGGACACCAGCACGGGGGTGGGGGGGGCCGCAGCGGAGGGGGGCAGAGCCGACGCAGGGGTGGAGGGGGCGGCAGAGGCAGGAAAAGGGACCCACGGGACCGGAAGCAAGGAGGAAGCCGAGCCGGGGGTAGGGGGGATGTGTGGAGTTACAGATAAGACAGGATCCGCGGAGTTAGGCAGCGCAGGTCCCGCAGGAGTGGAGGATGTGGGAGGGGGAACCGTGGTGGGCAGCGTAACCTCTGCTTTAGGAGTAACGGAGGCGGAGGCGAGAGGGACTTTAGGACCGAAGGGGTGGTGTGAGATATGCAAGTGACCTTCCTCTGAGTCCTTATCAATCTCATTAGTATTTGAAGAGGAAGTGTCTGTTACCTGCAAGATTTTTTCTCTGTTAAATCTTTCAACGGTTTTAGTTATTATATGGAATAAAGGCAAATAATTAGTTACAGAGAAATCCTGGTTTGTTTGGGAGATATATATTGTGTTCCCGATCATATCCCAAAACGAATTTTCAATGACTGCTTTCTTATCAGTATCAGGGTATTGCGAAATAATCCAAGTTACAAATTTTTTAAGGTTAGTTTTTGAGAGCTTGCCTTTAGAAAAGGAGAAGTTGTTAGCAGATAAGATTTCTAAAATAGTTAAATATAACTCTCTCTCGGTTTTACTTAGTTTTAATGTACTAAAAATTGTACCCATGTTAATGGTTAGCCCTTCCAGCAGAAAAAAAGTGAAAAAAAGGAAAAAAAAAAAAGAAAAAAAGTTTTAGAGCCCCAAAGTTATGCGCGCAATATTAGCTAATACTTACAGTTCCTGGGGTCCAAGATCTGTGGAAGGGGTCTGCTGCCGTTCAGTTCTCCTCAGAACTTTCTCTCATTCAGATGTAAATTTTGAGTGTCGAACTGACCCTCCTGGGGATAGGATTTTCTAAAAAAAAAGTCCCTTCACAGAAGGAGCGGCTTCCCGAACAGGCAATCACAGAAAACCCCGGGGGGGGCTTCGTTGCTCAACTGACAGATATCGCCTCTGGGGGGGTCCGAAGTCGTTGGGCGCCACTTTAATAAAGCCTCTCTGATTTGGCCTTATTATAAAGCAGAGCAACAGGGCTCAGGAGCTCAGTCCCTGAGTAGGGACCGGGTGCCCGAAGCTAGCTCGCTCGTGCCAATGCCGCAGGGCTACCATCTAGCAAGCATGGTGATTATCAGCTCTATAGTGATTGCAAGCTCTTAGGATTTCAGCTTTGCTTGCTAGGTAGTGGTGCCCTGGGCTTGAGGCTGCAGCAGACGGAGAGAGAGGAGAAGGTGCAGGCTGTTCCACGGAGATGGCTTTATTTGGGGAGGTCCGTGAAGGGTCTCTGCTCTTCTTCTTTCTCCTAATGGGGTACAGTATGCTTCTTTTATAGGGTTGGAAAGGATCCAAGCTTGACCAATGGCAAGAGGTTAACATGACATTGCCTTATAGGGTTACAGAGATAGGTTAAGGGCGGAGGACAGGGAAACAGGAATTTTCTTTTGCTGTTTCAGCATTCCTATTGTTCATATTCTCCATGGTGCTTTTCCTAAATCTATGGGGTTTACTACAATTGGTAATGAAAAGCATTATATCAATGGAAGGATCTACTTGATAAACCTGACGAGCAGAAACAGCTTGTTGGACTTCCTCCAGTGCTCATTGTGCCTCAGGAGTCAATTTCTGAGGTGATCTCAGGTCAGGATCCCCCCTTAGAATATTATATAGCTGGGACAATTTTGTCATGGTTAGCCCTAAGTAAGAATGTAACCAACTGATGACACCCAGCAATTTCTGGTCATCATTCAGAGTCTTTTAATGGAATCTGTGAATTGCACCTCTTGATGCTGAATTGTTTGATCCAGAATTTTGACTCCTAAATATTTCCAAGGAGGATGCTGTTGAACCTTCTCTGGAGCCACTTGTAGCCCATAAGAATAATGAGCAGCAGACAGCTGAGACTTTATCCTCAGCAACTCATCCTGGGTGGATGCTGCCACCAGGATGTCGTCCATGTAATGATAGCAATATGCATCAAGAAACTGCTTGCAGACTCTGGACAAGGCCTGAGCCACATACCATTGACAAATAGTCGGACTATTCTTGCAGCCCTGCTACAAAACTTTCCATTGATATCTCTGCACAGGTTCAGCATTGTTAATTGCAGGCACAGTAAAGGCAAACTTTGGTTTGTCATCAGGATGCAAAGGAATTGCGAAGAAACAATCCTTTAAATCTATGATCAAAATTTCCCATCCCCTAGGGAGCATGGTGGGTGAGGGCATACCAGGCTGCAATGCTCCCATACTTTCCATCACTGCATTAATTCTTTGGAGGTCCTGTAACAGCCTACTTTTCCCAGATTTTTTCTTTATCACAAAGACAGGAGTATTCCAGGGACTAGTAGAAGGCTCAGTGTGTCCCCGTTGCAATTGTTCCTGAAGCAATTCACTAAGGACGACCAATTTTTCTTTTGTCAGGGGCCACTGGTTCTCCCAGATGGGTCTGCTCAGTAGCCACTGTAAAGGCAGCGTAGGATACTTTGCGCCCTTCAGCGCAGTGACCCCAATCAAAAATGTGCCCCAATCCATATCCCCCAGGCTGCCAATACATCCCACCCCCAGAGGTTGATTGGAGCTGCAGAGACATAGGGCTGAACTGTAGCTGTCTGCCCATTCATGTTTTTGATCAGCACAAAACGTTGACTTACAAAGGTTTGTTGTGCACCCCTGACCCCTTCAATGGCCGAACCTATGGAAGTCAGAGGCCACGTAGGAGGCCATGCAGAGAAGGAGATGATTGTCACATCCGCCCCTGTATCGATCAAACCTCAGAGCTGGACCTAAGGCGGGCTGGCACCCAGTAGAATCAGGGTACATGTCATCTGTGGTCCCTGAGCAGAAATATCTGCAGTCCAGAAGACTTGTGGCAGTCCTGTGGATCCGAAGCCGCCATCTCCATGAGTCCGCTGGTCAGTCCTGGGGACACATGACTGAAAAGGCACAAGTTGAGCAATACGAGTCCCTGCTGGGATAGCGACGGGGGAGTGGGCATGGAAACCATAGCACAGATTTGACCTGTAAAGTCAGAGTCAATGACACCTGGATGCACAAAGATTCCTTGGAGGGTGACACTAGATCTTCCCACAAGCAGCGCACTCAATCCTTGACCCAAAGGTCCAAAGGCATCCAGAGGAACCTTATATACACGACCACATTCTAAGATGATTGTTGCTGTGGTGTGTACATCCACCCCGGCTGCTCCGTGGGTGCTACCCCTAAGCTGACTGACTAAGCCTGTGCCAGTACCATGCCCTGGGGAATAATTTTTGTTGGAGCACAGTTCCCCTTTGCGCTCATCTTTTCATTTCCCGAACCTACCAAAAGCTGACCATTGGCATGGTATCTAGACTTACATTGGTTTGCATAATGACTGGGCTTTGCACACTTAGCACACAAGAAATTAGTCTTATTTCCTTTCTGTTTCTGTGTTCCCTGTTTTTGCTTGCCCTTATTTTTCACCTGTTTCTGTTGTCCATCCCCTGAGGATGTCTGGCCTGGCTTTAAAGCAGCTGCCAAAACAGACATTTTGTAGTCTACGGAACCTACTTTAAAACATTCTTGGACCATGTCTGTTAATGTTGGGTCGCCTGGAAGAGCACCTATGGTCTTCCTACAATCGTTGTTTGCGTTGTCTCTCGCTAATTGCTTACATGATATCTGCCTCAAATTATCATCCTCAACCTGTTCTTCCAGGGCTGCTGCAATTTTCTCAACAAATGGTAGAAATGGTTCTCTTATTCCTTGAGTTATTGTCACATATTGTGGCTTGGGAGTGGACGTTTCTATAGTTTTTAACAGTGCTCCAAAGCCTATCTTTTAACTCTGCTCGAGAATGGCAGGGTCCCAGGTAGCCTGAACATCAGGATAAGAGAAGGCATTCTTCCCCATGAGAGCATCCACTCCCACGGCTTACCTGGGATCAGTCAGAGGCAATCGCAGGTTCTCTGCTACAGCCCTATCAACCACCTGCCTCCAGTTGTCCTTAAAAACTTTTAATTGTACAGGTTGGAACAATATTTCAGCTATATGTTTAATATCAAATGGAGAAAGCAGGTCAATGTTTAACACTCTGATAATTTGCATAACTTGTGAAGAACCAAGCCCATATTTTGCTACCTTATCTTGCAAATCTTGCACGACTTGCCATGCTATGACACCATGCTTGTCGACTTGTCCTGTGTTTGAGGCAGCTTTACACACAGGTAAGGCTTGGACTCCCCCTTGCGATGGAACATTGCCTCCCTGATCCACCTGTGTTCCCTCCTCAGATGCTGGATTAACTACTTGACTGTCCCCTGTGGCCCCTTCCTCCGCATTTATTGCGTTGATGAATCCTCCCCCGGGCATTCCCACCTTCTCTAACAGGTCCCAATACCCATTCTCCAGAGCCCACAATTTAACCAATTCCCAAAAACGGCGAGGATTCGTCGGTCGCACGGTCACCCGACAAAGGGGCAGCATCCAGAGATGATTCTGGGATGGTGTCGCTGCTCGACGGTGCCGGCGTTCCCCTGCCAGGCCATGCTCCCGGTGGGGGCCAGGTTGCCGCTCTTCGTTGCTGTCACTGTCCGGGTCCTGAGGTTGGGGGCAGGCGTGACAGCCTGAGGGAGGTGGACGATTGTTGTATTGCACTGAGTAGTTTATTTAGTCATTATTTTGCACTGGGTGGTTTGTTTTGTATCACATGGTTTGTTCCGTACCCCCCTCCAAGTCCTGTGGTGTTGGTTTCCCCCGGGTTGGTTCCTCCCTTCGCCCCTCCCATCAGTTGTATCCCATTGGCTGTAGTTCCTTACCTCCGCCTCCCCTCCCCCCGGGTTTAAAATCTCCCAGCAGGAGGTACCCGACCTTTTTCCTCTCCTGGACTTGTTCTACATTAAAGCTGTGAGACTTTGGTCCCGAGAAGAAACACTGCCTCTAGTCTTTTGCTGTTGTCCTTGTCAGTGTCGCCGGAGTCTAGAGCTAGCCAAACTGATCCCCCCTGAGGCGGAAAACCGACAGAGGACGGCAGGCAAGCTGGAGGCACCGAAGTGGTGGTGCCGGCTGCAAGCCCCAAGGCAGGGAAGTCAGCAGCAGGCGGCGGGGTGGGGGACCTGGCCATGGCAGGTGGCTCGGGCTGTGGTGATGAAGCTGCAAGAGGCATGATGCCCACTGATCCGGATGCAGCAGAGGGAGAAGGAGGAGGAGGCACAGGCAGTTGCGCCATTTCTGCAGATGTAAGCGGAGGGGCGGAAGAGAACATGGCTCCAGTCACATCATTTGTCGACAGTGAAGGCGCTGCCGCTGCCACTTGTCCTTGCCCTGCGGGGGAGGGGGAGACAGGCAGGGAGAATGAAGTCGGCAGGAACAAAGGTGCACCAACGAGCGCTGGCAATGCAGGGGGGGGTGGTGCATACACTTGCGCTGGCTCTGCAAATGGGAACTGAGGATCCGAAGGGACCACAGCTCCTGCCGCACCACCTGCCTGGAGTGGAACTGCCCCTGCTGCCGGTGGCGGCGGAAAAGAAGGAGGGGCCGGCGGGGGGAAAGGCGCTGGCTATGGTGGAGGCACTCTGGCCGCTGATGGCGGTGAAGGCGGTTGCGCCACTGCCTGCAGTGCAGGGGAAGAAGGAACCGGCGGCAGGGGCAGGGAAGCCGGCTGGCCGTACAAGAGCTGTACCCCGGCCAGTTGCGGTGCAGGGAGGGCTGGAAATGCTGGCTGTGGCAGGGGCACTCCGGCTGCCGCTGGTGGAGCAAGGAAAGCTGGTACCGCGGGGTGGAGCGGAACCAATTGCAGACGGCCTCTTGAGGTGTAGGGGGAGCTGGAATTACCAGCTGTGGCAGGGACACCCCAGCTGCCGCCTGCGGTGCTGGGGGAACCGAAGACAGCGTGAATGGAGGAGGACGCTCTGACAGGTCCAATCAGGACGCAACCAAAGTCGTCGGGGGCGGCGTCACAGGAGAAGGATATTTTGACTTTATATAATCCCGGGGGGAAGGATATTTCGGCGGAACATAGTGCCTGGGTGAGGGGTAGATTCTGCGGGGAATCCCCATGTCTCTTGGGGGTCCGGGCAGAGCCAAGAAAGAGCCGTAAGCCTCCCGCCCGGCCCCCTCTCCCCTTGGAGTCTCTGAGTCCACAGAGAAAGCATCTTCGCTTTCTGAGTTCCCCATCTTCATTTCATTTCCCCTTGGGGTCCAACGTTGCAAAGCTCTTGAAGGGAATCCCCACGCGACTGCTAACTGAGGTGCAGTGTTATCTCCGTTGATGACCTCTTCCCACAGGCAGTTGCCTAGTAGCTGCCAAGTCTCTGGATTAAATATGGTGTCCACGTCTACTGAAAAGTCATGGGACCTTGCCCAAACAAGTAAGGCATGCAGGGAATGATCTGACAGAGGAACCCCCATACACAGCAAAGCGTCCTTCAATGCAGAAAGTTGGTTCCCCATGTTAAAGGAAAGCCTTCCTAGCAACCCACAGGAAGCAGTAATCTACCCCAGGATGTAGACAATTTAGCTATGCTGGGGAAAGCCATTCCACCCTAGCTCTTTGGCCCTGAGCTACTACCTGTGGTCTGGAAAAGACCAGCCGTCTCAAGGAGGGTGTGGGGAAAATCACTGTTACCTCTTTTAAATGGAGGACAGAGGGCATCCAGTCCGGCCTGCGAGGACCAGCAGGGCCACCGCAGCATCTCTGGATGGGGTAGATCCGAAGAGACCTATTCGTCCTGCGGTTTCTGGAGGGGTCACCAGATGTCGACGTTGAGTTAGGAACGGCTGAATAAAGGTGACATTGACTCCATGCTCAGAAGGCATAAACCAAGCTTTATTAGGAACTTCACATATTTTATAGACACGTTCTTTCACCCAGAACCTGATTGGTTCTTAACAATAGCCCTCAAACCATTGGTTAATTAGGAACAATACCTTCTGGGAAAATAACTTTCCATAAACATCACATACAAACATTCCACATGTTCACAAACACCAGTTGCAGAGATTAGGATCAGAATTGTTTTAATTCTTTCTCTGAGCATTCTCACAACTTCCCTAGGACAGTGCCTGGGAAAGTTAACTGTTTCTCTCTCTGACTAAACTGTTGCATCCACATGCCACCACCTACATTAAGGACTGCCCTTGCAGTTCCAAGTGCCTCCTGCAAACTGACATCAGGAAACTGGAGTGGTGAGTTTTGTTTCCCATGGAAAAAGGATGGTGTTTGTGTCCAGGGGCCCTGCGTCCATCCCAGGGGCCTGTGGCCCCTAGTGGGCTGCTGCCTCCTAAAATTCCAAACGGTGCTGGATATCTCCCAGAGGCAACCTGCCACCATCCACACCTCAGGCTGCCCTGGCAGTGCCAAGCACCTCCTGCAAGCTGACATCAGTGTGGAAAATGAGGTTCACTCTTCTGTAAAAATTGAATAGTTTTATAAAGGACAATAGGAGACAAAGACAATAAAGCAAAGATTTACGGCCGGGTGCTTGCCATTCTGCAAAGAGCACACCTGCTTTTTCAGAGACGCCCTTTAAATACCTTTCCTCTTACATCAGCCTATTGAATATTCATAAACAATTATGCATAGTTAAATTTTTCTCCAAACTAGCTTACATGTCATAAGAACTATTTAGCATGGGTCCTCCATGGGTCCATCTTTTTAGAGCACGTGTATTTCTTGGCTGTGGTTTTGGTCCATTCTTGTTATCACCCCCAGTTTGGGCTTTGGTCCATATTTTCTGCAGATGGTGGGTGCTGATAATTGGCATGTCAGTAGCAGGGGTCTCCATCACATGTTTACTGAATGTTATCCCAACCAAGCAGGCATTTTAACACAAGCATGCTATATCAGCCATTTCACTACTATGTCTAAGTTTAGTTAACAAAAGATATAAAATAAAAACTATATCTTTATAGCAAAGTTACTTTAACATTATACATATAGCCTCCATTAATATTTGTGAAAAGCCAATACTATAATATGCATTTATAACAATCTCCCCCTCTTCTTTTTTATAAATCACTTTTCTTGAGCAGTAATTCTTGTTTTCTAACCTGTGTTATTCACTCATTTTTTTCACAAATCAATTTTGCTTCTTCAAAGGGGTCTTTCATATTATTTTGTTTCTTTAGCATCATGATCTTTTGTGCCGTTCCAGATGTAGCCAATTTTGGGTCCATAGGCATTGTTACCACTTGCATGCCTTGGACTATGCTGGTGATTAGTGGAATAAAACAGGGGATCAAGCAAGGAAGAAATATGAAACGAGCTGTAGCACATAAAAGGAAGAAGCGTAGTTTCTTTCACCATTCTATCCCAAATACATTATCCCACCAGCTAGTTTTTAACATTGATTCCCACTTTTGGACCAGTGCATGGGCTATTTTTCTGATATTCTTGGCTATATCCAGGACGGCATCCCCGTTGTCATCTATTTTCAAACAACAATCTGAAGTATTAAATTTTCCACAAACACCCCCTTCTTCAGCTAATAAATAGTCTAAAGCCAACCTATTCTGAAACACTGCATCTCATGTTTGTGTTTGTTGCCTTGATATTAATTCCATTGCCCGAGCAGTTCTGTTTGTTATTATCTCTACAACTGCTTGGAGTCTTATAATACAATTCAGCATATAAATTGGGGTTCGATATCCCCAACTCCCAGCTTGTGCCCAGGTGGCTGGCCCATGTGTTTCCACTATGCATTCAGGGGGCCATTCCTCATCTTCCCATTTTTGAAATCCTCCAATCAATTCTCTTTTCTTTCTTTTTAGATCCTCATATATTGGCACTCCTAATTGATCTCCATCTGGTCCTGGTAAAAGAAAAAATTCTGGCTGTATGATTCCCAGAGTACAACTCCCTTTCCACTGGGAGGGGAGTCTGGGGTATGATCTTTTCCCACATATCCAAAATAAACCATCTGGTGCTTTCCAATAATCATTTTTCTGTTGATTTATATTCTCCCAAAATTTGGATATTTCTGGGATTCCAAAATAAGTATTCTTACCTGTATCATTACATTAGAAAAGTCTGATTTCGTTATTATACTTACAATTTTTTTCTTTTGTTTTTCTCTGAGTCCAATACAGAGTTGGTTCCTCTGGGATCCACCATGTAAGAGTTCCATTAATAACTGTATATCTCTTACAGGGAGTATTTCCTACTTCGCTAAGAAAATTTTTCCAGTGCGCCAGACACATTCTTCTCCTATCACTGCTGAACTAAAAATCCATCTTTCTGGTCGGTTTTCCCCCTTTATATTTGTCCGGTTCCACTTAAAGAGTTCAACCAGGCCTAAGCTACTGCCTTTCCATGGCCATTCCTCTGTCATCAAAGCCACTCCACAGACCCAACAGTTGGTTATGTTAAGTTCCTTACTCATTCTTTCCCTCAATTCCACAAACAAGTTTTTCCCAAATCTCAAGATGTGGAAATCAGAAAAACAGAAACGTCCAGAGACACTGAAGGATTTCATCTGCAGCCTTAGAAGAAGCTTAGGCTGATGTAAAAATACAATACACAGCTGCTTAATAGCAGAAAAATCATAAACTTTTATTTCTATAGTTGCAGGTGAGAATATGCCTTAAGTAAATGAGAAACTAGTGATAAGATGGTGAAGAGTTTATAATGTAAAAGTGTGATTGAATGGAATAAGCTAAGAGTTTAGAAGTTATAATAGAAGCATGTGTGTGCCTGTGAGTTAGAAGCCCATTAAATAAAAGTATCTGCAGTGCAACAGAAGTAAGTCAATAGAAGTAAGCAAAGGTGATAGGTTAGAAAAGCAGAATAAATTCTGTGGCAACTGCCTATTGGTTTAGAAAGTTATATATTGCCTTGTAACAAAGAAAATTGTGACTACTCTTGAGCTCTGGCCGAATGCTTCCTCCTCTAAAATCTCACGGCCTCTGAGGGTGATATTTATCTAAGCAATAAATCATTCTTAGCTTGAAAATAGTCCCATCCCATCATTGCTTGCAGCGGCAATGATATCGAGATATCTATTTCCTCTTCTAATTGCTGTTTATGTTTTGTATACAAATCTTGATGCAGGGTTGATACAGATTTAGATTGCTGTGCTGGCTTTGCATTTTTGTTTACTAATTGTTCTTTTACAAGATCTTGGACTCTACCCCTAAGGACGAATGTGAAACAAACCCATCACTCCCCTTCTGGACATTCAATTCCCAACCTATTGCCATTTGTTCCTAAGTGTTCCACAATCCAGTATTTTTTTCCATTTTGCATACAGGTACTTAATTTGGATGGGTTATAACAGTGACTGTTGACATAGGTGTGTGTAATAAAAGCGGAACCTTGGGTTTTTCCACGTAAAGCATTCGGTAGCATTTGTGACATTATTTTGCTGGTATCCCGAAAGGGAAAAGACAAAAATTGAGCGACAGGAAAAGGAATAACAGAGGTCTGGTATGGCTTATACCCCCACCTCCCATTCCTATGGAGTTGCTACCCATAGCAGGTGTATATGATATTCTTGGTGGCGAGTACAGCGGCCAACCCGGTCTTGCCCTCTATTTCCTCATCACTTCCTTTTTGCTAATTTCCAGGCAAATTATTTTTCTCACTTCTTAACTGTAGTTTCCCAGTGTTCCTCAGGCATCTCCCATCCAACAGGCACTAGTAATTACCATCCACAAAACAAAGTTATTATTTCAGTTGTTCTGAGTTCTACCTGGATAGGGAATAGATTTGGTGCTCGACACTTCATGCAACAAAAGCGTCGATTTTGTGAACTACAGTACCAATTTTTTTCCACAATTTAAACATTTACATTTAACCCAGCTAGTATGTCCAGTATTGGGATGAATCAGACAGAGTATATGGTATGGTACTGATGGAAGTTGTAATTCCTCCTCTTTGTATAAGTCACAGACTAAGGTCAGAATACGAAAGCTCTCTGTCCAAAACAGTCCTGATCCTTCTGTTTGAAGTGGAAGTATTCCTGCCCAAGGGGGGTGTTGGAGGTGTCTCAGGACTTGTCCAGGCAGCACTTGAAACCACTGATATAGACTTGGCCTTATTTGCCAAGTAGGTGTGATTCATTGATACATTCCTTGGATCATTTGGGTCTTCCCAGTTCATTACCATCCTGTCCCTGCTTAAGAGTCAATTTGGTATCACCTGGTTTAGATGTTATAGTCCACTCCTCAGGTTCCTTCACAGGTCCTTTGATTCTGCTGGTGTGGTTCTACCCTCTTTCTCTGGTTCGGATTGCTGCCTCAGTCGTTAGTAGTACCTGAAAAGGACCTTCCCATTGTGGGATTAAAGATTGTTCTTTCCATGTTTTCACTAGTACCCATTTCCCTGGATGGATATTATGGATTTTAAATTCTAAAGGTGTGATTTTAGGGATTATCCCTTTCAACTGCAAATTTTCAAGAGTTTTTGCAATTGTGGTGGCATATTTTTTAACACTTATTTCCCCTACTTCATAAATAGCAGTTTCATGTTGGGTGGTCAGAAAGGGAAATCTGAACATCATCTCATAGGGTGACACTCCCAGGTCTGACCTGGGTTGTTTTCAGACCCTCAAGAGAGCCAAAGGTAAACATTTTACCCTTGACATTTGGGTTTCAATCATTAATTTGGTTAAAGTTCTCTTTAAAGTCTGGTTCATCCTCTCTACCAGTCCCAAACTCTGTGGATGCCATGGGGTATGTAATTCCCATTTTATTCCCAAGGCTTGAGTTACTTGCTGTAAGACTCTTGACATAAAATGTGTTTATCTGTCCGAGTCTATCCTATTACCCATTCCATACCTGTGAATAATTTGTTCCAAAAGGGTTCTACATACCACATTGGCTGTGGCTCTAACAGCAGGAATAGATTCTACCCAATGTTAGATGGTCTATTATTACTTATAAAAATGTGCATCTCTGTACTTGGGGAATTTCAGTAAAGTCAACTTGGATACTTTGGAATGGTCAAAGAGCTAATTCACAGCCTCTAAATGTTGTTTTCCTCATTACCTTTTTATTTACCTTTTGACAAATTATGCACTTCTCAGTTATTTGCTTTGCCAATCCAAAAATTCCAATGCACCCATAATTCTTGAAAAAGTGATCATACAGAGCTTGAGTTGTTGCCTTCTTGTGAAGGCCGCGATGACCTGGTTTCAGAGTCCAGCATGGCGATCTCCTCCTTGGGATCCTTCGGGGCCAATAACGGACGCTAACACCAATGTGGTGGACGGTTAAAGGCGTTTATTGAGGGGTCTCAAGGGTATTTATGGACTAAGGGGTTTCTCTACGTCAGACAGGGGTTTGGCTATACTTTCTAGGGTTAGTATGGAGTGGAAAGTTACTGGCATCCATAGGTTAGGGGGGCTACCTGTTTGGCTACATTCCAAGGGTGATCTTTATCTATGGGGAGGGGGGCAGAAGGATTCCTGTAATTTTCCGTCACAGCCCGAAATCTTCCGAACGCCTGTCCCTTACTACTACATTGAGTACCCCAATGAGTTTTTTGATGCATGTCTTCTAATATTTTCCTAGTAAGTGGCTTATTAAGCAACTGCCTCCCATCGGGAAGTTTCCATTTCCGAGACTGATCTTGCTCTCCCCCTAACCTACTTAGTTCCCTCTCTTCTATGTCACTGAACTTTGGATCTTCCAGTTTTTCCTTATCTGGGGTCAAAATTAACATAACCCTTTTGGTCCCATTTTCTCCTGCATCTCTAGCCTCTTGATCTGCCAAATTATTCCCTCTTCTTTCTGAGGTCATTCCCCTTTGGTGTCCTTTAACATGTACTACAGCTATTTCTTCAGGCAATTTTAATGCCTCTAAAACATCCAAAATGAGTCCCTCATGTATCAGTCCCTTGCATTTTGAGTTTAGTAACCCTCTTTCTTCCCAAATTTTTCCAAAGGTGTGTCCTACTCCGAAAGCATACTTTGAATCGGTATATATAGTTCCTTTCTTGTGTGCCAAATATTCCAATGCTCTTTTTAGAGCATATAATTCACAAGATTGAGCTGACTAATTTGAAGGTAATTTTCCTTTTTCGATGGACTGCATCTTTTGCCCATCAACTGATGCATATCCTGTCATTCTTTTTCCTTGTATGCTTCTGGATGAACAATCAACATCTATTCTTTCCCCTTCTGGGTGGGCCTGTTCTGTTAGATCTTTCTGAACTTTAGTTTGGTATTGGATAAGTTCTAAACAATTATGTGTTAAATTACTTTTTGGTTCCCCATATCAAAATTGTGCTGGATTCAAACCTTTGTTTACCTCTAGTGTCAAGTCATCACTGTCTTTCAAAATAGTTTCATATTTTAATATCCTAGAATCTGTTAACCATTTTTCAGCTTATTGTTTTAACACATTTCGGGCTGCATGGGATGTACACACAATTAGTTAACTTCCAAAAGTAAGTTTATGGCTCTCTTCCACCAAAATAACAGTAGCTGCTATAGCCTGAATAGAAACTGGTCAGCCATGTCTCACTGGATCCAACAATTTTGATAAATAAGCTATTGGTCTTTTTATTCTCTCCCATTCTTGGACTAAAACTCCATGAGCTACTCCGCCTTCCACATTCACATACAGAAGAAAGGGCTTTTCTAGTGAAGGTAGACTCAAAACTGGTATCGAAGCCATCTTTTAACTTCAATTCCTCTAATTTATTGTCACCTTCCCTAGTCCAATTTATATAATCTCCCTCTGTCAATTTTTCATATAAAAATTTTACTGCCTGTGTATAACCTTCTATTCATAATCTACAGTATCCCAATAATCTGAGCAGCCTTCTAAGTTCCTTCTTTGAAGAGGGAGGGGGAAGAAATAAAATACATGCAATCCTCTCAGGATTTAGCTTTCGGCTCTCTTTGCTTATTAAGTGACCAAGATATTTCACTTCTGGTTCTAGAAATTGTAATTTTGCTTTTGATACTCTTAATCCCTTTTTCCCTAGAAAACTCAAAAATTATGTAGTAGCCTCCCTTACTTCAACTTCTCCTGATAGTAAAAGATCATCCACATATTGGATAATTTGTGTTCCAGGAGGACTGGGGAAAGTTTGTAATATTTCTTCTAAAGCTTGTACAAATAGCTTTGGAGACTCAGTAAATCCCTGTGGTAACTTTGTCCATCTTAGTTGCTGTTTTATCCCAGTATTCGGATCTTCCCATTCAAAAGCAAAAATATTTCAGCTTTCCTTTGCTCATGGGCAAGCCCAAAAAGCATCTTTAAGATCCACCACACTAAACCACTGATGCTGGGGTGGGACTTTACTTAAAAGAGTATAGGGATTATGTACCACTGGGTAACGGGACCAAGTTCTCTTGTTAAATTCCCTTAGGTCTTGTACTAATCTATAACTCCAATCAGATTTTTTTACTAGGAGAATAGGAGTATTATGAGGAGACATACAAGGTTCCAATGTCCCATCCTTTATCAATTCTTCTATTACTTGCTTTAAGCCTTCTCTTCCTTCTAAGAATACAGGGTATGGACACACACGTATGGGACATTCTTCTCTCTCAGTCATGACCCTTATGGGGTCAATATTCAGCCACACCCATTTCCTTCCCCAGCCCAAACCTATTTGTTTATCTTTTCCTCATCTTCTTGGCCAAGTTTTAACACTTTAGCTGTCATCTTTTCTTTTTGTATAACCCCTATTCCTAATTGTACCTATAAGTCTCTCCCCAATAAGTTGCTGCCTGCTCCAGGAACTAATAAGACATCTCCTGTGGTAGCAGGCCCCCAGCCAGGTAATAATTAGCATTGACTCCATGATCCAGAAGGCATGAAAGACACTTTATTATTAAAAATCTACAGTTCTTATAGAAACAATGGTGGACCTAAGACCTGATTGGTCTCAAAGTGAAAAACTCTCACACACTATTGGTGGCTATCAGTAACACACTCTAGAGAACCATATCTATAAACAATGGCTGCAGAAAGAGACATAATAATTGTTTGAATTATTTTCCTCATAGTTTCCCACAGCTTCTATACAGCTTCCCAGAATTTTTCTGGGATAGTCTGTGCCTGCTCTCTGTGGCCAGGCAACTACTGCCAGAATCTCCCATCCCTAATCTGGTTTTCCCTTCAATTACTACATTTTTAATGACCGAGATGTTAAACCCCTCTTGTTTTGCTCCTGTTACTGTCACAGTATCATTACTCACATCACATCCCCTTGGAATATTTTCTATACAAATTCTCTCTGCACCAATATAAAATATAAATTCTAATACCTCCTCTTGGGGGCCTACTTTTTAAGATATCAAACTCTCTAGGTGGTATTTATCCCCCAGAAAATAGAGCCCATGACCTCCCTATTCCTCTTTTGGGTGTATCTCTTGGAATATTTTCAGGTTCTTTTTTAGGTGAGGGCATTCCCTCTTATAGTGTCCCTCGTCCCCACGATAGAAACAGGCATTTTTAGTTTGCTCCTGAGATTTTGATTGGGTTGGGGTTCTCTTTCTTCCCTTTTCCCTTGCGGTAACCGTGACTTTAAAAATCCCGCCTGCGCCGCAGTTCCCGCCTGCCAGCCGACAGAGCGGGAGAAATTCGCAGTTTCGCGGCTCGGCGAGCGGGAGCCGCTCTGTCATCAGGGACGTGCCGGATCGGCTGTCAGCTCTGCCAGAGGCAGATAAAAAGGCACGGCACCAACAGACAGGGATGGGAGAGCGTCCCTCCGACCAGGGCCAGTCCAGGTTTTATTCCAGAACGCGGAGTAACACCCAGGGGAAACCGCCGGATCGAAGGGCGGCGGGGGGAGGGAATATACGTGTTATATAGGAGAAACGGGAGGGGGAGAGCTCAGACAGGCAGCGAATGGGAGCCCACCGTGAGCACGGGCTTTTCAGAGAGACAGGACAGGTGGCCAACCGAGAGAGCTCAAAGGTGGGACCCTGGTCCCCCGCCCAATAACCTCATGTATAGCACCGAAGATTCTGGATAAAAGGGGGGCATTTTGGGGGTGACAGAAAGGGCGCGAGTTTCCAAGGTAACTGGTGATTGACAGATAACTGGGAAAGAGGGGGAATTCCAGACAGAACCATTATACAGAAAAAGGGGGTAACAGAACATTCCAGCTTAAACCAGGGGAGCATAATAACACAACACAACATCTCCGCGTTTTTTGTTTAAAAAGAAAAAAACAACAAAAAACTTAAAATGAGATGAACTGAGTCTGTTTAAGGTAGCTTGAGTCCGGGATGGAATCTCCGAATCAGGGGTGGCTGAAAGGTGCAGAAGCCCATTGGTCGTCATCCACAGCTGAGGAGGCCTCCGATCGATCAGATTCCAAAGCTTCTGCTTCGCTGTACGGTCCCGGAGCCACCACCTGGTTTACCTCGAGGGTAGGAACAATCCTACCCAGCAGTCTCTTCATCAGACTCCAATTTATAGAATAAGCAACTAAAACTACAACTAAAATAAAAAAGAACCAACAGAACAGTTTTTAGAATTGACCTCATCCAGGCTGAAAAGCCCCATCCTGAAAAGATGTCCCCCAGCCAGTCTGATGTTTATTGGCTTTGGGCTGAGGGACAATCCAGGTGCCTGAAGGTGGAAAGTGGGACCCGAATGCTGTCACCAGCAGCAGGATGGTAGATGGAGAAAAGGCCATTTGAATGGGTGTCACTGCAACATCAAAGAAAACAGGGTGAAAAGGTGAACTTAAAATTTTGGTTCTGCCCAGAGGGAAACTTAGAGGACATCAAGGTCAAGGGAAAAGGGTTTCCGCCTCCTCCTCCAACAAGCCTCCTCAACCTGTGCCACGCCTCCAACCTTTGGTGCCTTTTTCGGAAGGAAGGGCCTGACCCACTTAGATGGTACCCACTTAAGCCCTGAGGGAGTGGACACACAAGCGTATCCCCTCCCCCAGGTGACCAGGTCGAAAGGCCCTTCTGTTTTCCAGGTCTCTGGGTCCTTAACTAGGACCGGAGGCCTGGGTTTCAGCTGCAGCTGGTTGTGTTGCCCGAGGTGTCGTACTATTGGAGGATTTAAATTCTCAAAGGAACAGTTTAGAAAATTGATGGTAAAAAGTGCTTTTGCGAGATGGACATGGGGAGATTCCACCTTCACAGCCATATGTTGTTGCTCTAAAACCCTCTTAAGGCTCTGGTGGGTCCTCTCCACCACGGCTTGGCCTGTTGGGGAATAGGGGATGCCTGTTTTGTGCTCTATTCCCCATTGCTGCAGGAAACTTTGCAGTTCCCTGGACTTGTATGCTGGGCCGTTGTCAGTTTTGATGACCTTGGGGATGCCCAGGACAGCAAACGCCTGCACAAGATGTTTTTCGGCGTCAGCTGCCTTCTCACCCGTATGGGCAGAGGCATAGACTGCACTGGAGAAAGTGTCCACTGAAACGTGTACGTAACTCAACCGGCCAAAAGAAGGGATATGTGTAACATCCATTTGCCACACCTCGCAGCTAGAAAGACCTCGGGGGTTAGCTCCGGAGCTGAGTGATGGGAGCTGATGGGACTGGCACTGGGGACATGTAGCCACGATCGCCTTGGCCTGTTCGCGTGTGAGCTGGAACTGACGAACCAGACCAGGGGCGTTCTGATGGAACTGCTGGTGGCTGATCTTAGCTTGACCAAACAGATCTGGGAGCGGGGCCATCTGAACGGGAGCAGCCAGGGCATCCGCTCTTCGACTGCCCTCTGCAATGAACCCCGGCAGATCAGTGTGTGACCTGACATGCATCACAAAGAAAGGTTGCTCTCGGTGGGAGATCAGTTTTACCAATTTTGAGAGCAAGGTAAATAGGGGAATGCTGGACACCTCTTGAAGAACTGCTTCTTCAGCTCTGGACACTACACCAGCGATATATGCTGAATAGTTCAGAAAACTGTAGTAAACCCCATAGATTTAGGAAAAGCACCATGGAGAATATGAACAATAGGAATGCTGAAACAGCAAAAGAAAATTCCTGTTTCCCTGTCCTCTGCCCTTAACCTATCTCTGTAACCCTATAAGGCAATGTCATGTTAACCCCATACCCATTGGTCAAGATTGGATCCTTTCCAACCCTATAAAAGAAGCATACTGTACCCCATTAGAGGAGAAAGAAGAGCAGAGACCCTTCACGGACCTCCCCAAATAAAGCCATCTCCGTGGAACAGCCTGCGCCTTCTTCTCCTCTCTCTCCGTCTGCTGCAGCCTCAAGCCCAGGGCACCACTACCTAGCAAGCAAAGCTGAAATCCTAAGAGCTTGCAATCACTATAGAGCTGATAATCACCATGCTTGCTAGATGGTAGCCCTGCGGCCTTGGCATGAGCGAGCTAGCTTTGGGCACCCGGTCCCTACTCAGGGACTGAGCTCCTGAGCCCTATTGCTCTGCTTTATGATAACCCCAATGAGGCTTTATTAGAGAACCTCTCGAAGGCCCTGACGACAGCGTCCAACTCAGCTACTTGTGGAGAACCTTCCACCTTGGCAACATCGGCCTCCCACCGCTGAGTTTGAGGATCCTTCCAAGTCAGTACTGACTTGTGGGATGCTCCAGACGTGTCGGTAAACACAGTCAGTGCCTCCAAAGGGGTTCGGCTCTGAATTCTTTTTAATGATAATGAAAATTCTTGATTAAACAATTTGTGGGCCAGCCGATCAACTGCAATTTGGCCGGTGTAACTGTCCAGCGCAAATTGCAACATTTCATTAATCTCGAGCAGTTTATCAAAGGTTTTCTTTTTGAATTGGCCCGACTCTAATTTGATTGGAATGTGGATGCATTCAAAGTCACACCCCGCCAACTCCCTGATCCGCGATCTTGCTTTTCTGATCAATTCTGCAATCTGCTCTGATGGCCGTGTCATCCTTTTGGACCTGTGGTGGCTGAGGAAAACCCACTCTATGATCAAGAGGCGGTCCTCCGAGCCTTGGTCCTTGCCTTTGATAGAATCGTCCCATTGAAAAATCACCCCATGGAGGTGTGGCAATTTCCCTAAGATGATAAATTTGAACGGCAGACCCGTTTGGTATCTGTGGGCCTGCCTGGCCGAAATGGATTACTGGATTTTTTCCAGTGCTGCCTGAGCCTCTGGAGTAAGGGCCCTAGGAGAACTAAGCTCCTCTCCCCCTTTCAATAAATTGAAAAGAGGGGCTAGGACATCAGTAGGAATGCCCAGCCAAGGCCTTACCCAGTTCAAAGACCCACACAGCTCATGGGCATCTGCCAAGGTCTTGATATTTGTGCGAATAACCAATTTTTGCGGAACAATGGTCCGCTTATTTATCTCCAAACCCAGATACTTCCAGGGTGGCATCCTTTGAATCTTGTCCTGCTGAAGCTCGAACCCTGCAGCAATCAATGCATTGATTGTCAAGTCAAGCACGTGTGTGAGTATATCGTCGGTCGGAGCACAAACGAGGATGTCATCCATATAATGATATATTATTGCATCCTCGGCGGCTCCACGAATGGGGGACAGCAAGGAAGCGACATACCACTGGCAAATCACAGGGCTGTTCTTCATCCCCTGAGGAAGAACACGCCAATGGTAGCACTTGCTTGGGGCCTCACAGTTGATGGCAGGAACCGTGAACGCAAAACGCGGAGCGTCGTCCGGGTAAAGTGGAATATGGAAAAAACAATCTTTGATATCTATAATTGCCAGATTCCAATTTGGAGGGAGCATCGTCGGGGACGGCATCCCTGGTTGGAGGGGACCCATATCTTCAATAATATTATTAATTTGTCGGAGGTCGTGAAGGAGCCGCCACTTATCTTTGTTTGGCTTTTTGATGACAAACACTGGGGAGTTCCACTCTGACATGGTCTCCACCAGGTTGCCTTTAAGTAACTGCTCCTTGACGAGCTCATTGAGCGCCTTCAATTTTTGTTTATTGAGCGGCCACTTCACTACCTGTACTGGTTTGTCCGATTTCCAATTCAGTTTCCAGGTAGAGCGCTCAGCAGCGACCGCTAATTGAACAACTTGAGGAGCCACTGGAAGGTCAATTTAGGCTCCCCACTGGGCAAGGAGGTCCCTCCCCCACAGGGGTTCCGTATAATCCAAAACAAATGGGCGTATAGACGCCAATTGCCCATCTGGCCCCTTAATCTGCACAGTGCTCTTTGATTGTTTGGCCAATTGAAGACCCCCAACACCACGGACATGACCAGCCACGTCCTGCAATTCCCAATGCGCTGGCCATTCCCGAGAAGGAATGATCGTCACATCTGCCCCTGTGTCCAAAAGACCCTTAAGGGGTATTTGGTCTCCTCCCCTCGAGAGTTGACAAGTAATTTTTGGTTTCTCCCGCCCAAGGATCTGAGCCCAGGCCACCGTAGGATGTTTGTCTTGAGGTGGTGTAGAGGGTGGTCCTGGAACCCAGATTAGCTCAGGCACGGGAATGGCCTGAGCAATAATCTGTCCCTTGGGCAGGAAGAGGGGAGGGCGGACACAGTACAGCCCCAGTGAGAATTGCCCTGGGTCTGATGTCAAGAGACCCGGGACAATGTTTACCTCTGATGGTGTGAATTTTGTGTCTCCGACAACTACATACCCACAGTTGATCCGTCCCCAGTTACCTGGGCACTCGGGGCACACAGTCACAAGATGAAAATCGGAGTCCTTCAGATGGAGTGGCTCCGTCAGCTGCAGCCTGAAAGGTTTAATTTTGGAAAAGGTGGTTACAATAGGCATAGGTCAGAGGCATGATAAGCATGACAAGTCTGGTAAGAAAAAGTCACATTTGGTTGAGGTGGCAGGCGGTTTTCCCTTTTTCCCCTCCCTGCATAATGATGTTGAACCCGCCTTATTTATTTCTGCATGCAAGGGGGAACTGAGCTCAGCTCCTAGTTTTTTGGCGGGGGGTTCCCCCGAAGTCCCTGCCCCCTCTTAAACTCATAAAACTGCTTCCGCAGGGGGCAGTCAGGCATCCAATGCCCTAACTGTCCACACAGATGGCAGGGGGAAGTCCTCCTGCGGACCGGCCCCGGGGTACTGGATGGCGGTGGATGGCTCATCTGGGAAGCAGGAGCAGGGTCAACTGGAGTGGCATCCCAGGTATCAGCAGCAGCGACGCGTCTGGGCGGTGGTCGGGCCCTTGGGTAAAGGTCCCCGGAAGCCAAGGAGACTTTGCGGGCGCAGATCTCCAGCATCCGCTGCGGGGTTGGAGGAGGGTCCAGTGGCAGGCTCAAGATAGCATCCCTGCAGGCTGGATTGGCATTGGTGGAGGCCACTTCCTTTAGGAGTTCTTTCCTGGTCTCCTCCCCCTGCACCTGCGATTCAATGGCTTTCCGGAGACGCTCAACAAAAAGAATGAATGGCTCGTCAGCTTGCTGCATAATCTTTGAATAGGGAATTTGGGACACCCCCGATGGCAACCTTAAAAAAGCCCTCTCTGCTGCTCTCCGGCTCTCCCTTAATACTTCAGGCGGGATGATTCTGGCCTGGAACTGCCCGTCAGCAAAAACTCCCTCCCCACACAGGTGTTCGACCGAGATGCTTCCACCATTACGATCATGCCCCGTGGGGGTTCACCCACAAAGAGGGAAGGATCCCCACCACCTCCCTTCTCCATGCCGCCTCCCACATCTCATATTCAGTGGGGTTGAGGAGGCATGAGAAAAGGTTTTGGAGGTCATAGGGAGTGACTTCCGTTCCTGCCAAAGTGGCCCTTAGAATCCCCCAGAAGTATTCACTGTCCCAGGAGAAATCCTTTTGGGCCTTGCAGAGTTCTCTAATTTGGTGGTGGGGAAAGGGAGTCCATTGGGCTTGTGTTCCCCCTGCCCCCTCAGGGTGGTATGAGACCGGAGCCACTGATGGGATGGAAACCGACTCCGGATCCCTTCCCTCCCTCCCCCCGGCTGCCGAAGCGTGGGAACCGGAAGGGGGAGCATGGGAACCGGAATGGGGGAGGGGGAGTGGCTGGAGGACTTGTAGGAGGACTGGGCGGGGGCATCAGATGAAGAAGGTGCCGCCCCAAGGGAAGAGTCGGTGGGCGTGGTTTGCTGGTAGAGAGGGGGAGGAGAAAGGGGAGGTGCTGATGGAGGGGGGGGGAAGGGAAGTTGGGAGGAGTCTGGAGACTGAAAAGGATTGTCGGGAGAAGATGGAAAAAGGGCGGGAAAAGCCATGTGGCGCCCTCCATCTTGTGCTCCACAGGAGCCATCTTGGGAGGTGAGCTGAAAACGAACTTGAGAGGTTTTAACTGGGGATTTGGGAACCGGGAGAAGGAAAAGATCCCCTAAGAGTCTGTCCAGGACTCCTAGGGCGGGGGGATTGGGATTTCTGAGAAGAGCCAGGGGAAAGATGACCACCCTGCGCCCTGCTGGAGCAAGCTGCTCTTCTCAGAATCCCAGTATTAGGACAGGCAGGGGAGGGAAAAGGGCTAGGATCAGGGTTAGAGGGAGAACTGAGTTGCAAACTCGAAGAAGATGACTGTTTTCTCAATTTAGAACCTGATTATAACAATGTTTTAACTTGGGAGGACCAAAAGCTGATTTTTCCCAGTTTTGTCTCTCCATTTTTTACAGACTCGTGTAATTTCTTAGTTATAAGATCCCAAAAACTATAATTATCTAATTGGTCAGTGGAAACTTCAGGAAATTGAGAAAACAGCCACTTTATTAATTTATTTGACTCCTTTTTTGGAATATGAAACCCTCCCCCAACAAGGATATCCCCAACTTGGATAAAGGCTCTCCTTTGAGCTGCTGACTGCTTTGCACCCATTGCAGAGATGTTAAGAGCAGCTCAAATCACCCACCACTTCAGGAAAAGGAAAAAGAAATCAAGAAAAGCTCCCCGCTGGCCCCTGTCTGAAAAGGGAGTGGCTGCGCAGCCGAGGAAAGAAGAAAATTGCCTCTGCCCGCCCAGGGCAACGAGGAATAAGTGTTTAAAGGACAGGGGGGAGAAAAAGACTCACGGAATTCCAGCGAGGGTGAAAAGAAACGTCTGAAGTGGTGTCCTGTCCCGGGATGACTCCGGAGGTGCTTCAGGACTGCCGTCCTGTCCCCGGGGCGTACAGCGTGCTAAAACGCCGCCGAATTCGCCCCCGGGGGGATTTCGCGACCAATTGAGACTGTTTGTCTCGGAACGCGGGTCCCGCAGTTCTCCTCGGCGAGGCACTCACCAGCGCCGCGAGTGCTGAGAGAATACACGCGTGCCTCACGTTGGGCGCCAAAATATGCGGTAACTGTGACTTTAAAAATCCCGCCTGCGCGACGACGGAGCGGGAGGAATTCACGGTTTCGCGGCTCGGCGAGCGGGAGCCGCTCTGTCATCAGGGACGTGCCGGATCGGCTGTCAGCTCTGCCAGAGGCGGATAAAAAGGCACGGCACCAACAGACAGGGATGGGAGAGCGTCCCTCTGACCAGGGCCAGTCCAGGTTTTATTCCAGAACGCGGAGTAACACCCAGGGGAAACCGCCGGATCGAAGGGCGGTGGGGGGAGGGAATATACGTGTTATATAGGAGAAACGGGAGGGGGAGAGCTCAGACAGGCAGCGAATGGGAGCCCACCGTGAGCGCGGGCTTTTCAGAGAGACAGGACGGGTGGCAAACCGAGAGAGCTCAAAGGTGGGACCCCGGTCCCCCGCCCAATAACCTCTTGTATAACACCGAAGATTCTGGATAAAAGGGGGGCATTTTGGGGGTGACAGAAAGGGCGCGAGTTTCCAAGGTAACTGGTGATTGACAGATAACTGGGAAAGAGGGGGAATTCCAGACAGAACCATTATACAGAAAAAGGGGGTAACAGAACATTCCAGCTTAAACCGGGGGAGCATAATAACACAACACAACATTCCCTGTCTCTAAAAACTGAATATTTGGGAGTTGTGAAAAGTGCCTATTATATGGCTCTACGCAGATATTTACCATCTGTATTTCGATGTATTGATTAGTAGTGATGAATATGTATTTTGATGTATTGATTGGTAGGGCTGTATTAACATTTTAATAATAAATGTGGTTTTGCAATTGGAAGGTAACTTTGGTAGTTGAAATAAGAACTATGTTAGTGTTTTTCTAAGAAAGGAATGGGGCACTCGCGCCGGATGGCAGCCACAGAACACCTGAATCTTTCAGGGAAGGGAGTTTGTTGCCTTCTTGTCGGAGGGGGCGAGCTTCTTCCCGCCTTGAGGGCGCTGTTGGGATTGGAAGGAAGAAGTTGAAGATGACCAGACAGAATCCTGTATTTGAATGGAATTTATGCATCATGTACGAAGTGTATGAATATGCAATGGGCCATTGTTCTTAAGGGTTAATCCTTTGTTAGCAGGGGTCCTTTTTCGGGCTCGTGCTGCCCAGAAAAAGGTACCCGGACGTCCGTAACTCTTTGTCTTTATTGTCTCATATTGTCCTAATTCAGTTTGTCCAAATTATTATTACTCTAATTGTATTACTATTTTTATAACCATTTTATTACTATTAAACTTTTAAAATTTTGGAAACAAGTGATTGGCGTTTTTAACAATTTGGTAGCAGAGGATGGTCAACACCTCGCTGCCGGTGCTTTAGGAGAGTCAGAGTGGGGAAGGCGCGCCCTGCCCTATTTGGCAGCCTCGCTCTGTCTCCTCTGAAGTGACCGACAGACGCAGGTTACAATCTGTGGACAAAAGGAAGCAATAAAACAAAGAGAAGGGAAAAAGGCTCCCTACAACCGCGGTAATTGGCCCCCTAAGATTAGTAGTGCCCACGAAGAACCCGGGAAGGAAAAGGGATTGGTAAGTATTTCTCGGGGGGGGCAGGTACGGGGGGGATGAATGTGTGTGAATGAGAGGTGGGCTGGTTGTCCCAGACCTGCCAAGTGAGTGCTGGATTCTCCCATGCTGCGTTTCCGACTTTCTGCGAGGGAAGCAGCCAGTAAAGAGACGAAGCGAGTGGTAAGAGGAGTGAAAGAATCCCCCGGGGTTACTGGGACTGGGTCTCAGGGAGGGGTTGGACCCCTCGGAGGTAGGGAGCAAGGTTTCCTAGCCCAATCCCCTAGGAAACAGGACAGGAGGGGCCCCTAAAACCTGCTGGGTTGAGGGATTTGTATTTCAAGAGCATCCAAGAGCAGGGTTGAGCAGAATTCTGTCAGAGTGAGGATATGCCCGAGAACACTCAGGGTGGGACAACACAGCTGGGTTGAGGGATATCCAATAGCACCGGGACTGGCCAGTAACACCTAAACTTGTAATAGGTGATGTGAAAGTAAAAGGTACCTTATTGTTGTTTTGTTGTGTGTGTGAGGGTGAGTCACACACAAAGTCAGCCTCAACTTCCCGGGCGGGTGGGAAGGGGGAGGCAGTGGAAAGAAGAGTGAGTGACCCGCGCACCAGGCTACTGTTCCCGGGTAGGTGGGAACTTTTGGGCCAAAGAGAGTGAGTGACCTGCAAACCAAGCTAGTGTTCCCCAGGCGTGTGAGTGGGCCATAGCTGAAGAGTGTGAGTGACACGCAGGCAGCCTCAAAGGTGAACGGGCGCCGGAGGCAACCAGAGTCAGGGCCTTTCCAGGAGGCCCGGAGATACTGAGACCTGGTGGCCACCCCAAGGCGAGGAGGGGGCCCACAGGGACCTGTGGTTTTCTGGCGACAGGGATCCACTTTGTGTTTTGAAAGTGTGAAGGAATGTGTGAAAGTGAATGAGAAATAAAAGTGAGTGAATGTAGACGAATGAAAGTATAGGTAACGTGGATTGGGCATTTCAAGCCTTACCATATATCCTTGGAGAGAGGTGTATTGTATTGAAAAGCAGTGTAAGAAAGAAGATTTTTTGGTGTAAGTAGTTGAGAGAAAGTGGTATTTAAGTTGTTGGTAAAAAAAAAAAAAAAGGGTGAAAAACAGCAGCAGGGAATAAATAGAGAGAATATTGAGAAATGAGGCAGAAATCCAGTAAGGTGGATACAGGAAAGAAAAGCAGGAGAAAAAAATCACCAACAGAAATACCCCCAGAGAGCCCTCTGGGAATTATGTTAGCTAACTGGGAAAAAAAACCCTGTACAAGGAAAAAGGACAAAGTAAAGATGATACAATTCTGTATGCTCGAATGGCCAACAAAGGAAATAAGACCTGACCACGTTTATTGGCCTAGATACGGCTCTTTTGAAAAATGGATCTGTCAGGCTTTAAATGAATTTATAAATTCAAAGGAACCGTGTAATTTAGAAGAAAGAGAATATGCCATGTGTTGGACAGGGGATTTTAGGAAAATAAAAATCTTTAAAGTATCAGAAACTCCCGAAGTAAGACAAGAGAAGGAAAAGGGAAAAGAAAAGGGAGGGGAACAAGAGAGGAAAACAGAAAAAGCGTGGGACTCTTTGCAAGCCTTGCCCCCTCCGTTCACGACTGAGGAGCCGGATCCGCCTCCTGGCACGCCGCCTGTTTCAGCTCCGCCGGTCCAGGTTCCGGGTCCCAGTTCGCTGCCGGCTGTAATTCCGTACCCCTCGGGTCCCGTCCCAAGTGCGAGCGCGCTGCCTGCGGCAGCCCCGCCTGCCCCTGCCTACACTTCAGCCTCAGAGGTGACTTTGCCTGCCCCGGTTCTGGCCGCCTGGTCCGCGGCTGCCCTAATGGCCAGACCTGGGGTCCCTTCTGCCCCATGGTCTATGAGCACTGCCCCGATTGTGCCACGGGTCATCATCGTTCTCAGACATCCCATCCTCGACTGTCCCTCCCCCAGCTCCTTCTGCGGCTGCCTTGCCCGTGCCGACTCCACTGGGTGCCGCCGCCGCTGTTTTACCTCTGCCGGGAGCTGCTGACCGAGCTGCCATTAACCACGTGCAGGCTGTCCGCGCTCCCACCTGGTATCCCCCAGAAACGCTCCCACCTCTGGCGGTTCCGGCCGCGGACCACGCCTATGTCCCCCCCTTGGAGGCCCAAGCTTCGGTGGGACACCCCTCCCCCCCCCCCCCCCCAGTCCTCCTCCTTCCCTGAGCTCCGTTCCCTTGGTAACCACAGCTCCGGCTGATCAGAGAAAATCTCTCTTCCTAGAGGAAGCACCATATCGAAACACTAGGAGCTCAGTTAAGAGGCAGCCCTCTCCAGACTCTTCCTCCAACCGCAGGGAGAAGACTATAGAGAAAAAAAGGGGAAAGATTTAGATGAAGGGATTGGTCTATTTCCGCTAAGAGAGGTTCCCATGGGAGGGGGCGGAACGGGGTTTGTGAATGCTCCCCTGACTTCCTCTGAGGTCAGAAATTTTAAGAAAGAGATTAAAGGGATTTTGGAGGATCCCATAGGTACAGCTGAACAATTAGACCAATTCTTAGGACCAAATATTTATACCTGGGAAGAAATGCAATCCATAATGAGAATATTATTTTCTCAGGAAGAGAGACAATTAATCAGGGCAGCTGGAATAAACGCTTGGGAAAAGGATAATCCGCAGGGGCCTCCCGGAGAAGACAAAATGCCAACTGCACCTCCTAAGTGGGGTCAAAATAATGAGGAGGGGAGAAAACACAGGAATGAATATCGTAATTTAATAATCAGGGGAATAAAAGGGGCAGCACCCCGAGGGCAAAATGCTAAAAAGGCTTTTGAGGCACAACAGGAGAAGGAAGAGACTCCAACCGAATGGTTAGACAGACTTAGGAGAAACATGAAACAATATTCTGGGATAGACCCTGAAGACGATATGGGAAAAGCATTGTTAAGAATCAACTTTGTTACTAAGGCTTGGCCAGATATTAGAAAGAAACTAGAAAAAATTGAGGATTGGCATAGTAAGTCATTAGATGATTTATTAAAGGAAGCTCAGAAAGTTTATGTCCGGAGAGATGAAGAAAAGGCTAAACTGAAAGCAAAATTTATGGTAGCCACCATGCGAGAAAACAATTCCCAGAAAAAGCCAAACCGTACAGGAATTAATCCAAGACATGAAGGTGGTGGAGATAGGGGAAGGGAAAGGAATAGAATCCCAACACAAATCAGGTTTCAGGAGCATCCCGGAATTGTCTGTCATTACTGTGGGGGAAAAGGGCATTATAAGAAACATTGTATTAAGCAGGTGCAAGATCTGAAAATCTTTAAAGAAATAGACCCAGAGGAGGAATAGGGATGTCATAGGCTCCATTTTTTAGGGGACAAATACCATCTGGAGTCTGTGATAACTTTAAAAGTAAGTCCCCAAGAAGAAGAGTTGGAATTTGTTGTAGACACAGGGGCAGAAAGAACCTGCCTGTTAGATATTCCAAGAGGATATAGTGTGAGTAAACAAACGGCGAAAGTAACAGGGGCAAAAGGTGAAAGTTTTATAGTTCCAGTCATTAAGGATGTGGTAATTGAAGGGGAAACTAAAATTTGGATGGGTGATGTCTTACTGATCCCAGCAGCAGGTAGCAACTTATTGGGGAGGGACTTACAAGTGCAATTAGGAATAGGGGTTATCCCAGAAGATGGGAAAATGACAGCTAGAGTTTTAAAATTAGACCAAGAGGATGAAGAAAAAATCAATGAGGAAGTTTGGGCTGAGGAAGGAAATAGGGGAGGATTGAATATTGACCCCATAAGGGTTACAATTGAGAGAGAAGATTGTCCTATACGTGTACGCCAGTATCCTATATCTTTAGAAGGGCGGGAAGGTTTGAAGCCAGTAATAGAAGGACTAATAAAAGATGGGACATTTAGAACCTTGTATGTCTCCTCACAATACTCCTATCCTCCCAGTAAAGAAGTCTGACGGGAGTTATAGACTAGTACAAGATCTAAGGGAGGTTAATAAAAGGACCCGGACTCGCTATCCAGTGGTACCAAATCCGTATACTCTTTTAAGTCCCACCCCAGCATCAGTGGTTTAGTGTGGTAGATCTTAAAGATGCATTTTGGGCTTGCCCCTTGGCTGAGGAGAGCCGAGATATTTTTGCCTTTGAGTGGGAGGATCCAAAAACTGGGAGGAAACAACAATTACGATGGACAAAATTACCACAGGGATTTACGGAATCCCCAAACTTATTTGGGCAAGCTTTAGAAACAGTATTACAAGATTTCCCTACTCCTCCTGGAATACAAATTATCCAATATGTGGATGATCTTTTACTATCTGGGGAAGTTGAAGTGAGAGAAGCTACTATACGACTTTTAAATTTTCTTGGGGAAAAAGGATTAAGGGTATCAAAAGGGAAGTTGCAATTTGTGGAACCAGAGGTAAAATATCTTGGACATTTGATCAGTAAGGGCAGTCGGAAACTCAACTCAGAAAGAATAGTAGGGATTTTATCCCTTTCCCTTCCCTCTACAAAGAGGGAAATCAGAAAGCTATTAGGATTACTGGGATACTGTAGATTATGGATTGAGGGATACACACAGGCTGTCAAATTTTTGTATGAGAAATTGACAGAGGGGGATGATATTAAATGGACTAAGGAAGATGATGTTAAATTAGGAGAGCTGAAGTCAAAGCTGGCTTCAATCCCAGCTTTAAGTTTACCCTCACTAGAAAAACCCTTTCATCTATACGTGAATGTAGAAAAGGGGGTAGCTCATGGAGTTCTGGCTCAGGAGTGGGGAGGAGTAGAGAGACCAGTAGCCTATTTGTCAAAAATGTTGGACCCAGTGAGTCATGGCTGGCCAGTATGTCTTCAGGCTGTTGCAGCTACTGCAATCCTAGTAGAAGAAAGTCGTAAGCTTACTTTTGGGGGTAAACTAATTGTGTGCACACCTCATGCAGTTAGGAATGTGTTAAATCAGAAAGCTGAAAAATGGTTGACAGACTCCAAGATGTTAAAATATGAAGCAATCCTAATAGACAGCAATGACCTGACATTAGAAATAAACAGAAGTCTAAATCCAGCTCAATTCCTATATGGGGAACCAACAGATGACCTAATACACAATTGTCTAGAAATTATTGAATACCAAACAAAGGTTAGAGAAGATCTTGAAGAGCAAGCGCTTTTAGAAGGGGAAATAATTTATGTAGATGGGTCTTCCAGATGCCTACAAGGGAAGAGAATGTCAGGGTACGCAGTAATTGATGGGAAGAACATGCAAACTATTGAAAAGGGAAAATTACCTTCAAACTGGTCAGCTCAAACTTGTGAATTATATGCTCTAAAAAGAGCACTGGAATCTTTAGCACACAAAAAAGGAACCATATATACGGATTCAAGGTATGCCTTTGGAGTAGTACATACCTTTGGGAAAATTTGGGAAGAAAGAGGATTACTTAATTCAAGAGGAAAAGGATTGGTACATGAAGGGCTCATTTTAGAGGTTCTAGAGGCACTAAAATTACCTGAAGAGATAGCTATAGTACACATCAAGGGACACCAAAAGGGAGTGACCCCGGAAATAAGAGGGAATAATTTGGCAGATCAAGAAGCTAGGGATGCAGCAGAGAATGGAACTGAAAGAGTTAATATTAACTCCAAATGAGGAAAAATTAGAAATTCCAAAGTTTAGTGAAGCAGAGGAAAGAGATTTAAAAAAAATTGGAGGTGAACAAGATGAATCAGGGAAATGGAAACTCCCTGACGGAAGACAATTACTTAATAAAGTGATTACCAGGAAGATATTAGAGGATATGCATCAGAAAACCCATTGGGGTACCCAGGCCTTGTGTGATCATTTTTTAAGGAATTATGGGTGCATTGGGGTTTTTGGAGTAGCAAAACAAGTAACTGAAAGATGTATAATTTGCCAAAAGATCAATAAAAAGGTAATGAGAAAAACTACATTAGGACGTCGTGAGTTATCTCTTCAACCCTTTCAAGGTATCCAGGTAGATTTCACTGAACTCCCTCAGGTACAAAGATGGAAGTATTTGTTAGTAATGACAGACCATTTAACTCATTGGGTGGAGGCAGTTCCCACTGCCAAAGCTACAGCCAATATGGTAAAGTAAAACCCTCCTGGAACAGATAATCCCCAGATATGGAATGGTTAATAGGATAGATTCAGACAGAGGAACACATTTTACGTCAAAGGTGTTACAAACAATAATTCATGACTTGGGGATAAAATGGGAGTTACATACCCCATAGCATCCACAGAGTTCTGGCCGTGTAGAAAGGATGAACCAGACTTTAAAGAGAACTTTAAGCAAATTGATGATTGAGACCCGAATGTCATGGGTACAATGCTTACCTTTAGCCTTATTAAGGATCCGAACACAACCCAGGTCAGATCTGGGAGTGTCGCCTTATGAAATGATGTTTGGGTTACCTTTTCTAACCACCCAACATGAAAATGCTACCTATGAGGTGGGAGAGATGAGAGTCAGGGGATATGTTAACACAATTGCTAAAACTCTTGAAAATTTACGGCTAAAAGGAATAAACCCTCAAACCACACCGTTAGATTTTAAGATCCATAACGTCCATCAAGGGGAGTGGGTGTTAGTAAAAACATGGAAGGAACAATCTTTAACTCCACAATGGGAAGGTCCTTTTCAGGTATTGCTGACAACTGAGGCTGCGATCCGGACCAAGGAACGAGAGTGGATCCACGCCAGCAGAATCAAAGGACCCGTGGAAGGACCTAAAGAATGGACCATAACATCTGAACCGGGTGATACAAAACTGACTTTTAAACGGGGAATGGGTGGCAATGAACCAGGAAGACCCAAATTATCTAAGAAATATACACAGGATCACATCTAATGGGGAAATAAGACAGAGCTTATACCAGTGGTTTCAAGTACCGTCAGGACAAACTTTGAGACGTCTCCGGTACTCTCCTTGGGGAGGAATACTTCCAGTCCAAACAGGAGGATCAGGACTATATCAAACCGAGAACTCTTGTGTTCAGGCCTTAGCCTGTGATTTATACAAAGAGGAGGAGGAGTTGCAACTCCCACTAGTGTCATCCCAAATACCCTGTTTGATTCACCCACATACCGGGCATGCTAGCTGGGTTAAATATAAATGTTTAAGTTGTGGGAAGAATTAGTATTGTAGTTCACATAATCGACGCTCTCATTGCAGAAAGTGTCAAGTGCCAAGTTGATCTCCTGTCCAGGGAGAACTTGAAGGAACTGAGATAGTAAGTTTGTTGTGTGGATGGGAATTATTAGTGCCTGTTACGTGGGAGATACCTGAGGAACAGTGGGGAACCACAGTGAAGGAGTGTCAAAAGCGATTTGCCTAGAAATTAGCTAAGAGAAAGTGACAAAGAGATAGAGGGCAAGACCAGATTGGCCTCTGTATTCGCCACCAAGAAAATCCAGTACACCTGCTGTGGGTTGCAACCCCATAGGCATGGGAGGTGGGAGTATAAGCCATACTGGACCTCTGTTACTCCTTTTAACATCACTCATTTTTTGTTGTTTCCCTTTCAGGATATCGACAAGACCATGCTATAGGTATTACCGTAAGCTATATATGGAAAGACACCGAAGTTCCTTTTTTATTTCTCACACTCATGTCGACAGTCACTGTTATAACCCATCCAAGTTAGGCAAGTGCATGCACAATGGGAAGAAGTACTGGATTGTAGAGAACTTAGGAACAAGTGGTAACAGAATGGGAAGTCAATGTCCAAAAGGGGAGAAATGGGTTTGCTTCACCTACATGATTGGAAACAAAGCACAAGATTTGGTAAAAGAGCAATTGGTAAGCACGAATGCTAAGCCAGTAAAACCACATAAACCTGTGCCAATCTCAATTGATGATTTGTATACGAAACTTGAGCAGCAATTAGAAAAAGAAATAGATATTTCAAGAGTGGGTAAAAATCAGTTTGTGGAATTGGGGGAAAGAATAAGCAGAGAACTGAATATAACCAATTGTTAGGTCTGTGGAGGGGCTTTAATGTCAGAAGAATGGCCATGGAAAGGCAGCAGCTTAAGCCCAATTGAGCTCCTTAAGTGGAACCAAACAAGTATAAGTGGGGAGGATCGACCGGAGGGGTGGATTTTGAGTTCAATAGTCATAGGCGAGGAATATCTCTGGTGCACTGGGAAAAGGTTCATTCATGAAGTAGGAAAAACTCCCTGCAAAAGATACAAGGTTAGTAACGGAACTTCTGTATGGTGGGTCCCAGAAGAACCAACTATGTACTGGAAAAAAAGAAAGAAAAAGAAAAAGAAAAAGAAAAAGAAAAAGAAAAAGAAAGAAAGAAAGAAAGAAAGAAAGAAAGAAAGAAAGAAAGAAAGAAAGAAAGAAAGAAAGAAAGAAAGAAAGAAAGAAAGAAAGAAAGAAAGAAAGAGAAAGAAAGAAAGAAAGAAAGAAAGAAAGAAAGAAAGAAAGAAAGAAAGAAAGAAAGAAAGAAAGAAAGAAAGAAAGAAAGAAAGAAAGAAAGAAAGAAAGAAAGAAAGAAAGTGAGTTGTAAGTATGATAATAAAATTGGGCTTTTTCAATGCGATGATACAGGAAAAAATCCGTACTCTGGCATCCCAGAAATTTCCAAGTTCTGGGAGGATATAGATCAGCAAAGATTTGATTATTGGAAAGCTCCAGATGGCTTATTTTGGATATGCGGAAAAAGGGCATATCCAAAACTCCCCTCTCAGTAGAAAGGGAGCTGCACTCTGGGGATCATACAGCCAGGATTTTTTCTTTTGCCAGGACCTGATGGGGATCAATTAGGGATACCAGTGTATGAGGATCTAAAGAGGGATAAAAGAGATTTGATTGGAAGATTCCAAAAATGGGGAGATGAGGACTGGCCCCCTGAACGCATATTAGAGACATATGGGCCAGCCACCTGGGCACAGGATGGAAGCTGGGGATATCAGACCCCAATTTATATGTTAAATCGTATTATAAGACTCCAAGCCGCTGTAGAAATAATAACGAACAAAACTGGTCGGGCAGTAGAACTAATATCAAGACAACAAACCCAAACGAGAGCGGCCGTGTATCAGAATACGTTGGCTTTAGACTATCTATTGGCTGAAGAAGGGGGTGTCTGTGGGAAATTTAATACATCAGATTGTTGCTTAAAAATAGATGACAATGGAAATGCTGTCTTGGATATAGTCAACGATATCAGAAAAATCACCCATGTGCCAGTTCAAAAATGGGAATCAATGTTAAACACTAGCTGGTGAGATAATGTGCTAAGAATAGAATGGTGGAAAAAATTAGGCTTCTTCCTGCTGTGCGCTACAGCCGGTCTGATATTTCTTCCTTGTTTGATCCCGTTTCATTCGGCTCATCACCAGTGTGGTCCAAGGCATGCAATTAGTGACCATGCCCATGGACCAAAAGCTGGCTACAACAAAACCAGCACAATGGATTATGGTCTTAAAGAAACAAAACAATTTGGAAGACCCCTTCAGAGAAGCGAGACAGATTTGTAAGGAAAATGAGCGGCTGATGAAGGCTCGAAAGCCGTAAATACTGCTCGAGCCAAATTAATAACCAAAAGAAAGAGGGAGAATTGTGAAAAGTGCCTATTATATGGCTCTACGCAGATATTTACCATCTGTATTTCGATGTATTGATTAGTAGTGATGAATATGTATTTTGATGTATTGATTGGTAGGGCTGTATTAACATTTTAATAATAAATGTGGTTTTGCAATTGGAAGGTAACTTTGGTAGTTGAAATAAGAACTATGTTAGTGTTTTTCTAAGAAAGGAATGGGGCACTCGCACCGGATGGCAGCCACAGAACACCTGAATCTTTCAGGGAAGGGAGTTTGTTGCCTTCTTGTCGGAGGGGGCGAGCTTCTTCCCGCCTTGAGGGCGCTGTTGGGATTGGAAGGAAGAAGTTGAAGATGACCAGACAGAATCCTGTATTTGAATGGAATTTATGCATCATGTACGAAGTGTATGAATATGCAATGGGCCATTGTTCTTAAGGGTTAATCCTTTGTTAGCAGGGGTCCTTTTTCGGGCTCGTGCTGCCCAGAAAAAGGTACCCGGACGTCCGTAACTCTTTGTCTTTATTGTCTCATATTGTCCTAATTCAGTTTGTCCAAATTATTATTACTCTAATTGTATTACTATTTTTATAACCATTTTATTACTATTAAACTTTTAAAATTTTGGAAACAAGTGATTGGCGTTTTTAACAGGAGTGGTACCTGGGGGCTTCAGATTCCTCTGGAAGTTACTCTCTCGTATAGTAGCTATCATAATTTTTGCTTCTGCTTTGTCTTTTTCTTCATCTCTCCATACATAAACCCTTTGAGATTCTTTTAATAAATCATTTAGGGGTTTATCGTGCCAGTCCTCCATTTTTTTCCCAGATTTTTTCTAATATCTGGCCAGGCATGAGTGAAAAAATTAACTCACAATAGGGCTTGCCCTGCTGTGGTTTCAGGGTCTATTCCAGAGTATTGTTTCATATCCTTTTGGAGCCTCTCTAACCACTCACTTGGGGTCTCTTCTTTTCCCTGTTGTCCCTCAAAGACCCTTTTAACATTTTGCCCTTGAGGTGCTGCCTCTTTTATTCCACTGATTATCAGATTACAGTAATCATTCATATGTCCTTGCCCCCCCTCCCCCTTCATTTTGGTTCCAGTTAGGAGATGCTATTGGCATTTTCTGGCCCCCTGGTAGACCTTGTTAATTCTCCCTTTCCCAAATTCTCGTTCCAGAAGCTCTAATCATCTGCCTCTCCTCTTGGAAAAATAATATTTCATTTTTGACTGCATTTCTTCTCGAGTAAAGATGTTGGGACCTAAGAATTTATCTAATTGTTCAGTTGTACCTATGGCATCTTTAATCTCTTTTTTTTTTAATTTCTGACTTCTGAAGAGGTCAGGGGGACATTTACAAATCCTGTCCCCCCTTGGACTCCACCCATTGGTACTTCTCGTTATGGAAATAAACTAACCTATTGATCCCAACCCTTTTGTTCTTCATTCTTTATAACTTTTCCCCCTTGTTTTGGGGAAGTGTCAGGGGAAAGATTATTAAGCTGCTTTTTAACTGAGCTTCTTGTATTTTGGTATGGTGCTCCTCCTTAAAGGAGAAAGTTCTCTTGATCAGCAGGAGCAGTCGTTACCAAGGGAACGGCGGCCAGGGCGGGGATTGATGGGGCTACCAGAGAAAGGGGGTTGGGGACGGCAGTCAGCACAGAGGCTGAGTCCTCCAAAAGCGGGGGGGGGCGGGGGAAGCCAGAGACTGTTGCTGGAACTACCAAAGGGGCAGAGCCTGCCGGCAGAAACCAAACCGGGGCGCGGACAGTTTGCACGATGTCCATGGCGGCCAGAGCAGCAGTGCCCAGCGCGGCTGGTGTCGGCTTGGACGGAACAGCTGGGGTTGGGACGGCTGGAATAGTCACAAAAGAAGCGACCAGGGGTGGGACGGCCGAAGTGGCCAGGGCCGGCGGCAGGCAGGAATGCTGGCGAGGCCGGGGGGGCTGGAAAAACAGGGTCAACCTGAGCCGCTGGAAAAAGCGGCACGGCCAGCGCACACGGGAGTCCTGGCGCAGCCAGAGGGGCTGGAGGAACCATAGCAGTCTGGGTGGCCAAGGCGGCCGGGGCTGGGGTGGATGGAGCGGCCACAAGTGGGGCGGCAGAAGCTGATGCAAGCGGGAATTCTGGCGTGGCTGGGGAGGACGGAGCTGCTCCAAGCGAGGTGGCAGGAGCCGGCGCAGGTGGGAAACTCTGGCGTGGCTGGGGCTGGGGTGGGCGGAAAATCCTGAGCTGCCAGGGGAACTAGCAGGAGCGGGGGAGGCAACATTTCCAGGGGGTCCCAGCCCTTTTCTTCCTTTTTTATTCTTCTTGCTCTGCTTTTTGGGGTTTCTGCTATTTAAAAAAGTTTTATCCCCAGGGGTTCCGTGTCTCCTGTCCAGCACGCAGCGTATTCTCCCTCTTCCGGATTAAATAGTTCTTTAGAATTTAGAAATGTGTTTAAGGCTTGGCAAATCCAACTTTTAAAAGAACCATATCTAGGCCAATAAACGTGGTCGGGTCTTATTTCCTTTTTTGTCCATTCTATCATACAATACTGAATAATTTTTACTTTATCCTTTTTTTCTTGTACAAGGATCAACATCCCAGTTAGCTAACATCATTCCCAGGGGACTATCTTGGGGTATATCTACTGGCACCCTTTTACTCCCTCTTTTCCCTAAGCCCGACTTACTTGTTTTTTGTCCCATTTCTCAGGATTTTATCTATTTGTCCCTGGCCCCTGTTTCCCACTTCCCCAACCACTTGAATATCACCCACTCCCTACAACACAAAAAACCACCTACTCCCTATAACACCGAAAATCCTTTCTCTCAACAACACAAGACACCTCCTTCCAGAAAATAAAGTTAAACCCAAAATCAACAATATACATTACATATACTTTCCTCCATTCACACTCACTCACTTTTATCTCTTTACTATGTCTGTCTCGCTAATTCTCACTCACAGCAGGCCAACACAAAAATAAGGTACCTTTGTTCTCAAATCACTTGTTCCACCCATGGGTATTATAAAATCAAATCTGGATGCTCTTGGGCATATTATCCCTCAATCCAGCAGAATTTTTTAGGGGCCCTCTCCACTTCTTATCCCGCTTTCCCAGTGGATTGTGCCAGGAAAACCCACGGCTCCCTCTCTCCAAGGGATCCTACCCCTTCCCTGAGACCCAGTCCCAGTTACCCCGGGGGATTATCTTACTCCTTTTATCTTTCACTTTGTCTCTTTACTGGCTTTTTTTCTCGCGAAAGAACATCCGCAGTGTGGGAGATGCATCACTCACTTAGCAGGTCTGGGACATCCAGCCTGCCTCTCATTCACACACATTCATCCCCCTTGTTTGCCCCCCCAAAAGAATACTTACCAATCCTCTTTTCTTCTTCAGTTCTTCATGCACAAGAATGTGTGGGGCTACCACAGTTTAGGGAGCCTTTTCCCTTTACTTTGCTTTATGTGACTCCTTTTGTCCACTGGGTGGAAACCTGCAACCATGGATCCACACCAGAAGTAGTGAGCGAGGCCGCCGAACTCGGGTGGGGCGCACCCCCCGGTCTGCATCCCCTGGGGTTTTGGAAGCAAGGTGTTAATCCCGGGTCAGGTCCCCAAATTGTGAAAAACACGTTCACCCTCCTGTGAAAATGTAAAAAATTTAATAAAAGACAATAGGAGACAAAGACAGTAAAGCAAAGATTATGGCAGGGTGCGTCTTGGCATTCAGCCAAGAGCACACCTTCACCTTTGGGGATACCCCTTAAATACCTTTTCCATTACATCAGACTGTTGCATATTCATAGACCCTTATGCATATCCATAAACTAGTTTACATATTCTAGGAACTATTTTACATGGCCCCTCCTTGGGTCCGCCTTTTTAGAGCATGCATGTTTCTTGGCTGTGGTTTTGGTGCCTTCGCTTTATCACTTCCAGGCTTGGGCCTTGGTCCATACTTTCTTCAGCCGGCAGATGCTGATAGTTGGGATATCAACAGCAGGGTACTCATTACATGTTCACTGGATGTTATCTCAATCAAACAGACAGTTAACTCATAACTATATCAGCTACCATTACTAGTATGTCTAAGTTTTTGTTAATAGCAGAAATAAAAGCAAAGCTATATTAACATTATATATATAACATTCATCCTAATATTTGCGAAAAGCCAACAATATAATATGTACTTATAATAGCAAGGAAAGTGAATTTTTATAAATACATATTATGATATTGGCTTTTTGCAAATATTAAAAATGGATTCTATATGTATAATGTTGAAGTAACTTTGCTATAAAGATATAGTTTTTATTTCTGCTATTAATAAACTTAGACATAGTAGGGAACTAGCTGATATAGTTATGCTTATGGTAATTGAACTGCCTGCTTGGTTGGGATAACATCCAATGAACATATGATGAAGACCCCTGCTACTATCAGCACCTAGCGTCTGTAGAAAGTATGGACCAAAGCCCAAACTGGAGGTTATAGTAAGAAAGGACTAAAACCATAGCCAAGAAATGTGCAAGCTCTAAAAAGGCGGACCTGAGGAGGAGCCATGCTAAACAGCTCTTGGAACATGTAAACTAGTTTAAGGAAAAGTTTAAATATGCATAATTGTTAATGAATATGCTGATGTAATAGAAAAAGTATGTAAAGGTTGTCTCCCAAATAGCAGGTGTGCTCTTGGCTGAATGCCAAGCACCCAGCTGATGGCTATTGACGAAAGAGATGTGGACTCCATGGTTTGCACACATGAAGCCATTTATTGATTCACTAAAGCTGAGCTTATATACCTTTTCAGCAGTTACTAAAAATAGCACAACTATAACATTTATGTAACTAGGTAACATTGCTTAATTCAAAGCCTCGTACAGACCAGTGCAGGTATATGTTATCTTATATGAGTTCTGCTGACCCAAGCACATCGTACCAAGCACACTGTTATCTTCTGCATTCCTTCTACGGGGTTCTGCTTTCTCTTGCCAAGACTTGTGGCCTACTAATGCTAACATATCCACTTCTGTCATGAGCTGGACAGTGTTCCCAGCTCAGCTTTCTAGCTGTATTCCTACATCTCCCCCTTTCTTTTCCACCATTAAAATTTTCTTTGTGGATTTATCAGTTTCTGAACACATTGCAATACACATGGCAAGCAGATCATCATAAGCAATAATATGGCTAAAATATAAATTCCTCTTTTAGCTTAATGTTTAAGCCAGCCAATAAGCCCCCAGCCACCAAGTATATGTCCAAGCCAGTCACTATCATCTACTACTCTTAATTTGGTTACTCTATCTCGAAGGGCCTGTATCTTAGCATGAATTGCCAAGGAGTTGTCAGAAAGGTTCATGCAGCATAAACCTTCAAAGTCTATGCAACCATGTCCATGTGCCAAAAGCAAAAATTCTATTGCAGCCCTATTCTGCAGCGTAGTATGTCTCACACTATCAACATCAGTTAATAAGCCTGTTAAAACCGAGCTAGTAGCATTAGTTTGTTTTCCAAGCCAACAGCCAAGGTTATTTAAAGTTTTTATTGCATGTGCCCTGCCTATGGATGGAATAATTGAGGCAAACGCTCAGGCTCCAAGGTTCCAGGATTTGACATTATCATTGCAATCTGGGCTAAACATGTGTGCTACACTTTGCTTGTACCAATCTGTGTAAAGATGGTAAGTCTTCCAGAAAGAGTGAAACATGGTTAGTCACCCAAAAGTGCAAAGGCCTCCTACAGCCCTTCCTGGTATTCCTTTCCAGGCTCTATTTCTACATATCAAGAATATATTGTCTATTAACCCAATAGAAACCATCCCAGGTAAAAGTGACTGAGGCAGGGTATGATTATACCAGGCAGAAGCATTGGCATAAATTCCTGTGCCTGAAACATCAAGGTCGAATCTTTAATCAGCAAAGGTTCCGCTAGTGTGATTTAGAAAGAAACACACAAAAGACTGCGTGGATCCAAAAATGTCTAATTCTTGAGGCGGTAGGGAAAGACTAAAAAAGTTAGAAACTTTATTTACCCCTAATCCTCTGTCATTAGCAAAATACCATCCAGCTGGTCTATTAGCCTTTTTTCGATACTTATCATTGTACCACCACATTGGCTCAATTCAACCTGGGGTGGCACAATCCCTGTGCATTGTCTCATATAAAGCATCGCTATTAGGCAAGTCTGGAAAGGATTACCGGGGGAGGTCATGGATAGGCAAAACGTAGATTCATTCAAAGCTTAAGCTAGCATAAGCCACACATTACATTCTGGGAGGGATGGCATTGTGACCACGTCTCCTTTGTCGAGAAGGAGTCCTACCGGAAGGACCAGCATGAGAAAGCAGATCTGGCTCCCAAAAATACTGATGTGAAAGCCAGCCATGCTCCTTCCTACAAACCAATTTTAAAATTACACAATCACCAAAAGAATAGTGCTAATGATCACACTGTAGGCAATCCTGATGTCAGTATTCTGATTCACAATACCACTTCTTCTGGCACTTATGACACAATGTCCACGCTTGGTGGGAATAGTCTTTGCAAATAAAACAAGGAATAGGGTTATTTTCATATGTAAGTCCAAGCCTCCTTTCACTCTGTCTCTGCTGTTTTCCCTGGAGGAAGACTTGTTCTTCAATTAGAACTTCTACTATTTCTGGAATGAGTCAACTGTGCAGCATGCAAAGTGGTGACAGGTTGATGAGTCCCCTCGGGTCAGGTAGGAGCTGGTTCAGATGGTTGTGAGCTCTCGGTGGATCTGGACACAGTGGTCTGAGAAAGAGAAGCTGGGGTGGAGGGGGGAGGGTGAAAGTGCCAGGGTGATCAGGATCCTCAGGAGAGGTATGCAGGGAGTCTCTGAAGGGTCTGACATTCTTGGCTGGAATCCACCTCAGGCTGTTTTCTGTAGCAATACAAGCAAAACCTCTTCCCCATGTGACAAGGGGCTAAGGTCCCATGATTTTACCTATTTCTGGGTCCTTAATAAGGACTGGGGCTTTCTGTTTGACTTCTAACTAAGAGTTATTGCCAAAATGTCTTACAATTGGAGAGTTAGGATCCATGAGGGAACAATTTAAAATGTTTAAAACATACAATGTCTTCTGTAATCGCTCTGCCGGGGTAGCATTCCCCATTCCCCCCTTCTGTTGCAACAAAAGACGCTTCAGTGAAGCATGGGCCCCTTCAATTATGGCTTGAGCCATTGAGGAATGAGGAATCCCCATTTTGTATGTTACCCCCCAGAGGGCAAAGAAGTTTTCCACCCTCTGGGAAATATACACTGGGCCATTATCAGTTTTGATTTGTGAGGGGATTCCCAGGACTACAAAGGCACTCATGAAGTGACAGTAAACTTCTTTTGCTGATTCTCCTGTATGACAGGATGCAAACAAAGTACCTGAAAAGGTGTCAATATAGGAATGAATGTACTTAAGTCTGCCAAAATAGGGAAAATGAGTCCTGAGTTGACTATATGATGTTTTTATCCCCAATCGTCTTGTTCTGTTTATGCTGAATAATAAATTTTGCACCTTTAAAACTTGTTCCAGAGAGTGAAGGGGGGAGAGAAGAAATGCGCAGTTTTCAGACACTGCACTCACTCCTCCACATTCCTGCTCCTGGACTGTTGTTGTCTGCGGATGGAGAGACAGTGGGACAGAGCTCTCCTTTGCTTTTAGTTAGTTTTAGCTAGTTGAGGCAGAGAAGTTCCCTGGACTGTGGGGTTTTTTCCCTTTTCTGTGGTCCTGTTTAAACCTGCTCTGGACTGAACACCCAGAAGAGCACCAACAGTTCGCACCTGTGGCCGACCGGGCCAGGCCTGGACAGCAGCATTTCCAGCGCTGAAGGGACTGATAAGAGACTGAGTGAGCCGAGCTGCAACCCAGGGAGGGGACTTTTCTGAGTTTGTCATCTCTTTTGGAGCAGCAAGAGGTTTTATTGTTTAATATTGTTTAGGTTTTATTGTTTAATAAACAGTTTTTCCCCACTTTTCTCTAAGGAGGTATTTTCTCCCAAACCGGTTGGGGGGAGGGACCAATTGAATCTGTTTTTCTAGAGGAACTCCTTTGGGGGTTCTCTCCCAAAATTGCCCTGAACCAGGACAATCTGTTTGCCAAATTTGAAGGCTTTCGAGTCCTCTAGGGTTAACACATCCTGCAACAGAGGGGAAGGAGTGTCTTTGACAGTCTGGGCACACAGCCACAATACTAGCAGCTTGGTGTGTGGTCAATTTAAAGGCACAGGTGAGTGCAGCAGCATTCTGGTGAAAAAATGAGTGACTGAGTTTTGCCTGGGCAAAGCAGTCTGGCAGTTGAACAGGTAATGCAAGTAAATCTGCTTGTCAGTTCCCTTCTGCAATAAAACCGGGTAAAGTTGTGTGAGACCTGACATGCATGACAAAGTAGGGGTGCTGCCTCATATCTAAAAGGAAAACAAGTCCCTGTAAACACTGAAACAATTTCTTGTTGAGCAAATCCTTTAGTACAGCAGCTTCAGTTCTTTCCACAAATCCTGCAACGTAAGCAGAATCTGTTATTAAGTCAAGAGGCGTGACAAATTACTGAAAGGCCTGCACAACAGATTCAAAATCAGCAATCTGGGGGGAACCTGAAACAGTAGTGACATCCGAATCCCATCAGCTGAGATCAGTGTTCCACCAAAGCAGTACCGACTTGTGGGTGCATCCAGGTCCATCTGTAAAGACAGTCAAAGCTTGTAATGGGACCTCGCTTCTCTTGGGTCACGTTAGGGGATTAAAGCTGGTTGCCACAAGCTTGTGCTTTGGAGGATGTGTAGAAAGCTGTCCAGAGAAGTCACTGAGTGCCATTTGAAAAACTTCAGATTGCTTCAACAGCCACTGTAAATAGACAGTAGTAATAGGCAAAAAAATCAAACAAAAATCCACACATGCAAGTGTAGTGAGCCTCTGTCTAGCTTTTACAATGAGCAAAGCAAACATCTCATGTTGTGTGGTTACAGTTTTCGACATCTGGTGTGGTAAAAAAAATCCACTCTGATCAGCAAGGGGTTAGGTGCATTAGGATCCCACTGAAATATCAAAGCATGGGGTTGCCTAGCCAGATTCAGAATTATTAAGGAAAAGGGCAACTTGGGGGCCCATCAGGCTGTTTGCTGATTCAAAATAGCATCAGCTACCAGTTGTAGTGCCTGGCAGGCCTCTGGTGTGAGCTGTCAAGGTGACAGGAGATCTGGTTCCCCTTTCAGCAGATCAAACAAAGGGTTCAGGTCAGCATTTGATATTCCTAGCAAGGAACGAACCAAATTAATTGAACCCAAAAGCTTTTGAGCATCATGCAAGGTGTGAGTGCTTGTTTGAATCTGTAAAGGCTGAGGAGAAATACTCTGGGTCCTAATGCACCAGCCCAGGTATTTCCAAGGGGGTTGATGCTGGATTTTTTCAGAAGAAACACAAAGCCCTGCTTGGGTTACAGCAGCAATGACAAGGGCTAAGGCCTCCTCCATGAGTTCCTGCTTCTCTGCTGCAATACGAATGTCATCCATGAAATGATATAATAAGGCAGTAGGCATCTTTTGGCGAATGGGGCTGAGGACCCTCGCAGTAAACCACTGGTAAATAGTGATACTGCATTTCATTCCTTGAGGAAGGACAACCCAGTGTTATCTTTGCAAGGGTGCTTGCATGTTAATGCTTGGAACAGAAAAAGCAAATTTAGGAGCATCATCAGTATTAAATATTAAGCCCCGAATGTTTCGGGGTGTGTCCTGCCTGGCTTCGTCTGGCCTCGCTGCTGGACCAAAGGCGGCAGCTGTGGCGTTTTTCACCCCAGAGAAGCCTTTGGCTGGCTAGTTGCTGCAGCTGGGCGCTCAGAACAAGTCCAGGCAAAATAGGAACTCAGTTTACCTTTGGTGGAAAAGGTTCAGGCAACAGTGAAGAGAGCTTAGATCCAGAGTTTTATTGTAGAATGGTAGATTTCTGAATCTGGCAACAGCTCCAGACAGACAGACCCCTGGCCTCATGGTCTCGTGTTCTTTTAAGCCCCGGGGACAGGGGGAGGGGAGGGACAGGTGAGGGCCAACCAGGTGTGAGCAGGGGAAGGGTCAGGGGATGTGGACGCTAGGACAAACCAATGAGCCCAGGCCTGGGGGGCATCTGCCAATCACATGACACCTTGCTGGAAGGTGCCAGGCAGGAGGACAAAGGGGGAGGGGGAAAGGTTGGCATACCTGAGGGGGATGGGATAGGTGAGACAGGAAATGGCGACACACTGCAACACATCAGGATGCAAAGGAATATAAAAAAAGCAGTTTCTTAAGTGCATAACTGTTAAGTGCCAATCTCAAGGGATCATGGTAGGGGATGGGAGACCAGGATCTAGGGCTCCCATGTCCTCCATGGCATCATTAATTTTGCGGAGGTCTTGGAGCAAGCGCCACTTGCCAGTTTGTTTTTTAACTGCAAACACAGGAGAATTCCAGGGACTGGTAGAGGGGACTATATGCCCCTTCTGAAGTTGTTATTGGACAAGGTCAGTGAGTGCGCATAATTTAGGTAGTGGGAGGGGCCATTGATCCACCGGAGAGGTGTTTCTGTTTTCCAGGTTAATTTCAGGGTATCACGCACCACAATGGCCCCTATTAAAAATCAGACTGAATTTTAAGACCCCATTGAGTATGTACATCTCGCCCCCATAATACCATGGGTACAGGCAGAACAAATGGTTTTACAGAGGCTATGTGACCTTCAGGTCCCATCACCTGAATTAGATGGTGACTTTGGTAACTGCCACTGCTCCTCCCAATCCCAGTGAGAGTTTGGGGTATCTCTGTGAGGGGCCAAGTGGGGGGCCACTTGGCTTGAGAGGTAACAGTGACATCTGCTCCAGTATCTAAAATACCACTGAGTTTCCCCCTGTGATGACAGGGTACATTTGCAAGTGGGACCTTCATCAGAAATCATCTGCGCCCATAATATTTGTGGGGCTCCTGTATAGCCAAATCCTCCCATCCTAGTATTGCATTCTGTTAAAGGGGATGACAAACTGTGTGAAGAAGGAATCGATTACCCAATACGTGTACCTTGAGAGACAGTACAGGGTGGTAAGGGAATCCAAGCCATGATTTTAATTTCCCCAGCAGAGTCTGAGTCTATAACCCCGGGGAGAACAAAAAGACATAAAAGGGTAGTTGAAGACCCCCTCCCCCCCCACCAGCAAAGAACTTTTCTGGGGTCCTGGTGGGCCAAAAATTCCTGTAGGGAGTAAATGAACAGAAGAGTCAAGCAACGTTACTGTGATTGAGGTTGCCAGGTCCAGTCCACCACAGTTGCTGGACGAAGACTTGAGGCGATCCTTCATTCAGTAGTCTCGGTGGCTGTGCTTGCGGAAGTGGCATCTGTGGCGGCAGCTGAGGGGTTGTTGTCGGCTGAGGCATTTGTGTTTGAGAGCGGTGCCAGCTCATGCTGTGGTTCCAGTTTCCCTGGATCGGGCGACCTTCAGAATCATACTTAAAGCGACATTGGTTAGCAAAATTACTACCTTTATGACACTGTGGACATACATCAGGGTTTTTTTGCTTAGCTCCTTTCTGAGCAAAGCAGTCTTTTTAAGGTGGCCAGGCTTGCCACAGCTGTAACAAAGTGCTGAAGTTCCAGAGGCACCTTTGACGGCCGCAAAAGCTGCAGCCATAGCTTCATATTGATGGTGTATTGTCCCAACGCAGTTGAACACTTCAACCATTTCAGTAAGAGTTGGTTCTTGGTTAGGCAGGGACTTAAAGAGCTTTTTACAGTCTATGTTTGTATTTTCAACAGCAAGCTTTAAAAGCAACATTTCACAAGTGTCTGCATTATCTATTTGATGTTCGAGTGCTTGCTTAAATCAGTCAATAAACTCAATGTAGGGCTCCCGAGGCCCCTAGACAATGGTTGTGAATGCTTTCTGAGGTGTTTTTGAATTGAGGACCTTAAGAAAGGTGTTGTATTGCACTAAATAGTTATTTAGTTATTTGCACTGGGTGTTTGGTAATTTGCACTGTTTACATGATTTGTATCCTATCACCACATGGTCTTCCCCTTTCCCCCCCTCTAAGTGCCAGTCTTGGTGGTCTCTTCCTGGTTTACCCCTCCCCTCGCCCCCTCCTCACTTGTATCCCATTGGCTGTGGTCCTCTTCCTCCGCCCTCCCATTTCCCCGGGTTTAAAAGTCTCCCACCTTGAGGCATCGCTCTCTTTTTCTTCACCTGGGGGGTCACCTGGATGATCTGGTGTCTCCTATCAAGGAAATAAATTTAGGACTTTTGTCCCCACGTGGAGAAGAGTGCTTCTCGTCTTTTGCCTTTTGTCCTATGTAAGATCATGTAGACTGGGGTTCATAGCTAGCTGGATTGGACCCGAACAGTCCGCCATGCATGGATTCTTACAGAAAGGCTTGGCGAGCTGCATCCCGGGCTCCATCAAGGTCTTCCCTTGGGCAGTCTCACACCTGGGCAGCAGGATCTGTGTACGGTCCTGTTCCCATAAGCTGCCTGATTGTGAGGGCTGCCAGGGTCTCATTAGCCTGACCCAAATAAGTTATAAGAAGTCTTTGCAGACCCTTCTCCCACAAGCCATATTGAATGGGAGATAGCAGCAGCTGAGAGAGAGTTTTTAAATTGTGCGGGGTCATTGTGTGAGCAGCAAACACAGAATCTAGCATGTTTGTAAAATACAGTGAGCCGATACCATGCTCTGTAACTGCCCATTGGAGCTCTTTCATTTCTGGGAAAGACAGCTGTTACCAATGAGCAGTCTGTTTTCGGGTTCCCAAATATATTACTGGTGCCACAATTCTTTCAGCAATGTCAAACTCTCCCTCCCTAATGCTTGTTGTTTTAAGCATACCCAGTTGTCATGAGGGTCAGGGGGATAGAAATCAGGTTCTTAGTCAGGATCAATGTATCCGGGGTCAAAGGGATCCTCCTCAGGACTCTTCTGTTTGCTTTCCTCACTGTTTTCTGGACCCCAGCCAGCAGCGAAAGCCCCTACAGAGTGTGAGGGGCCCCCCTCCCTTCCCCTCGTAAGAGATGATGTGGAGGCTGAAGGTCGCGTTCACCGTGGTGTGGGAGATGGAGATACAGTCTCTTCAGAATGTATGGAATTCTGAGACTCTGCTGTGAAGGAGGGGCAAAAAACTTTAGCAGCAGTCTCTTCAGATTTTAAAGAGCATTGAGCTTCTTCCGTAGAGGAAGAGTAGGCATTCCTTGCAGCCTGGGAGTTTTCTTGAGCCTTTAAGGTCTCAAAAATCACTCACCAGGAAGGCATCATTTCTGCAGCTGCTTTACTTCCCTCGGTGACAGAATCCCATAGCTTAATTCCCACTTTGTCCCACAGATCTGTTGTAAAGACCATGGATTTGGTGATTCCTGGGATCTCAGCAGCTGCCCATTGTAACAGGAATTTTAAGTCATGTGAGGTTACAGTTTTGCCATGCTGTCACAACAGCTTAGACATCAGTTCAAAAACATCTCTTTCCTGGGCAGATATTCCCTGACCCATTGTCCCCTGCAGCAGCTAACCTCCTATATCCCGGAGGGGGTACCTCACCTCCTTTATCCTGAAGGGGTTCATTACTGGTCAGCTCTCCTGCTTCCTCTTAGCAGCATTTAGTTCTGCAGGGCTCGTCGTCAGTCACTCGGCTAGGTGATTTCTGCTTCCTCACAACGATGGCACCATTTGACAGCGATTGATGAAAGAGACGTGGACTCCATGGCTTGCACACATGAAGCCATTTATCAATTAGCAAAGCTGAGCTTATATACCTTTTCAGCAGTTACTAAAAATAGCACAACTATAACATTTATGTAACCGAAGCACAGACAGAATGACTCTCCAACTAGTTAAAGTTGAAAAGAAGGGTATTTATTATAGTGCCGGATGCATGTAGAATATTTTCCAAAGACATGCATGAGGAGTTGGAGACTCCTGCTCTCTATTTATACAGAAAAGGTTTTACATATTCACGTGGTTTCTAAGGACGCATAATACATAATCATTACCTGCCTGCTTTGTATTATAAGCAGCTGAATATCCATTATGGCTGCGCAATTTTCCTCTTTAATTGGGTCGGTGGGCTTCTGGGGAGGAAGTAAGATGTCTTCCTCATGGTAAACTCTTCACCCATGTCAAGTTGGCAGGGCTCCTTGACTTGCTGGTCACAGTCCAAACCTCGTCTCATTCTTAGAAGTCAGTAGTATTTATTGCTCCTGCACTCTTACAATACTTCATATATCACCTGTCATTCCCACCCTTGTTTCAGTTATCCCCACCTGGCATCGATTGATTTTCTTGTTAAGCTCTAATCACAGTATATGATCTTTGCTAACTACATTTTTAACTTAACCCCTTGACTCATAACTAGGTAACATTGCTTAATTCAAAGCCTCGTACAGAGTAGCGCAAGTATGTGTTATCTTATATGAGTTCTGCTTACCAAGCACATTGTACCAAGCATGCTGCTAACTTCTGCATTCCTTCTTCAGGGTTCTGCTTTCTCTTGCCAAGGCTTGTGGCCTACTAATGCTAACATATCCACTTCTGTCATGAGCTGGACAGTGCTCCCAGCTTGGCTTTCTAGCTGTATTCCTACACTCAGCTGTTAAACTTTGCCTTATTATCTTTGTATCCTATTGTCCTTTATTAAAATTTTAAATTTTACCAGGAGAGTGAACCTTGTTTTTCACAATTGGGAGCTTTGTCCGGGATGTAACACCTTGCCTGCGAGACTCCAGGAGATCCCGAGCAGGGAAGGCGTGCCCCATTGAGTTTGGTGGCCCGCTCCATTTCTTCTGGCAGGAATAGGCGGTTGCAGGTTGACACCCCATGGACAAGAAAGAGACAAATAAAGCAAAGGAAAGGGAAAAGGTTCCCAAAGAAACCGCAGTAGCTAGCCCCACAATTCTTGTGCACAAGGACCCGGAGAAGAAAGAGGATTCTAAGTATTTTTCTGGGGAGGCGGACACGGGGGATGAAAGGTGTGTGTGAGATGTGGGCTGGCTATTCTGGACCTATGAAGTGATAGTAGGGCCTTCGAGGGCTGCGATTCCATTTTTCATGAGAAACACAGCCAGTGAGGAGACGAAGCAAGAGATAAAAGGAGTGAGAAATTCCCCTGGGGTAACTGGGACTGGCCTTCAGGAAGGGGTTGGACCCCCTGGAGGAAGGGAGCCAAGGGTTTCTGAGCACAATCCACTAGGAAATGGGACAAAAGTGAGGGCCCCCTAAAAGTTCTCAGATTGAGGGATTGGAACACACAAGAGGCTACGGGAAGTGTGGGATACAATACCCAAGAGCCTCTGGGGTTTGCCAACAGCATGTGAGATTTTACAATGCCTGTGGGTGGATATTAACAAGTGACTTGAAAGTAAAGGTACCTTATTATTGTGTTGTCCTGTTGTGAGTGAGAATGAGTGAGACAGACATATTAAAGAAATAAAAGTGAGTATGAATGAATGAAAGTATACATAATACAGATTGTTGATTTGAAGTTTAACTTTATTTTCTGGAGGGACGTGGATTGTATTATATTATTGGAGAGGAAAGATTTTCTGTGCTGTGAAGGGTGGGTCGTGTTCAAGCTGTCAGAGGAGTGGGTTAGAGCAGGGGAAAAGAGGCCAGGGATGAACAGGTAAAATCCTGGGGAAATGGGACAAAGAACCAGTAAGTCGCATTCAAGGAAAAAAGGGAGTAAAAAGGTGCCAGCAGATATAACCCAAGAGAGTCCCCTGGGAATTAAGTTAGCTAACTGGTTCCTTGTACAAAGGAAAAGGATAAAGTAAAGATGATTCAGTATTATATGATAGAATGGACAAAAAAGGAAATAAGACCCAACCACATCTATTGGCCTAGGTACGGGTCTTTTGAAGCTTGGATTTGCCAGGCTTTAAATATATTTGTAAATTCAAAAGAACCATTTGATCTGGAAGAAAAAGAATATGCCTCTTGTTGGACAGGAGACAAAGAATCCCTGGGGGTAAAAGTTTTTAAGATATCAGAAACCCCAGAGACAGAGAAAGCTGAGGAAAAGAAAGAAAAGGGCTGGGACCCCCTGGAAATATTGCTTCCCCTGCCTATGCCAGGAGTTCCAGCTCCCCCGCCCATACCAGGAACTCCAGCTCCCCCACCTGTGCCAGGAGCTCCATCTCCCCCGCCCATACTGGGTGCCCCCTCTCCTGCCCCTGACATGGTCTTGCTTCTACTGCATGACCCTACCTCTCTCCGCTTGGCAGTTCCGGCTTCACTGCCGACTTCCACCCTTTCCTCCATCCCCTTGGTGATTCCAGCTCCCACTGTCCAAGTGAACCCCCTTCCTAGTGGAGGGGCACCATACCAAAATACTAGGAGCTCAGATAAATACCAAAAGCAGCTCGATAATCCCTCCCCTACCACTACTCCAAAACAGGGGAAAAGGGTTATAAAGATTGAAGAACAAAAAGGTTGGGATCAAGAAGTTTGTATATTCCCATTACAAGAAGTACCTATGGGAGGGATTCAGGTGGGGAGAGGAATTGTAAATTCTCCTTTGACCTCTTCAGAAGTCAGAAATTTAAAAAAAGAGATTAAAGGTTTATTGGAAGATGCCATAGGTACAGCTGAACAATTAGATAAATTCTTAGGTCCCAACATTTTTACTTGGGAAGAAATTCAGACAGTAATGAAAATATTATTTTCCCAAGAGGAGAGGCAGATGATTAGAACTGCTAGAATGAGAAGTTGGCAAAGAGAGCATCAACAAGGTCCACCGAGGACCAGAAAATGCCAGTAGCATCTCCTAACTGGAACCAAAATGAAGAGGCAGGGCAAGAACATATGAATGATTATCGTAATCTGATAATCAGAGGAATAAAAGAGGCAGCACCCCAAGGGCAAAACGTCAGAAAACTTTCGGGGGACAGCAAGGAAAGGAAGAAACTCCAACTGAGTGGTTAGAGAGGCTCCAAAAGAATATGAAACAATACTCTGGAATAAACCCTGAGACCATAGCAGGGCAAGCCCTATTGTGAGTTAATTTTTTCACTCATACCTGGCCAGATATTAGAAAAAATCTGGGAAAAAAATGGAGGACTGGCACGATAAACCCCTAAATGATTTATTAAAAGAATCTCAAAGGGTTTATGTATGGAGAGATGAAGAAAAAGACAAAGCAGAAGCAAAAATTATGATAGCCACTATACGAGAGAGTAACTTCCAGAGGAATCTGAAGCCCCCAGGTACCACTCCCAAATATTCAGTTTTTAGAGACAGGGAAAAGGGAAGAAAGAGAACCCCAGCCCAATCAAAATCTCAGGAGCAAACTAAAAATGCCTGTTTCTATCGTGGGGACGAGGGACACTATAAGAGGGAATGCCCTCACCTAAAAAAGAACCTGAAAATATTCCAAGAGATACACCCAAAAGAGGAATAGGAAGGTCATGGGCTCTATTTTCTGGGGGATAAATACCACCTAGAGAGTTTGATATCTTAAAAAGTAGGCCCCCAAGAGGAGGTATTAGAATTTATATTTTATATTGGTGCAGAGAGAATTTGTATAGAAAATATTCCAAGGGGATGTGATGTGAGTAATTGTCGAAATTCAGGACATCCCTCTGGCTGTCCTGGACTGCCAAGACCCCTGCCAGGGAGCTCAGAGACCCTGGCACAGAGCCCTAGACGCCTGTGGTTTTGATTATGACCCATGGAGCAAATTACCAACCTTATATGAAGATCTGCAATCCACGACAGTTTAAGTAGAATGATAGTGAATTTATCATGGGGTGAAAAATAGATTTTTGGGGTTTTTAGAATGGGGGTTCAGGGGGCAAGATGGAGGGATCTGGGCATGTCCTGCCTTTCTCCTTCTTGACCTCCATCTTCTGCTGTGATGTTGGCACTTTGAGATTGGTTTAGAGTAGAAGCTCACTGTCTAACATAGGTGATAGGTATTGGAAAGTAATTGTAAATATTGTACACGTAGTTTTTGGTATAAAAAGATAACACCGCCTCTGAGGCGGGGAGAGTACCTCTGACTGTCTTGCTGAGTGGACCTCGGCCGGACAGGAGAAAAAATTTTATAGATAAGATACAATAAAGAACCTTGAGACTGAGAACTGAAGAGCTCTGACTCCTTCTTCAAGCACTGGGCTGGGAAAAGAGACTTTCTAACGTATCTTGCGGTCATTCTGACCAGCTAGAGATCCCGAGAAGTAATGACACTGTGAAGGTAACAGAAGCAAAAGGAGAAGAGTTTAAATTTCCTATCATTAAAAATGTAGTAATTGAAGGGGAAACCAGAATAGGGATGGAAGATATCTTATTAGTTCTTGGAGCAGGCAGCAACTTATTGGGGAGAGACATACAGGTACAATTAGGAATAGGGGTTATACAAAAAGAAAAGATGGCAGTTAAAGTGTTAAAACTCGGCCAAGAAGATGAGGAAAAGATAAACAAATAGGTTTGGGCTGGGGAAGGAAATGGGTGTGGCTGAATATTGACCCCATAAGGGTCATGACTGAGAGAGAAGAATGTCCCATACATGTGTGTCCATACCCTGTATTCTTAGAAGGAAGAGAAGGCTTAAAGCAGGTAATAGAAGAATTGATAAAGGATGGGACATTGGAACCTTGTATGTCTCCTCATAATACTCCTATTCTCCCAGTAAAAAAATCTGATTGGAGTTATAGATTAGTACAAGACCTAAGGGAATTTAACAAGAGAACTTGGTCCCGTTACCCAGTGGTACATAATCCCTATACTCTTTTAAGTAAAGTCCCACCCCAGCATCAGTGGTTTAGTGTGGTGGATCTTAAAGATGCTTTTTGGGCTTGCCCATGAGCAAAGGAAAGCTGAAATATTTTTGCTTTTGAATGGGAAGATCCGAATACTGGGATAAAACAGCAACTAAGATGGACAAAGTTACCACAGGGATTTATGGAATCTCCAAACCTATTTGTACAAGCTTTAGAAGAAATATTACAAACTTTCCCCAGTCTTCCTGTGTAGGAATGTTCCCCCTGTTGACAGAGTAACCAAATTATCCTTTGTCTCCTTAAAAAGGAAAAAGGCCCAGAAGTTTCTCTCCTCAATTTGGTAAAAAGACACCTCATAAGACCTTTGGGACTTCACCTCAAACCTAGGGCTGCCCAATTGGACTGAAGCCAAAAGGTCCCACCTAGGTAATTCACTAGAAAAAGAAGAGAACAAAGGAAATAATTGCTTTTGTGGGGTGTTTTTAGCAGGAGCAAGAACCTCTTGCCCCTGGCTCGGTTTTTCTCTAAGAGTTCTGATATTTTGCCTTTTAGTAAAACTTTCTGTTTCCAACACTACCTCAGAAGCCATCCCGCTAATTTTATGCCTTTTGAGATAGCTGGGCTATCTCAGGTGTTATAGGTTATCTGAGAGCTCATAACATCTGGCTCAAGGAGAAAACCCATCCCTCCTGGAATACAAATTACCCAGTACGTGGATGATTTTTTATTATCGGGGAAGCTGAAGTAAAAGAGGCTACTATACAACTTTTGAATTTTCTTGGGGAAAAAGGATTAAGAGTATCAGAAAGGAAACTACAATTTGTGGAATCAGAAGTAAAATATCTTGGTCACTTAATAAGCAAAGAGAGCCGAAAGCTAAATCCTGAGAGGATTGCAGGGATTTATCTCTTCCTCCACCCTCTTCAAAGAAGGAACTTAGAAGGCTGCTCGGATTATTGAGATATTGTAGACTTTGGATAGAAGGGTATACACAGGCAGTAAAATTTTTATATGAAAAATTGACAGAGGGAGACGATATAAATTGGACCAGGGAAGATCATAAGAAATTAGAAGAATTGATGTTGAAACTAGCCTCAGTACCAGCTTTGAGCTCAATCTTGTGAATTAAATGTGCTAAAAAGAGCACTGGAATATTTGGCACACAAGAAAGGAACTATATATACCGATTCAAAGTATGCTTTCGGAGTAGGACACACCTTTGGAAAAATTTGGGAAGAAAGAGGGTTACTAAACTCAAAATGCAAGGGACTGATACATGAGGGACTCATTTTGGATGTTTTAGAGGCATTAAAATTGCCTGAAGAAATAGCTGTAGTACATGTTAAAGGACACCAAAGGGGAATGACCTCAGAAAGAAGAGGGAATAATTTGGCAGATCAAGAGGCTAGAGATGCAGGAGAAAATGGGACCAAAAGGGTTATGTTAATTTTGACCCCAGATAAGGAAAAACTGGAAGATCCAAAGTTCAGTGACATAGAAGAGAGGGAACTAAGTAGGTTAGGGGGAGAGCAAGATCAGTCTCGGAAATGGAAACTTCCCGATGGGAGGCAGTTGCTTAATAAGCCACTTACTAGGAAAATATTAGAAGACATGCATCAAAAAACTCATTGGGGTACTCAAGCTCTGTATGATCACTTTTTCAAGAATTATGGGTGCATTGGAATTTTTGGATTGGCAAAGCAAATAACTGAGAAGTGCATAATTTGTCAAAAGGTAAATAAAAAGGTAATGAGGAAAACAACATTTAGAGGCTGTGAATTAGCTCTTTGACCATTCCAAAGTATCCAAGTTGACTTTACTGAAATTCCCCAAGTACAGAGATGCACATTTTTATAAGTAATAATAGACCATCTAACATTGGGTAGAATCTATTCCTGCTGTTAGAGCCACAGCCAATGTGGTATGTAGAACCCTTTTGGAACAAATTATTCACAGGTATGGAATGGGTAATAGGATAGACTCGGACAGATAAACACATTTTATGTCAAGAGTCTTACAGCAAGTAACTCAAGCCTTGGGAATAAAATGGGAATTACATACCCCATGGCATCCACAGAGTTTGGGACTGGTAGAGAGGATGAACCAGACTTTAAAGAGAACTTTAACCAAATTAATGATTGAAACCCAAATGTCAAGGGTAAAATGTTTACCTTTGGCTCTCTTGAGGGTCTGAAAACAACCCAGGTCAGACCTGGGAGTGTCACCCTATGAGATGATGTTCAGATTTCCCTTTCTGACCACCCAACATGAAACTGCTATTTATGAAGTAGGGGAAATAAGTGTTAAAAAATATGCCACCACAATTGCAAAAACTCTTGAAAATTTGCAGTTGAAAGGGATAATCCCTAAAATCACACCTTTAGAATTTAAAATCCATAATATCCATCCAGGGAAATGGGTACTAGTGAAAACATGGAAAGAACAATCTTTAATCCCACAATGGGAAGGTCCTTTTCAGGTACTACTAACGACTGAGGCAGCAATCCGAACCAGAGAAAGAGGGTAGAACCACACCAGCAGAATCAAAGGACCTGTGAAGGAACCTGAGGAGTGGACTATAACATCTAAACCAGGTGATACCAAATTGACTCTTAAGCAGGGACAGGATGGTAATGAACTGGGAAGACCCAAATGATCCAAGGAATGTATCAATGAATCACACCTACTTGGCAAATAAGGCCAAGTCTATATCAGTGGTTTCAAGTGCTGCCTGGACAAGTCCTGAGACACCTCCAACACCCCCCTTGGGCAGGAATACTTCCACTTCAAACAGAAGGATCAGGACTGTTTTGGACAGAGAGCTTTCGTATTCTGACCTTAGTCTGTGACTTATACAAAGAGGAGGAATTACAACTTCCATCAGTACCATACCATATACTCTGTCTGATTCATCCCAATACTGGACATACTAGCTGGGTTAAATGTAAATGTTTAAATTGTGGAAAAAAATTGGTACTGTAGTTCACAAAATCGACGCTTTTGTTGCATGAAGTGTCAAGCACCAAATCTATTCCCTATCCAGGTAGAACTCAGAACAACTGAAATAATAACTTTGTTTTGTGGATGGTAATTACTAGTGCCTGTTGGATGGGAGATGCCTGAGGAACACTGGGAAACTACAGTTAAGAAGTGAGAAAAATAATTTGCCTGGAAATTAGCAAAAAGGAAGTGATGAGGAAATAGAGGGCAAGACCGGGTTGGCCGCTGTACTCGCCACCAAGAATATCATATACACCTGCTATGGGTAGCAACTCCATAGGAATGGGAGGTGGGGGTATAAGCCATACCAGACCTCTGTTATTCCTTTTCCTGTCGCTCAATTTTTGTCTTTTCCCTTTCGGGATACCAGCAAAATAATGTCACAAATGCTACCGAATGCTTTACGTGGAAAAACCCAAGGTTCCGCTTTTATTACACACACCTATGTCAACAGTCACTGTTATAACCCATCCAAATTAAGTACTTGTATGCAAAATGGGAAAAAATACTGGATTGTGGAAAACTTAGGAACAAATGGTAACAGGTTTGGGAGAGATGGGTTTGTTTCACTTTTGCTACTGGGAGTCAAGTCCAATATTTGGTTAAAGAACACCTGGTAAGCAGAAAGGTAAATCCAGTACAGCAATCAAAATCTGTGCCAATTTCACTTCAAGATTTATATCAAAAACTTGATCAGCAATTAGAAAAGGATATCTTGAGACTGGGGAAAAATCTCTTTGTGGAATCAAGGGAAAGAATAAGTAAGGAACGTAACATAACCAACTGTTGGGTTTTTGTGGGAGTTTTGGTGTCAGAGGAATGGCCATGGAAAGGCAGTAGCCTCGACCCAGTTGAACTCCTTAGTGGAACCAGACAAATACAAGGGGGGAAAACCAACCAGAAAGATGGATTTTAAGCTCAACAGTGATAGGAGAAGAGTGTCTCTGGCGCACTGGGAAAAATTGTCATAATGAAGTAGGAAATACTACCTGTAAGAGATATAAAGTTAGCAATGGAACTTTTATATGGTGGATCCCAGAGGAACCAACTCAGTATTGGACTCGAGGAGAAATGAAAAAGAGAAATTGTAAATATAATAACAAAATTGGACTTTTTCAATGTAATGATACAGGCAAAAATCCTTATTCTGGGATCCCAGAAATATCCAAATTTTGGGAAAATATAAATCAACAAAAAAATTATCATTGGAAAGCACCAGATGGCTTATTTTAGATATGTGGAAAGAGAGCATACCCAAGACTCCCCTCCAGTTGGAAAGGGAGTTGCACTTTAGGAATTATACAACCAGGATTCATTCTTCTACCAGGACCAAGTGAAGATAAATTAGTAGTACCAGTTTATGAGGATCTAAAAATAAATAAAAGGGACTTGATTGGGGGATCCCAAAAATGGGGAAATGAGGAATGGACCCTGAATGCATAGTGGAAACATATGGGCCAGTCACCTGGGCACAAGATGAGAGTTGGGGATATCGGACCCCAATTGATATGTTGAATCGTATTATATGACTCCAAGCAGTTGTAGAGATAATAACAAACAGTACTGGTTTGTCGTTGCAGGTCCCCAGCTGGGTAATAATTATAATTTACTCCATGATTCACAGAAGGCTGATCTATCTCTTTATTATATATTATCATTATTAAGAAACCCATTGCTTTTTGTAGACAGTTACGATACACCTGGACCTAATTGGTCCTCCAATCCAAACACCATCACCATTGGCTAATTAAGAAACCACCCTTTGGTAAACAAATCTCCATAACACATTCCACATGTTCACAATAACAGGTGCAGCAAGCTAAGATAATAATTGTTTCTCATTCTTTTCTCTGATCTTCTCACAGACTTTTCCTCAGGACACTGCCTGGGAAAATTGTTTCTCTCTGAGGCCAGAGAGCTGCTGCCACATCTCACCCTTTTGTGTTTAAAGAGGAAGTCGGCATTTGTAGTCCTCTGCAGGGCCTTTTGCAGGAAGGAGAACAAACACAGCTCGAGGGTTCCCTTAGCAATTTGCTGGTTGTCAATCAGAACCTCAATCAGATGCTGACTTAGAATGGTCAGGGAGATTCTCTACCTGTAGAATATCAATCTCTATCATATCATTGAGACAGGGTTTACAGTATAAGAAAACCAAATAACAATGTCTCTTTGGTGAATACGATAAATGATCATTGTTTTAAAGTCCAAACAGCTGAATTTCAGGAGAAGGTCCATTAGCTGGAGATGTTGATCTTTGACATCCCTGAATGTCCTTCTTGGTTCTGAAACAGAGAACAGCTGAATCCTGAAAGAGAGAACAGCTGAAGAAGGTTAATAGGGACATCATACTATGATGATGACAAAGCTTTGCTGACAAATTGCTTCTATATGTTTCCAGAAACAGGTGTGTCTTGGTTATGAGCATGAGGAAATGTCAGAGGAAAGCCAATGCATGCAATGAAGAAGAAATTGGCAACAAGTAGGAATCAATCAATAATGCATGTGACATTATATAATTATCAGGCACTATAGCACTGATTGCCATCCCAGAGTCTGCAACAGCTGATAAATCTCAAACCAGCAGAGAATTGGAATCATGTCCAGATCATGGTTTTCCAAACTCCCTTTGAAAGTAGGCTCAACTGTCATATATATGATCAGATTGCCAAGCCAAAATGACTTGAATCCTTTGGATGCAGAAAACATCTGGGTTGATTGTCAGTCATCCCATCCAGGTAACGTCAGGGCCTGGCCACAGCCCAAGCTCTAATTGGAGGGTTTGCAGGATTACCTTTTCTGTGTAAAACTTATCAAATTCGGAGGTACTGAGAAAATTGCTGGAATGCCATGGCCACAGCCTTCAATTCAACCAATTGGGCCGAGCCTGACTCATGGCCTTCCAGTACTTTGAGCTGTCAGTGAAGATGGTAGCTCTTTCCCTTTTTTTTTTTCTTTCTTTCCCCCCCCCCAGAAAGCCAGCAGCAGCGGCGGCGGGCCCAGGGACCCAGCCCCGGTGGGCGGGGCGGGGGACCCGGCCCCGGCGGGTGGGCCGAGGGACCCACCGCCGCCAAGCCCAGATTCATTTGGCTTGTTCCCTTCCCCCAGCTTTTCACTGGTATCATTTGGGGCCCCTGGGACAGCCCGTGCCCGTTCCAGGACAAGCAATTCACTCCCGCCTTCTCCTTCACCGCCTGCCCCCACCAAGCAGCCCATGTTTCGGCCATCCCCCTGGCTTTCTGCCCTTCCCCTGCCCCTCCCGGGCATGGACCAAGCCACAGCCTCTTGGGACCCTGCTCCTCCCGCCCCGCGAATAAGAGCGGAACACACAGGGTGCTCCAAGGCATGGCAGGAACCCCACAGAGCAAGGGGGGCCCCATCCCAGGGGAATGTTGATCTTCAGATTTCGCAGCGCGGTCGGGCCGGCCCCCAGCTGCGAGGGCACGCCCCCACTGAAGGACAGGGTGTTGGTGTTCGCTGCTGTCCCTGTCCATGTTCCTTGGTAACTTGAAGGGAGCAGCGGGAGGCGGGCTGGGGATCTTCTCCAGCACCACAGCTCGCGTCCCGGATGGGAGCCGGGCCGGCTGGAAGCGGCGGAGCCGGCAGGGGGGGCATCTCCGGCCGGCACTGCGGAAGCCGCTGCCAATGAACCAGCTGCGGGGCAGAGGGAGGATACCCAGCAGTGGGGCGGAGGAGCTCCTGGCTCCCCCCGCTCCATCCGCCTGAAGTGGGGCCGATCCACACGCCGCATGGGGGGAAGGAGGAGGAGGCAATTGTCCTGTTTGCACTGGTGAAGACAAAGGGGCAGGAGCGACCGCGGCTCCAGTTGGGGTATCTGCTGACAGTGGAAGTGGAGCCGCTGAAGGCGTCGGTCCTTCCTGCGCGTGCACCAGGAAGCCGGGAGAGAGCTGCTCTGGGTGCTCTGTGGGCGATGCGTCCCCGCAGCCGCGGTGCGAGGGGGGAAGGAACCAGCAGTGCCTGTCCGTAAACGGATCATTCCCCGGCTGGCCGCGGCGGAGAGGGGAGTGGGGGGGCATGCAAGGCCAACCGGCTTGTGGAACAGGGAATGCCGGCCCCGGCCATCAGGGCAGTGCCAACTGTGGCACTCGCCAACACTGCCAACTCGCCAGCTGATATGTGCCACCTGCGTGGGAGGAGGCGCTCCTCCAAGTTCGATTGGGATGTGCCTACTGGGCACATCGCTTTCCCTTGGGGTCCAGCCCCTTACTGCTTTGTAAAGGATCCCCCAAATCGGTAGTAGTGAAGGCACACTCACATCTCCCCTCGTGAGTGCCTCACACAGACAAAAACCCGGTGAGGCCCAGGCCCGCGGATCCAGTGAGGTTTGCACATCCACGGGGAAACCATGAATTTTGGCCAAACTTAAAAGCCTGTAAAGAGCGTATTCTGACACAGGAAGTCCCTTATGACAAATCATGTGTCCCCACACTGTAAGGGTTACATGTTCTGGCATAGAAAGTTGGATGCCCATTTTGCAGGCACCTTTTCCAAACCGCAAGCCCACCCCAGATTGCAGGCAGTATTATGTTGGGAAAACTGTTCCCCACCCCAGCTCCTAGGCTATGAGGGCAAAAACGTGGTCCCGAGGGACAGATCTTCTCCAGGAAGACACGGGGAAAGGTCACGTTACCTTTCTGGGGAAACAGAAAGCCCTGCGCGGGGCTCCAGGGCCCTAACAAGGGTCCAACAGAGTCCTGGTGGATTCCCAGCAAGGTCCCAAGGCGTCTCCACCCATCCTGTGAGTCCATGAAGAGGTGATCAATGTAACACAAGGCGTGGTCACCAATTGTTGTCACAGGTGCCCAGCCAGGTAATAATTAGCAGTGACTCTATGATTCACAGAAGGCTGATCTATCTCTTTATTATATATTATCATTATTAAGAAACCCATTGCTTTTTGTAGACAGTTACGATACACCTGGACCTAATTGGTCCTCCAATCCAAACACCATCACCATTGGCTAATTAAGAAACCACCCTTTGGTAAACAAATCTCCATAACACATTCCACATGTTCACAATAACAGGTGCAGCAAGCTAAGATAATAATTGTTTCTCATTCTTTTCTCTGATCTTCTCACAGACTTTTCCTCAGGACACTGCCTGGGAAAATTGTTTCTCTCTGAGGCCAGAGAGCTGCTGCCACAGAGGTTGGGCAATGAAATTAATATCAAGGCAACAAACACAAACATGAGATGCAGTGTATCAGAATAGGTTGGCCTTAGAGTATTTATTAGCTGAAGAAGGGGGTGTTTGTGGAAAATTTAATACATCAGATTGTTGATTGAAAATAGATGACAATGGAGATGCTGTCCTAGATCAATGATATCAGAATGATATCAGAAAAATAGCCCATGTATCAGTCCAAAATTGGGAATCAATGCTAAAAACTAGCTGGTGGGATAACGTATTGGGAATAGAATGGTGGAAGAAACTAGGCTTTTTCCTTTTATGTGCTCCAGCTGGTTTGATATTTCTTCCTTGCCTGATCCCCTGCTTTATTTGGCTAATCACCAGCATAGTCCAGGGCATGCAAGTGGTAACAATGCCTATAGACCCAAAATTGACTACATCTGGGACTGCACAAAAGATTATGGTGTTAAAGAAACAAAATTATATGGAAGACCCGTAGGAAGAAGCAAAAATGATTTATGAAAAAAAAATAAGCAAATAATGGAGGATGGAAAACAAGAAATATTGCTCAAGCCAAATGATTTATAAAAAGGGAAGAAGAGGGATTGTTATAAATACATATTATATTGTTGGCCTTTTGCAAATATTAGGATGAATGGTATATGTATAATGTTAAAAATACTTTGCTTTTATTTCTGCTATTAACAAAAACTTAGACATACTAGTAATGGTAGCTGATATAGTTATGAGTTAACTGTCTGGTCGGGATAACATCTAGCGAACATGTAATGTGGACCCTGCTATTGATATGCCAACTATCAGCATCTGCTGTCTGAAGACATTGTGGACCAAGGCCCAAGCCTGGAAGGGATAAAGACAAGGAGCCAAAACCACAGCCAAGAAACATGCATGCTTTCAAATGGCAGACCCAAGGAGGGGCCATGTAAAATAGTTCCTAGAATATGTAAACTAGTTTATGGATATGCATAAAGATCTATGAATATGCAACAGTCTGATGTACTGGAAAAGGTATTTAAGGGGTATCCCCAAAGGTGAAGGTGTGCTCTTCGCTGAGTGCCAAGACGCACCTGGCCATAATCTTTGCTTTACTGTCTTTGTCTTCTATTGTCCTTTATTAAACTTTTTACATTTTCACAGGAGAGTGAACGTGTTTCTCACACTTGATTTCAGCCTTTGTGCCAGAAAACTGAAGGTCCTTTTGATCACACTTTGAGGCAAACTTTGATAAATCTATTTCCTTCTGCTTCACCACTGTTAAGATGCCTTTTTCTGCAGCCCCTTTTACTATTTCATCACCAAAACGCTTCTTTAATTCATGAGTTGTTTTCCCGTTTTGCTGAGCTTTACAATGCATAAAAGCTGCTTCTCTATGTTCTCTACATTCCCAAATACTCTGTAGCAGTGCATGGGTCTGTTCAATGTGTTCAATTACATTAACTTGACTAGTTGCCAGTCCTCTTTCCTTCCAGATGACTTTGCTAAGTTCTAGATCTTTCATTGATGTAATCATTTCAGCTTTTAGTGATGATACATTTGATGGCAAGGCCTTTTCCCTGGTTACCTGCTTCATGATTGTCACTGCATACCCTGTCATCTGTTTGCCATCTCACATGAAGCTGCTCTTGTCTGTATACAGTTCCCAGTCTGGCACATTCTTCAGGTCTGGTCAGCTGGAATAGGCTTCTTCCATGGTCTGCAAACAGTCATACTCAGATAGATTATCAGTTAGTGTTGGGAACAGAGACATACCAGGACTGGCAGCAAACATTTTCAAAATAACATTACCTTGTGTCAGTAACATTTGCATTGGGTGCATGTCGTTGATGTTCGCACAATAAACTTACAGTCAGTTGGATGCAACTGTTGGATGCAGCAATTCTCAGTTGCTGACTTCTCCAGTTCTCCAGATCCTTTGCTACCTTATTTCTGAATATAGTTGGCTTGTTCCTTAAACCCTCAGGAAGGACTGTCTTGGTGAGCTGGCTCTTTTTCCCTCTTTCAGGATTCTTCCACATAATAGCAAAGAGTCCTTGGCCTTTCTTATTCACAGGGATGCAGGAGAAGGTATTTTTAAAATATAATTCAGTAAACCATCCTAAATTATTACTCCCCTCCTTTTGCCAAATTTCAATATCCTTCTTAGGAGAGTTTGGCAAATAGAGAAATTGATAAATCACCCAGCATTTTTCTAATTCATATTTTAAAGGTTGAAAGAAAGGTCTCATTTCTCTTACCCCTCTGGCACTAATAGCTCTTACAGTATCTTGGCTCAGTTTCCATTCTAAGGTATTTGTTGAAACAGAATTCTGTTTACTTATAGCCTGTTTCAAGGGAGCCTGAAAAACAGCTTCTTGTTCTTTGGACCCAGTGTTTTCCTTTTGAGTGCCTAGCAGTACAAAGAGGGCTCATTGCCTGCCGCACGACCCAGGGACACCACCTCACCCACACTTGGCCCATGTCACTGCTCACAGTGGTTCCCAGGTCTCTCCAAAACAAAAGTTGTTACTGTGGAAACTGCAAGAGAGTTGTTCCTGCCTACAGACCTACAGAGGTGACGTCAGTTTTCTTGAGTGACTCAACTCCACCTTCCACGGCAGCAGAAGTGGCACTGTCCACAAAAGACCCGTCCCCACCCTTGTGGTATTCACATGCCCTCTGAACAGAGAAAAGCTGTGAGAGAAGCAAAGAATGATCAAAACAATTCTCCTGTGTTTGTGCCCATGTGGAATGAGTTCTGGAGTTTGTTTACCCAAGGTGATTGTTTGATTGGATTTTGGTGATGGTGTTTTGGATTCATTGACCAATTGGATCCACGTGCGTGTGTCAGGACTCTCGGGCAGAGAGTCACAGGTTTGCTAGTTAGTAGTAAGTATGATATAGTATAGTATAGTATCTCTCTTTAATATAGTTGTTATGTAATATAGTATTGTTTTAATAAAGCGAGTGTTCAGCATTCTAAAGCCTTGCAGTCAGATGCCAATCATTCCCTAGATTCGAGAGCCTGGATTACTATACACCCTCAGGACCCGCATTCCTGGCCCCCTCTGGGCTGGTGTGCGCTGCACAGCGACTGCAGCCCTCCCCCCGCTGGAGCAGGGGCAAAGCAGTACGGCTGCTTCCCAGGACCGCTCCCCCGCCCCATCTCCCGGCCATTAACAGGGCAATGGTTGGAGTAACTCTGGCCCCTTTCAGTGCGGCTGGTCCCCCCCTTCTGTCACGGGGGGGGGCGTGACCGCTCCGCTCACGGAGATGTCCCGGGAGTCCAGGAGCCGCCCTTGCCCTAAAATTCTGGAAAAAAAATTTCCACAGATGGAACATAAGAAGTGGGGGCCTCTCCCCCGCCTCCTGCCGTGAAGAGGGCCAGGCCGCCCTGGCCGCTGCATGCCCAGGTGTCCCCAGGCAAACTCCCCATTCAAAACCTGTGAGTGTTAAACACGAAATAAACCTTCACATTGTAATTTACTTTTCTCCACTGATGAACAATCTCAGCCGATGGCAAACATACACAGATGCACGCCCTGCCTCCCCCCTAGCTGATCCAGGGTAGGCTGGAAAAGCGGCAACAGGAAAAACTTTGAGAAACTACTCCAAAAGCAAATTCCCCCACCACCGCTCCGGGTTTTCCTGGGATTGCTAGCAATTACCGACCTTAAACAGACACAAGACACAACAGACACAAACTGCATACTACACAACGAAAAGAGCTACCTTTATATTACCTCCTGCGGGATCTTGGAACCATGGTGTCGCAACCTCCAGCCATGGCATGGAATTCTTAAGATTGCCAGCAGAAAAGAATTCCTTGCAAGATGTTTCTAATCTGGAGGAAGGGTAGCAGGTTCCCTTGTCCCGTCTGGGTGTGCCAGAATAACTGTTGCCTTTTACTCAACCTGGAAATGAAACTCAAGATAATTTTAGTAAGGAGCTAATATGAGTGGATCTTTATTTGAAGGCCTTCAGAGGCAGTTATGGAAAGATGTTCACAAAAGCCCACCCCCACAGGGGTGAGTACATTTTTTTAGGTTTTAGAAAATTAGCATAATTTATAAAAAGCACCAATTAGGAGCACAAGTGGTGAAGCAATTCCCTGCCAGGTCAAGCCCCTTCTCTGGAGCCCTCCCTTCAGCACTAGATATACTTTGTCTATGAAAATGTATCTCGAAGGGTTGTTCTCGGCCTTGGTTTCCAGGAAGAACCAAGATAGGATAGGGGCCCTGTACCCCTCGGGGCTTGGAGCTCTGGAATATGTTTTGTCTTTCTGCCTAAGGAAAGGCCATGGAAAATTACTGGGAAAACTAGCCACTAATCCAATAGGCTACAGAGCTACAAATATATGTGCAAAGAATACAGGGAACATATAAAAGAAAAAAGGCAAAACGCAAACGACATCACCCAGGTGGCCAAGGAGGTTGGCAACATCCTGGATTGTATCAGAAATAGTGTGGCCAGCAGGACCAGGGAAGTGATTGTCGCCCTGTACTCAGTGCTGGTGAGGCCACACCTCAAATACTATGTTCACTTTTGGTCCCCTCACTATGATGGTGAACAACTGGACTGTGTGCTCATAGACTCCTGACTTTAACCTGATAAGCCTAGAGAGGGCACTGAGAGGAGGAGGGATTTGGCTACAGAGAGCAGAAGCCAGCCAATCCCTGATGAGAACATAAGCAGGTAGCCAGTGAGCTGGGTGGTAACCAATTCATAGCCAATCAGGTTCAAATGTGGACTCTTGAATAGCCTATATAAGAGCTGTGCATGCCATTAAAGCTCTCTCTGACGCATGATCTTCGATGTTGTGTCGTGTCTCCATCTCCCCTGACCACAACATTTGGTAAGCCTTGACATGATGGTGATAACTAAGCCACAAGAAAAGAAAGAAGACAGAGCACCAGAGAGGGACAGCCAAGAACTGTGAGGGAAAATAGAGCCAGAGCTGCAAAAGAAAAGTGGCCAGATTTGTGAGAGGAAAACAGCCTGGAAAGCTGTGAAAAACGCCAATCACTTGTTTTAAAAATTTTAAAAGTTTAATAGTAAATAAATAGCTATAAAATTAGTAATAAAAATTAGAGCGATAAGTATTTGGACAATCAGAGTTAGGACAATAAAGGACAACAAAAAGCAAAGAATTATGGACGTCCGGATGCTTCCTGGGCACTAAGCCCACAAAAGCATGGCTTGCTAACAAAGGATTAACCCTTGAAAGCAATAACCTGTTGCATATTCATATATCTCATACATGATTCAAAAGGTCTTTTCAAACAACGGGTGTTTTCTGCTTAACTTCAGCTTCTCCCCTCATCTTGTAAACCAATCTTCTCTGGTTCCTCTGAGTCTGGGCCTTCCCGATAAGGAGGCAATAATTCTTTTCTTGGAATCCTGTTGTATTTCCATCCAGAGAGGATAATGAGAAGAATTTCTTGGTTATCTTTTCCATTTCTTGGGTCAGTTACAAGAAAGTATCTTACATCACATAGTTTCTATTTTATATTATGCTATAGCCTAAAAACTATATTTATCACACTACTTAAAAGAGATTGATACAACATAACACATATAGTATTAATTTTAATATTTGCAAAGAGCCAATCATACAATATGCATTTTTCACAAGAGCTGTGTGAGGAAGGTAGCTGGAGAGCTGCCAACAGCCAAGGAGCTGTGATCATCCAGACGAGGTCATAAAAAGGGTAAGCCACTGCTGGGGACATGGATGGTCTAATTTCAACAGAAGACAAAGTTATAGTGAATATTTGGACTCCGATCTTAAGTAAAAGAGGGGTTGAGCATGATGAAGAGGCTGTAGAGACTTTACTACTGCTTTGCAAGAGCCAAGGTGTAGAAATCATCACAGATGCCACCTTTAGTGTTAAAATCTTGGGAACAAGTCAGCCAATTGATTTTTGACTCTGCCTCTACAGGTGACAGAATTGCTAACAGTGTTTTAACCACCTAGAGGATATTGATGGACATGTTAAACTTCATAAAAGTCCAGAGAAACACAAAAGCGGCTGCAAAGACGCCTGTGCCGGTCGATCAAAATGGCAGAGAGCACATGGCGCAAACGTGTGAAAAACCCAAAGATAGCAGATGCCACATGCTGAGAGCGCCACTTGCCCAAGATGGTAGATGCCACGTGGCATAGAGACTTTTGCCCAAGATGGCAAACGCCACGTGGCATTGGAGATGCCCGCTCAAGATGGCGGAGCCTGTGCACCACGGGTAAAGCCCACCGAAACATCTTGAGATGACAAAGCGCAGGGGGCAGCCCGCGGGGGAAGAGATGCCTCATCGGGCACGCGGGAGGAGCAGCTAGAGGGGGAGTGGCCGTTATTCAAGCTCCCTAGCACTGCAGTGCTGGCGCACTATAGGAATGTGCCCCCTGTTGACGGAGTGACAAAACTATCCTTTGTCCCCTCAAAAAGGAAAGAAGCCCAGAAGTTTCTCTCCTCGATTAGGTGAAAAAGACACCTCATAGGCCTAGGGGACTTCACCTCAAACTTAAGGATAGCTAATTGGACAGAAGCCAAAAAGTCCCACCTGGGCAATTTACTAGAAAAAGAAGAGAACAACGAAACTAATTGCTTTTGTGAGGTGTTTTACCAGGAGCAAGAACCTCTTGCACCTGGCTCGGTTTTTCTCTGTTTGTTATTTTGCCTTTTATTAAACCTTTTTGTTTCCAACACTGCAACAGAAGCCATCCTGCTGATTTTATACCTCCAAAGGTAGCTGAGCTATCTTGGGGGAGAAACAGACCTCCAAGAGCTTATGAGACCTGGCTCGAGGAGGCTACTAGTACTCGTGGCACCCGGACAGGCGATTTCTCATATTGAGAGACGCAGTCTGGGAATATTTTGATTGCCCTCAATCAAAATTAGGAAATTTTTTTCCTTGGTCTTGCGTTTTTGGGGAGCAGGCCTGCAGCTGGGTTTTTTGGGAGCACTTAAAACTCAGATTGTAAGAGCCAAAATGAGGGATGCGGGACTCCAGGCGGCTCTCCAAAATGCAGTTTATTCCATCCAAGAGGTTACAGCAGTCCAGGGTCGTGGGCGACAGAGCCTGTGCATACAGCTGTCAGCTCCAGCTGCAGGCAGGCCTGGAGACCCTTTGGTTTTGGTTACAATGCATTATATACTTTTCTTTGCTTAGCATCTTAATACAGTAGAACCAATCTATACCTTAACTTTTATCTATAGCCTATCATAACTACTATAATTACCATATTCATGTTACTATTCTCCAATCACTAAAAGTTAGTACATTACAGTTTAAGCTAGAAGTTGTTTTTCAGTTTTCTTGCAGTGGAAAATTCTGAGACCTTTTTTCTACTTGCAACATCGGCAGGCTTGTTTGCCTGTGCTATCTTCCTGCTTGGTAAAAACATCTTGTTTGAGGTGGGCTTATCCTTTGCTCTAAGCCATAAAAACCCCTTCTAACATACCCTTTGCCTCCTTGGTTAGCCAGTAAGACTGGCTCAGCAATTCTTTTCTTCTATATCAAAACTTGCTTCCATCTCTATTCCTTCATCAGACTCTACATTTAAAAATCTTTCTTCTTTCTGCTAAGCATACATATCTGTGAGACTTTCTTGTCAGACTTTCATCCTTCCCAACAACAGATAAGGAGGATCAGAGATCGAGAGGGGATCCCAGATCAAAGCCTCACAGCTGGTGGAAGGAGGCTGGAAACCGGGGACGGGACTGGAGCACGCACTGAGAATTCCTACAAGGAACCTGCTGTTTGGCTGAGCCAAGACACTGTTGCATTTCCAGACCTGGGGAGAATTTACCAAGGACGACAATTCATCTGAAAACCACCCTTTGATGATTAAGAAATAGGAAACCGGTTGTCTTTAGCTGAGCAGGATCTTTATTTTTGTTTCAACTATAAGCTAGAAATCCAAGATATAAAGTTTGAGAAGAAACAGCTTAAAAAACTCATCAGATGGGTTTTCACAGAATTCCCAACCCTAGATATGTCTGAAAGACTCACTCCACACTTTTGGGACATGGTTGGACTGAAATTATATTATATGGAAAAGAATAAAAGGTCCAGCTTAAAGCTGCGTTCAATATTCAGGACAGTATTAAAATTTGTAACCTTGGAAAGTGAAAAGTAACCAAGAAACAGCCACAAAAAAACCCACATAGCAGAGAGAGGGCAGACTGCAGCAGGAGGGGAGAAGAGACAGAAGCTCCGGGGGATCCCGAATCATTTCCCGAACCGATCCGAAAGGCAGAAACCCCAGGGGAGCAGGAGGGAGGCGGCCAGGTCAGCCGTTTTCTGCCCCGCACCGCCCCCCCACCTTCGGAGAGGGAGCAGACTCGTCCCGGCCAGGCTTGTCTGAAAACCACTCCTCCAAGATCACCTGCCCCAAAGATTTCCCCTCGGTTTCCTCTCAAAAGTAGCCTGCGACCCACAAAATCGGTGAATTTTGGCAGTAAAATCGAAAAAAGCCAAGCAGACTCTATGCTCTGTGAGAAGGCGGGGGGGGGCGACACGTGACAGACGCCATTATGCCCAGAGGGACAGCTTTGCCCTCCGTGGGCGTGTTCCACCATCCTCCTCGGGCTCCCAGAATTCCCTCTCCGATTCGTCATTAACCTTCTGCCCATCAGACGAGGGATACACCTCTTTTGTGGGCCGACCCCGGTCGGTCTCCCTGCCCCTGCTCCCCGCCCACTCCCCGGGACGACACGCCCCCTCCTTGCTGAGCGTGGGAACCGGATATAGTACCCCGGAAGTGACCCCATCCAAAATGGCGGCGCCCATATCGGCAGAACAGCCGCATCAAAACAAAAGTTATTACTACACCCCCCAATGTAGTCCCCCAAAAATCTGAGGAAGAGTTTCATACACAAGGAGGCACAGATACCTGGCAGAGGATAAGAAAGGATGCAGTTCAGGAAGGAGAGTGGGAAATTGCATCGAAGCTGAAACTGTTTCCTGTAAGATATACTGCAGGGGCTGTGCCCCGACCACAATGGCAACAGACAAACTTTGCAGAACTAAAAGAGATATGCAAAGCATCCTGTTTGTATGGGAGGGAATCTGCATATTTCAGAGGTCTGTTACAAGCCACCTTTGCAGCAAATGTGTTTAAACTCATGATTTTAAACAGCTGTGTACATCTTTGCTTTCTCCAACAGAGTATTCTCTGTGGGAACTGGCATGGAAACGATTATTAAATGACCTTTTAAGAGGTTATGCAGGAAATCCAGCTACTGCAAATATAACTCTAGATCAGCTCTCAGGAGAAGGAGCTCACACAGACCCACAGGGACAAGCCAGGGTACTCGATAGACAAATCCTCCAGGATGTCAAAGAAGCTACAAAGACTGCCCTGTTACAGGTGCCAGATGGGAAAAACACAGAACTAGATTTGACAGAAATTAAACAAGGGATGGATGAGCCATACATTAAGGTTTTGGACCGTTTAAAAATGGCACTGGATAAGCAAATACCTATAGACCATGCCAGACAAGAGTTATTAAAATGGCTTGTGTAATATATGTTGGTAAATAATTCATGCTATAAAAGAATGTATTTTATAAAGATTGTGAAATCCAAACGAGTCTCTGACCACAAGCAGCCTGAGAGGCAGATGTCTGTTCGAATTCTGAGATTCCTGGAGGCGGCAGGAGAACAATCGACAGTTAACTTATGAATAGACGTACCCAGCGCGATGATCACCGCTATCCCAAGTCATCAGAAGACGCCTAAGAGCAATCATTGCCCTGTTGATAACATCAATCAAGATAGCCAAAGTCACCAGAAAGATACATGTGAATACTCGACTTCCCCAGACTCGGACTCGATCAACACCAGCTATCGACCAGGAAACAGTGATTGTCCAGCTCTGCACAGTGAAAGAACCAGCTATGAATATGCAGAGTTACAAAAGAAACTGGGACTCCTCTGCCTCGGGCATAATAAACGGTATAAAACAACCCTGTAAGAAGTGGCTCTCGTGAATGGGGAAGGGTCCGATGTGATAGAGGTCAGATCTAGGTTCACCCAGCGCTGAACCTAGGCTTGACGCTGTCTCTTTGGCTGTGGTGGTTTTGAGGACCATATTTTGGTCATGGAAAAAGATAAATAAAATCTTTTCACATTTTCAATAATTTGGCTTTTTGCTTGATCATTTATAACAGCTTGCAATATCTAATTCAAATCCAAGCTGCAAAAAAGTATTACATGCATTGCCACAAGACCCTGAGCCCACCCTAACACAGCTAGTGGATACTTGCAATCACCTGGGTACCCCTGAACATGCAGCAGCCATGCAGGCAGAGGTGCTAGCTAATGCCATCACAACAGCTCAGGAAAACACCCTAAAGCAGCAGGAAAAACCTGTAGAAATTCAGACACAAACCCTAGCAGAGGCTCTAACAGCATATAAAAGGGCAATTGAAAACCAAGATTCCAAGAGACACGTGCTATTCCTGTGGTCAAAGAGGGCATTTTAAAAGGGAATGTCCAAGAATGCAATGGAGGCCATCTCCAAGAAACAGTGGATGCAGAGGTCTCTGTCAAAATACCGACAGTTTTCACCCAGCACAGGGTTGTCCATGCCATCTGCCAGGAAATGTGCAGCTGAGCATGGCTCAGTGGCATGCAATGACACAAGAACCACTGTACCACGGGCCAGAGACCACCACAGGCCACCAAGTTCAGAACTGCAGCAAATTGTTGCAGGACTACCAAGCACAATGTCCCCAGGTACCTGACTGGAGCTGTCTACAGCCCAGCCAGTTATGCTAACAAATGCCATTGCTCACACAGTATCCACAGGACAGCTGGGACATGAACCACAACCACATCAGTTCTTAATAGTGGGAGTGAACAGATCTCGTGCAGAAGGTTTCTATATCATTCCAACTGTGTTATCTGTCACTTGTTCACAGGAAATTAGTGTTAGCTTTATGTCCAGACCCTCCATGCTTTTTACCCAAAGGACTAACCATAGCACAAGCTTTTCTCCTACTAGAGTCATGGAGCAATACACCTGTCATCGCTTGGACCAGGCACATCAGCCGCAGGAGGCCTCAACTCACCTGTGCCCTGAAGCACCTTGGGAAAACCATCACCCTCGTTGGCCTGATAGATACCGGAGCTGACGTCACTCTGATATCAAAATCGAAATGGCCACAGGACTGGACCATTGTACCCACGCTGGATCAACTGGCAGGTATTGGTGGTCACTGTGAAAGCTTTCGTAGCTTGCACTCAGTCACATTTGAGGGACCTGAAGGTCGTGTTGCCACCACAAGACAATTCATAGTAGGAGCTGATATAGTTCTTTGGGGAAGAGACATTCTCTCTCAGTGGGGTCTGAGACAAAGAATGTTGATGGACATAACACACTAAAACTCACATGGACATCTAATACACCCGTCTGGGTGAGCCAATGGCCCTTACCAGAAGAGAAACTTGCTGCATTAGAGCAGTTGGTACAGGAACAGTTTAACAAAGGTCACCTAACTCCAACTACCAGCCCCTGGAACACTCCAGTTTTTGTAATCAAAAAGCCAAACAGTGGGAAATGGAGGTTATTGCAGGATCTCAGAAAAGTTAACAAAGTGATTCAAGAAATGGGTTCTTTACAACCAGATTTACCTTCTCCTGTTATAATTCCAAAGGATTGGAAGTTAACTGTTATTGATTTAAAAGACTGTTTTTTCAATATTCCTTTGCATCTAGATGATGCACCAAGATTTGCCTTTTCCATCCCATCCATAAATCAGAAGGCTCCATTAAAAAGATATCATTGGCTTACTCTCCCACAAGGCATGTGGAATTCCCCCAGTATATGCCAGTGGTATGTAGCAAAAGTACTTTCCTCAGTTCATGCACAATACCCAAATTCCCTCATCTTGCATTATATGGACGATATTTTAGTAGCAGCAAAGGACCAAGTATCAATGCAGGAGACAACAGATCAGGTAATCTCAGCAGTGGAGAAAGCAGGACTCACAGCAGCGAAGGAAAAAATACAGACACTTCCTCCCTGGAAATATTTAGGATACAAGATCACAGAACAAACTGTAACTCCGCAACCAGTTAAGGACAAATCCAAAGACACTGATTGAAGTGCAGCAGCTAGGAGGGACTCTGAACTGGCTTCGTCCACTGCTAGGCATTTCCAATCCAGATTTAGCCCCTCTGGCAGATCTTTTGAAGGGAGACACAGCTTTAAACTCACCATGAGAATTCAACAAAGAAGCCCAAAATGCTTTTGATAAAGTGATGGGAGCCATCTAGTCATGCCAGGCTCATCGGTATAATCCTAACTTGTCTTTTTTGTTTGCAGTTTTAGGAGAGAATCCACAGCTTCACAGTCTAATATTCCAGTGGGATCTAGAGAAGAAGGATCATCTGATAATCTTAGAGTGGGTTTTTCTATCTCGTCAGCTGGGTAAAACTATAACGACTTGCCCTGAAATTATTTCGCAATTGATTATCAAGGCTAGATCCCGAATGTTTTCCCTTGCAGGAAAAGATTTTGCAGAAATCTTTCTGCCTGTCACATCCATCTGTTTGGAATGGGTAATTCAAAATTCAGAGGTCATGCAATTTGCCCTAGAAAATTTTACAGGAAAAATTTCAGTCAATTGTCCCAAACATAAGCTATTAAGTTCATCTTTAAAATTAATTCATAAGCCCTTAAGAAGTCATGCACCCCTAGATGCAATCACATTTTTACAGATGGTTCTGGGAAGTCAAAAAAATCTGTGATTGCTTGGCAAAATCCAGAAACCAAAAAATGGGAATCAGATGTTGAGGAAGTAGTTGATTCTGCACAGATTACAGAGTTATACAGCAGTCATATAGGTATTTTCAAAATTCACATTTCCTTTTAATTTAGTAACGGATTCCATTTATGTTGCAGGTGTAGTGGAGAGAGCAGAAGGGTCTCTGTTAAAAGAGGTTTTCAATGACCAGCTATACAGTTTACTCAAAAAATTCATCTTCCATTTGATAGGAACCTTACTTCATAATGCACATTCGTTCACATTCTTCTCTTCCAGGTTTCTTAGCAGAAGGCAACGCCATGGCTGATTTGTTAGCCATGCCAATACAGAATACACTTCCTAATGTTATTGAACAAGCCAGAATGAGCCATGCTTTCTATCATTAAAATGCACCTGCTCTAGTAAGAATGTTTAACATCTCTCAGAATCAGGCAAAAGCAATTGTTCAGTCATGTCCAGATTGCCAAAACTTGGCCATACCAGCAATAGCAACAGGAGTTAACCCTCGAGGCTTAAATAGCCTACAGATATGGCAAACTGACATAACTCAATATCCGTCATTTGCACGGTTCAAACATATACATGTATCAATGGACACATTCTCAGAGGCAATTTTTGCTTCTGCACATCAAGGATAAAAAAGTAGAGATGTAATTAAACATTTCTTACAAGCATTTGCATCCCTAGGTATTCCTCAAGAAGTCAAAACGGACAATGGACCAGCGTATGTTTCTAACAAACTGCAAGAGTTTTTCAAAATCTGGCGTATCAAACATACCACATGTCCCAGCCTCCTGCTGAGAGCAGGTTTGCCCCCAGCAGGCAGCATGGGACGGATAGCTCAGTCCTTTGGGGACAGACTGTCTGAGTACCCAAGCCCTCTTAGCCGCAGGCAACCTTAGCAAGCTTAAGGGATATCAGCTCTTTTTAGTGATTATCAGCTCTTTTGGGTTCAGCTCTTTTGCTTGCTAAGGCACTGTTGCAGGCCGACCGAAAGGAAGATGCGAGAGGAGAAGGCAGCTCTGGAGTTCCACAGCGATGATGGCTTTATTGGGGTCTGTGAAGGGTTCCAGAGATGGCTCTTCTAACCAGAATGGGCTAAACCAGCCCATTATATAGGGTATAGGGGGATCCAAAATTCTCCAATAGCAGGGGTTAAGGGAAAGTGACCTATGGGGTTACAGAGAGATAAGCAGGGGACCAAAAGGCGGAAGAGAGGGGCTTTTTGCTATTTCACCGTGACATGGCATTTCCTATCTTTAAGCCTCTTCCCTCCACGGAGCCCTAGCAGGCCTGGAGCCTGCTACAACCACAGGTATTCCACATTCTTCCACAGGCCAATCTACTGTAGAAAGAACACACAGGTCACTGAAAATGATCCTTGAAAGACAAAAGGGAGGGACAGAAGTGCTTTCTATGATAGAGAGGCTGATTAAAGCTGTATATGTTTTTAATTTCCTAAATAATTATTTTATGGAGCAGGTACCACCAATTTTCAGACATTTCAGCAATACCAGTCAAGCAAAGCTCAAGGAAAGGCCACCAGTCCTCATCAAGAATCCAGAGACAGGGCAGATTTCAGGACTCTATCCACTTGTGACTTAGGGGCGCGGGTTTGCGTGCATTTCGAGAAATGCAGGTCTTCAATGGGTCCCTGCAAAGAATGTCAAGTCATGGGTACAGCTGATCCGAGAGCAGAAGACACCAGAAGAAGAATGCACAAAAAACTGAGCAACAGTTGGAAGCAGAGACTGTTTTCTAAGTTTGCACTAGTTAAAATTGCTTAAAAGAGAGTTTTGCACTGAAAAAGTTCTGTAAGTTATTGTTATTGTGTCAAAGAGTTGTTAACCTACCTCTATGTTCAAATCATATATAGCCAGAAATTTGAGGCTTGCCTGGGAAAACACTTCACCAAAGTTAAGATAGAAGATTAGAACCAAATTTAAAAATTATTGGCATAACTACAAATTGTCAGCAAGGGTGAGACTTTTTCAGTTCATGTTCCTTTCTCCTCTTTCTTTTTAGATGTGTAGAAAGGGCGAGATATAGGAATGAGGAATGTGCCCCCTGTTGACGGAGTGACAAAACTATCCTTTATCCCCTCAAAAAGGAAAGAAGCCCAGAAGTTTCTCTCCTCGATTAGGTGAAAAAGACACCTCATAGGCCTAGGGGACTTCACCTCAAACTTAAGGATAGCTAATTGGACAGAAGCCAAAAAGTCCCGCCTGGGCAATTTACTAGAAAAAGAAGAGAACAAAGAAACGAATTGCTTTTGTGAGGTGTTTTACCAGGAGCAAGAACCTCTTGCACCTGGCTCGGTTTTTCTCTGTTTGTTATTTTGCCTTTTATTAAACCTTTTTGTTTCCAACACTGCAACAGAAGCCATCCTGCTGATTTTATGCCTCCAAAGGTAGCTGAGCTATCTTGGGTGAGAAATAGACCTCCAAGAGCTTATGAAACCTGGCTCGAGGAGGCTACTATTACTGTGCACCACACTATCGGGGCCAGAGCCCCCCCCCCCACCGTGGGCGCCGGATGAGTCTGCACAGTGGCTGCCAAGCCGCCAGCTTTAGAAGCACCTGCATGGACTCCCACCACCACACCTGCCGGAACCCGGAAGAGTGCTGGAACCTGGAAGTCGAGCGGCTCCTGAACCCGGAAGCGCCAGCAGCACGCTGCCGGAGTCTGCTGCTGCACCCCACCATGCCTGCAGCCAAGGCTTGAACAGCCTGAGGGAGCCATATCGCTGATGGATATGGGACCCCCACAGAGGGAACCTAAGCTACTGCCCTTCTGCCGACCCCCAAGAGGAAGCCTCCACCGCACTGCCGGTACTGGCTCCATCCCCGCTCCTATTGGATACAATCCCCGCACACGATCCGGTTAGCTTCTAGAAAGAGGTAAAACAGATGGTGTTTGCAAGTGAATATAGAGGGGGCCGACCAAATTTCTGTGTTCGTGCATTCACTATCATCGGAGGACTGGCAACAAGGGGGCGGGACAATTGCAGCATTCCCGGTCCTGCAAGGTAGTGGGACTGCACCTTATAGACATATCCCTTTTAATTGGCAAGTCCTCTCTGAGCTACGCCAATTGGCTACTAAACATGGACTGGGGTCTTCTGCAGTTGCAAATATGCTTCGGTTGTTAACTGCCAGTGAATTAACTCCTTTTGACATGAAGCAAATCGCTAAATTATTCTGTACTCCAGTGCAATATATGATTCTTGTATTGTTTTGTGGAGATAGCCAAAAACTCCACAACTTTGTGAAAGTTGTAAAGCCGGTATGTTTATTATTACAGCGCCCGACTCATGTGGAGATTACTCTCCTTAAAAGACATGCGTACCTCTGGGAACTTCAGGTCCCTTTTATCCCCCTCTCAGATACATATGCATACAGTTTCACAATAGGTTCATACATATTCATTTTTACGAATTTCGCGTGACATTTGCCGCTAGTTCTTCTTTATCAGAAAGAATTTTTAGGTCAGGTTGACCTGCTCTCACAGCAGTCTCTCTGTCTCTCTTTATCACCCTCTGTCTTCCCTCCGCCCTCCCGCCCCCCCCCCCCCCCCCTTATCTCTGTCCTTCATTGAATCTCTGAGCCTAGGCCTTGCAGTCAGGCTACAGACTACAGGCTTCAAACCACAGACTTAACTCAAAGATGTACATTTCACCTAAATCAAAATGGATTTCTACTCTGTCTCAGTATCCACCTGGAGACATTATGTGAAGGAGCAGGGACTGTGAAACTCAGAGCTTTCACAGCAAGACCCATGCTTTGGGGCAGAGATTTCTCAACTCATGGGACTGCCCCCCATTGAAGGTCCACAAATGCAAACACCTTTAAATCCCTCAATATTAGCTCAGGCAAGAGACTTAAGAACGTGAGCCCTGATGAAAATTGCAAACATATCTGTTCCAACCCAAAGGTATTCAAGCATAAAACAAGGCCCCAAGGAATTATATATGCAATTCATAGAACCTTTACAAGACACTATAGAAAAGCAAATAGCGAACATCGATGCAAAGAATCAATTAATATTAAAATTGGCATGAGACAATGCAAACGAGGATTGCAGAAAAGCTATAGATTACCCAAAGAAAATCCATCCTTAGAGGAAATGATTAGTGCATGTGTTAAGGTTGGAACTGAATCATACAGCATGGACTTGTTAGCCAATTCTCTTGCAGTTGCTGTAAAAGTGTCACGCCAATCCTACAGAAAGGGGCAACAAGGCTACATGAAAACAAGTTGTCTCCGCAAGTCCAACTTGTTGGAGTCATACAAAAACTAAGGGACTGGGCCTATAGTAGCAAACTGTCACCGATGTGGAAGATGTGGTCATTTTGCCAAAGACTGTAGATCTAAATTCTATATTAATGGGCAATCTCTCAGCAAGCAGGGAACCTGGAACCTGACCCCAGCCTGAGCCTATGTGACCAGCTCACAGGGAGAACAAGAGGCTCAGCTGGAATGGATGTTTCCACAGACAATGCAATAATTATAGAGTCATTAAAAGTGCATAAAGTGCCTCTCAAGGCCTGTGGGCCTATAGGAAAAGGACTGAGTGCACTGTTGTTAGGAAGATCAAGTGCAACATTACAAGGCATTTTTGTTCATCCAGGTGTTATAGATGCTGACTACATGGGACAGATTTGTGCCATGGTGTCAACACCTACACCTCCTGTGACTATCCCAGCTAAAACTCGCATTGCCCAACTCATTCCTTTTAAGTCTTGTGTTCCTAAAACAGATTCAAAGCTGCCAAGAGACGGAGGTTTCAGATCGACAGGAGACCCTCAAGGGACTTATCTTTGCATTGAAAATTCAAATGAAGTAGAAAAAGTTTCATTAACCTTTATTAATCTAGATTCTAAAAACAAAACCCCCAAACTTCTACTAGCACTTATTTAGATGACTAATTTTTCATGAAACTGCATTCTTAAGGAAAACTCGGATGACATTTACATCAAAATACATAGCCTGTACAGCTCTACTTAACATGCTCCTAGACTGGACAGTCAACTTGAGTACTTCAGATTACATGGAAACATCTAAGTTTTCACATTATAAGTAATATGCTAAGCTCTTCACAGACAATCATAATCACAGCACATTTACGTAGTCTAAATGAAGTTTCTGAAACTAGGTGTCCCAGTTTAGGGCAAATTTGGGAGAAAACCTCCAAAAGGGGGCCCCTCCAGAAAGCAAACCCACACAGCCCCTCCTCCCAACTGGCTCGGGAAGGATTCCTCAGAGAGAAGTGGAAAGATCCTGTTTATTTAACAGGCACAGCACCCCCCAGCACACAAAATGAACAATATCAGATGACACCACTCTTTCACCGCTCTGAAAAGATGACAAATTCAGAAAGTCTCTCTTGGGGGTGGTTGCTTTGTTATCAGTCCCTCCGGCACTGGGGATAGCTGCTGCAGGCCACAAGGTGCAAACTCTCGGTGTTTCCCAGGTCCCAGTCCAGAGCAGGTTCGAGTAGGTCCAAAAAAAGGGAAAGGAGAAACAGTCCAGGAAAAAATTGGACTGCTTAGCTACTAACTAATGAGTAGAAGCAAAAAGCGAGAGCAAAGCAGGGGCAAAGCAGAAGCCAAGAGCAAGAGCAAAGCGAGAAGCAAAGCAAAAAGCAAAAGCAGCACTATGTACTGCCCCATCTCTGTGTCCCACCAGCCGTGGGGGAGCAGCTGATAAGAAACCAAAACAAGACTTCCACTCTTCAGAGCCAGTCTTGAAGGCACAGAACATAATATCCAGCATAAACAGAACACACGAATGGGGATACAAGCATCATAACATCACCCAAGGACAGACCTGATGGTAGATAAGGCCAGATACGAGAGGTGAAAGAAGCAATGGGGGTGTTATAGATACATACAATAATATTGGCTTTTCACAAATATTAAAATGGATTCTATATGTGTGATGTGAAAGTAATTTTGTTATAAAGATATAGTTTTTATTTCTGTTGTTAATTAAGCTTAGTGAAATAGCTGATATAAGTATGCTTGTGTTAAAATGCCTGCTTGGATGGTATAACATTCAATGAACATATGAAGAGGACACCTGCTACAGATATGCCAACTATCAGCACTCACCATTTGAAGACAATGTGGGCCAGGGTCAAAACTGAAGATGATGATAAAAAAGGACTAAAACCACAACCAAGGAATACGCATGCTCTAAAAAGATGGATCCAAGGAGGAGATATGCTAAACAGTTCTTGGAACATGTAAACTGTCAAAATTCAGGACATCCCTCTGGCTGTCCTGGACTGCCAAGACCCCTGCCAAGGGGCTCAGAGACCCTGGCACAGAGCCCTAGACGCCTGTGGTTTTGATTATGACCCATGGAGCAAATTACCAACCTTATATGAAGATCAACAAGGCACGACAGTTTAAGTAGAATGACAGTGAATTTATCATGGGGTGAAAAATAGATTTTTGGGGTTTTTAGAATGGGGGTTCAGGGGACAAGATGGAGGGATCTGGGCATGTCCTGCCTTTCTCCTTCTTCTTCTTGACCTCCATCTTCTGCTGTGATGTTGGCACTTTTAGATTGGTTTAGAGTAGAAGCTCACTGTCTAACATAGGTGATAGGTATTGGAAAGTAATTGTAAATATTGTACACATAGTTTTTGGTATAAAAAGATAACACCGCCCTGGGGGCAGGCAGAGTGCCTCTGACTGTCTTGCTGAGCGGACCTCGGCCGGACAGGAGAAAGAATTTTATAGATAAGAATTAATAAACAACCTTGAGACCAAGAATTGAAGAGTTCTGACTCTTTCTTCAATGGCCGGGCTGGGAAAAGAGACTTTCTAACGTATCTTGGGGTCACTCTGACCAGCAGAAATCCCGAGAGTAAACTAGTTAGGGGGAAAAGTTTACTATGCATAAGGGTCTATGAATATGCCACAGGCTGATGTAAGGGAAAAGGTATTTCAGTGGTATCCCCGAAGATAACAGGGTGGTCTTGGCTGAGTTCCAAGATTCACCCAGCCATAATAACCTTTGCTCTATGGTCCTTGTCTCCTATTGTCCTTTATTAAACTTTTTGCATTTTCACGGGAGAGTGAACATGTTTTTCACAGGGGGAACCATAAATTCCATACGAATTCCACTAATTGACACAAACTTACTCACTCAGGACTGTGCTAAATCTCTGGATTTAGAAAAGAACAGAGACACAGGGAAAAAAGAAAACAGGGCGGGGGGAAATTACATTAGAAGGGGGTTTTAGGTAGTAGGCATTTTGGGAAGTCTGTACCTCTCAAGTACCTCAGCCAATGTGGAAAGAGAGAGGGACATGCGGCTGGGAAATTAGGTTTAAAAGGAGGCTGCATCATCTAAAAATTTGAGAGATCCCAGGAGAAATGCCCCATGGCTGCTCCCTTTATTTGAATAAAGTTACAGGACTCCTCTGTCTCCTTTTTGGACATAAACCTCTGGAGTTAGTTCATTAGTTTTCCTGACACCCCGTGTCCTCCCAGACCCCTGCGGCTTCTGCCACAGCTCCGGAGTTTTTGCTACACTTTGTTTGCGTACCTCTGGTGTTCCAGCCTGCTGCTCCCGGATCCCTGCTACACTCCATTCAGCTTCCTGAGAGACTCTGACACCGGCTGCTTCTTGTGAATTTGCAGAGGAAGCCCCTTTTTTATCTCTTCCCACCAGCTGAGCCGCCAGTACCCCGTGGAGGCTAAACTCGCACCACAGCGCCCCCTGCAGCCACGGGGAATCCTCGCACCTGCCCTGCCTGCTTGGGAGCCAACAGCGCCCCTGCCACCTGTAACCATAACTACACAAAAGGGGAAAGTGCTTGACAGCCGAGAGAAGGCTGTTATTGGGACTTTTTTGTTTGATTGTTGTTGCTGCCATTGTTGTTGTTTGTCTTGTTATATATATATATATAATCTTAGTAAAGAACTGTATTTCTTTTCTCAATCTTTGCCTGAAAGCCACGTAATTTCAAAGTTATAGTAATTTGGAGACAAGGGAGTAATATTTTCCATTCCAAGGGAAGTTCCCACCTTCCTTGGCAGGCACTTGTCTTTCAAACCAAGACAGTATCTTTTCTGCATTTGTTTCTATGGCATGTTATTTCTTTTTTTCTCACACATGCCTATCCTCAAAATATTCAATAATATGCATGACACATACATGTGCCTTTGTTTTGGGTGGTGACATGTATTCATGTTCTCATGAAGGCTGTTCTTGTTCCAGAAAGTTTAACTATTTATAGTGATTTTAAATAACATTGTCTATGATAACTAGCTGTAATATGTTTTCTCTAACAACAAAATTATGGATAACAGGCAATCCTAATACACTGAACTCTGTATGGAAAACATACTAGCAAAAGCACAGGTATACATGTTACAGCTTCTTTAGAAGAGTCACTACATGATCATTCATGAGTACTTGCACTGTATTGAAATATTTACTGGGAATACAATAAAGGAAGTTGGCAAGACTATAAAATGTTCAATAGTAACTAATCTATAAATTAACATAAATTAAAAAAGCTGTGCACACTAGTGGTTTTTTATTATAGTCAAGATTTGTAAACAATTTCCATATACCTATCCAAAACCTTTAAGAAAATTGCTCAGGTTTATTCTATTATTTCTCAAAATATAAACCTCTTAGGGCAAGGTTTTCTATGCTGTTCTTGTCTTCAAAGGGTAATTATGTTTAGGGAATCTGAGGGAAGTCATGTAGGATTTTAAGAGTGGGAGGACAAGTAGAGAAATTTAAACATCAAAACCTAGAATTTAAATACATCATCATAGAGAAAAGGTTAATTTTCATTAATAGATCATTTTGACTTGATTTTTAAGTTATGGCATTATGAGCAAAAAGCAGGTGCGGTTTCCCCAGGGATGAGGCACAACACTCATCAACTGAAATAATTGGCTTTATTGAAAGCGCAGCATTACCATGGTGGGAGTCCTGGGACACCAATTCTAATCAAATGGGGACCTAATAGAGTGGAGCCCTGCTAGGAAGTGAAGCTCAAAGGAAATCACAGGGGTGGATAATAAAACTTGCACTGATTAATATATCATATATATGAAATGTCTTGTTTTGCTCATTAGCGAACTCTGATGTAATGCAGATACTGCTGTCTGAATTCCAAGATCCTCAGCTGACTGCCAGATTGGCACCCATACAGGGATATATGCAATTGTGGAGGGGTGGGAAGTGAACGATCTTGGGTTACCATGACGACAAGATAGGATGTGCTCAGGACTCTTACATACTCAGGCAGGGGAGGTGAACTGTCCTGAGCTACCATAACAAATCTCACACCCCACATATGGCTATTTGAAAATTTCATGTTAAGCATTCCTAAAAGGTGTATTCTTGACTCAATCTTTTTTTTTTTTTTTACACTATAACTGAGTTGCATCACCCAGGCAGAGACATTTATCTGTACTTAATTGCACTGTAAAACCATGGGCAGCTTCTCTGAGTCTATAATTCAATTTTATGGACACGTTATTGTCCCCATCAAAAATTAAAAAAAAAAGGCTTTGTGCATCAGAATACATGCTATTGCAAGTCTCTAAGAAATGAAATCACAACAAGTTAATACTGGTTTCTGGCTCACTAATGGAGCATCCAAACATTTTCTGAAGTGCTGACAAAGTAGATAGACTGATGTTTGTCCCTATGACCACACTGAGAAGCAAGTTGTAAATATGTGTCCAGGTAGAAAATATAAATTTTTTTAAAAAGTTATAAGAGGAGTACTTAGCATTTAGAAAACATCCACTGATGTATTTATCCTTATTCCTTTTCCATTTCCATTTTATAATCAATAAATTACATTTCATTACAAATTTAGGTCAACAGCCATAATTTAAAGTTACTTGTGTTTATTTCATTTTATTGCACATGAATTTTCTGTTCTCACTGTACTGTCTTTTCATGAGAGCCACAGGATGTCTGAGGGCTATCTGCTGCAGGTTAGAAGGCTAGTTTAGCCACTATAGAGGACTTTCTAAAATGCTTTCACATGAAAAATATCTAACTTGATAGCCAAATTCCAATCAACTTTCTTTTGTCAGGTTTCTGGATTTAAAAAAAAAAGTGACTAATTGATTTAATAAAGAAATAATTTGAAATATGAATGTGATTCATCTCTAGATAGGTGTTTTGGTTTTGCACGGCCTGGTTTTCAGTAGCCGGGGGTCCACAGAAGTGGCTTTCTGTGAGAAGCTGCTAGAAGCTTCCAACATGTCTGGCAGAGCAAATCCCTGATGGCTCTGAAGATGGACATGCTGCTGGCCAAAGCTGGGCCAATGAGAGAGGTTGGTAATGCCTCTATTATGACATATTTAAAAAGAAAATCAAAACAAAGGGGGCACAGTTTTTTTCTTCCAGTCAGAGAAGAGGAAGAGGTGAGGACATGTGAGGGAAACAACATGGCAACACCAAGGCCAGTGAAGAAGGAGGGGAAGGAGGTGCTCCAGGCACTGGAGCCAAGATTCCTCTGCAGGCCATGGTGAAGACCATGGGGAAGCAGCTGTCCCCCTGCAGCCCATGAGGATCCACAGGGGATGCAGAAATCCACCTGCAGCCCGGGGGGAAGGTGCTCATGCAGGAGCAGGTGGATGCCTGGAGGAGGCTGTGATCCAGTGGGAGACCCAGTGGAGAGAGGGGGACTCTACTTCCAGGCTGGAGCAGCCTGTCCTTGGAGAACTGCACCCCATGGAAGAGTGACTCACATCGCAGCAGTTTTGGGAGGACTGCTGCTCGTGAGAGTGGAAGTTTATGGAGAACTGTCTCCCATGGGAAGGGACCCCATGGTGTAGCAGGGGAAGGACTCCTCTCCCTGAACAGCAGAAGATCTCAAGTGACAAACTGACCAAACCCCCACACCCTGTCTGCCTGCGCTGTCAGTGGGTGAGAGGGAGGGAGGGAGGGAGGGAGGGAAGGAAAGGCTGGGGGGAAAAAAGGTGTTTTAAGGGCTTATTTTACTTCTCATTATCCTCCTCTGATTCTGTTAGTAATAAATTCACTTTGTACCTTTAAGCTGAGCCTGTTTTGCCCTTGGAGTGCTTTCTCCGGGTTCTTATCTCAACTCATGAACCCTTGGGTAATTTTTTTTTCCTCTCCTCTGCCCAGCTATGGCAGGGGAGGGTGAGCAAGCAGCTTTCATGGGTGCCTGGCATTTGGCTGGTGTCCAACTGCAACAGCAGGGGACCACAGTTTCCTCTTACTTACCTTCCTTTTGGCTAATTGCTCCAAGAAGTCTGTATTAGGTGTATTTGTAAAATGCAATGCAAATGTTTTGTGGTGGTTTAATTCACAGACAAATGGAAATAATTTGTCTACAAATTGTGTATTAAAATGTTTAAACAGACCTTGACACAGGCTAAAAGCATGCCAGCTAGCACTTTCTCAAACAATTTCTGGGCACAGCTTGGGAGTGTGAGTCAGGAACCATTCCCAATAGGCAGTAGATGCATGTGTTTATCCTGTTTTGAAGAATAAAATGCTTCAAGAATAAAGGCATAAAACATTGTGTGACTACCAGCCACAGTGCCAGAGAACAGTCCTGGGCATGGACTGCTTATATGTGGCCACTGAATCTTTTAGCTGAGATGGTTGACATTTAAGTATCAGAAGAATGGAAAAGTTATGGGTTTTTTTCAAAGAAGCTGTTTTAAAAGGATTAAGCCCAAGAAGCTCTTTTTAACGTACAAGATTTTGATAATTCTCTCTCAGTCTTAAATCTTCTTTTTACTGGCAAACCCATTAAAAAGGGAGTGGCAAGGCATTTTAAGTACGATATGATGTTTTCAGATTTCTTTAATCCATAGAAGTGTGGCTTTCATCAGCTTGTGCTGAATACAAAAGTCCATTAGGCCATTTTTAAATTTCTGTCCTTTGCCAGAAGAAGAATGTCCAAATTAACTTTCTGGCCTATGAAGCTGTATCAATTTACCTTTACACCTTAAAAGGTGAAAAATAAAAATGCCCAAATGCTTTTATATTAATCTCCTAAATTAATCCATAGTGGTCCTCCCAGCTCTTGTATGAAATTGCACGGCATTTGTTATGTAACTGACATACAGATCTATATCTCTATTATAAAACATGACAGTAAGTTGCTTCCCCAGTGTCTGTCCAAAACAAGACTTTTGAGAGGATAAAGTCATATGAGGCTCAGATTAAATACAAAAATAATCGTGGGAAGTTCAGGAAGTTATAGCAGGAATAGTACCTGCTTCCTTTTTGGAGTTCACCAATAGCAAACCTAGACAGAAGAGCCTAAGGAGCATCTTTAGCCAGATTTCAAATTTCTTTCAATGATAATATATAACTCATTATTTATCTTCCCTACAAAAACAACTGTTATTAGGTCTGTTCTTACAGCCCTAATATAGCAATACTGGGACAATCTACTTGTCTGGCAGAGTAATCGTAATCTATCACTGTTTTGTTTTCCTGTTATATAATGTATGTCATTGTTATATATATTTTATAGCCTAAATTAAATACTTCAAATTACCTATATTTTAAATTTACTCAGAATCCCTAGTACCTTGCATAATCAAAAACTGACTGTAACATTCAAATGAAAATACTAGAGCTTTGTCTTCTATCATTTTTCTTCCAGAGAACTGTTTTTTACAAGTATACATTTTAAAAGATATAGCTGCCATAGAATTCATATCCCTTTTTCATACAAACAGAAGCACATTTTTACATAGTAGAGATAATGCAAGTTTATCACTTAGAAAAAATGAATTAAATAGTATAATTTCTTTCCATATTAAATTCTTGTTGGTAAAATATGCTAAATAATTAGAATAAGAAAAATCTCCACAAACCTCCATCTTGCTTACCAGGAAAGAAAACAAATCCATAGTCACCATCAAGTTGTAAACTGAGAGCAAGTACCTATACAAATATTTTACTCCTTAATCTTCAGGCTTCCTCAGCTTTTTTTTTTTTTTTTTTTTTTTTTACCTGTACCACTGAAGGTTTCATCTGATACTTAGGTTGCTTACTTTTAATGATGACTATTCCCCAGTGAATTAATTACATGGTGCTATTTTTTTTTTCCTTTGAACTAAAGCCAATGCAGAGAACATAACTTTCATTTTGTTATACAGCATTCATCATTACATTCTTTCTATTCACTGGTATAGTTCAGCCTTAACACCAGATTCCCAATCAATTGGATACTTAAATTTAGGATTATAGTTATATGCTGCATTACTATATTACATTCAGATAAGAAGTTGATTTCCTTTCAATTAATTTGAAAAAATATACCATCATGATCTTAATTTTAAAAAATATTTTACTGACACATCACTTTTATTTTAAAATTCTGCACGGAAGTACATACTACTTATAAATTACTAACAGGCAAATAAAACAGTGTTTGTGCATCCCATTAACAAAATTACAGGTACCTGTATATTATACCAGTCCTTATGAAAGAAGCAACCTCTAAGAAAACATGGTGTCAGGTGCGAAGAATTTGCACTTTACTTCTTAAAAGTGAATTACAGTAATACCTACTGGAACAAAACATACTAAGTATTTAATTTCCCTTAATGGAAAAAAATCCCAATTTGCTCATGTGTGTTACAACACTAACTTCTAAAACAACTAATAAATTAGTTGTTTTCTTGTGCAGGTAATAATATAATACTCAGACAAAATAGTAATTTCTACAAATTCTTTTAGTTGAACAAGACTTTAAGAGTAGTAAATGGTCCAGTGAGGCTTTCATTGGGAAAAAAGTAGTCAAATCTGTTATGTTTTACCATGATGTTTGTACTGGATAAAGCATATTTTATATTGTCCTGGGTTGCAAGATGGGGGTGGGGGTGTGTATTCTATTATCATCTGTTAAGAGGTGGGGCAGTTACCTTTTGTTAATTGGGCAGTTTTCTTTATCTCTTCCACAAACAATCCTCCCTCTGGGGATATATCTTCTGTTAATAGGCCATTGAGGGTCACTGTATGACTGATAAAATTACATCATCCCATTGTGAGATGCTCTGCCCTGGGGGAGGAGCCAAGCATTTCTTCCTGGATATAAGTTGAGATTTGGAACATCACAGCAGCTTTTTCCCACTGGATTCTCAGAAGAAGACCAGGCCCATCTACACCACCACTAGACCTTCAGAGGAAAACTACAGCCTTCTATAGGATCACTGCTTCAACAGAACCACATTTGTTACTCCAGGAGGACTGTAGCCAGCATTTCAATTGGACTGCTACCAACACCCTGACCAACAGGGTGTGAGGTCATATTCTGACTCTGTCAGTGTTGTTTTGTATTATTGCATTTTTAAAAAAAAAATTTTCTTCCCTAATAAAGAACTGTTATTCCTGCTCCCATATCTTTGCCTGAGCAACCCTTGATTTCAAAATTATAAGAATTCAGAGGGAGGGGGTTTACATTTTCCATTTTAGAGGAGGCTTCTGCCTTCCTTAGCAGAGACCTGTCTTTTCAAACCAAGACAAACTTAGAAGACAACCTAGCATTTGAAAAATCAAAATTTCAGGATTTACACTTTATTTACACACTAAATCATCAATTAAGAAAAAAAAAGTTATATAAATAAGTTACTAAAATCACCTATAGACTCCATCAACATGAATTAGTAACAATCAGTTAGAAGCAGAATAAGTAGTATCCCTAGGCCAACTTTGTCATTTTAGAATCCCATTTTCCTTTAAATTCATAAGTATATATGTCCACATACATATGGGTATGTGAACCCTAAAAAGGTAGTTTATTAAACTTCAGTTTGTTACCGAAAAATTATAAATATTTTCCCCCTTGACTTACAGAGTTGCACTGTATTTAATTAAGCACAAAGACTTAGAAACATACTTATTTTACTACATTAATTATCATTATTGCAAATGGATAGCTTGAAATTGTGAATGAATAAACATTTACAGGATTTGGACCTTTTGTATTAACTTGGAACAGAAGTATATAATACATTTCTTTCAGAGCCTAGTTTACTCTGTCTTCATTTAACTTAAATGACTATGTACCCGTTAGATATCTCCAGTACTGAAATACTGCATACTCTAGTACCATCTTAATTTCTGTACTTTCAAACAAAATCACATACACTTGTAAAACAAATTTTGATTCATCCAACATTATAGATTTAATAGCTCTTTAAGCTTGAGGGAAGCATTTTAAATCTGTATTAAAGACAGTGTTATTCAGGAAATCCTAAGACTTGAAAAGATTTAAGCGCATTGGTACAAGATATTATCCCTTTGTACAAATAATATCCATCCAGCACTGAAAGAGTGTGTTTATATGCCACAGGATATTTAAAGCTAGCTGTGTTCAACTGTATGGCTGAATCCTGAAGTCCACAGACAAGGACAGCTTCCTCTAAAAATCAAAGGACTTTTGTCCAAGTACTGATGAGCAAAACGTGTAGGAAAAGACATAGTTAATTCATCAGATAGAAATGCTATTAAGCTGTTCTGTGATTGTTCACAGTTTTATCTGTACAGAGAAAAAACAGAAAAACTTTCAGACTAGGACATTCTCTTTCACCAAACACTCCTTCATAATCCACAATTAAAATATTTCCAGTAAGTCTAGTGATGGCAGAGAGCATCAGCCTCCAGCAAAGGGCCCTTCATCCAAACATCAGCATTTCCCCCCGTGCTCGTCCTAAAAGGTTGTTTTTCAAAGCCACTCCACTTCGGTATGTCCACTTATAAATTCCTCACCCCGACAACGCTTTCAGCATCGGGTGTTTCAGTTCCTGCGATGCGGCCTATTTACACCCACACAGATGAACACGAGCGGTAACAGTAACTCCAGGAAGCGTCTCAGATCTGACACACCTCATCCACGGGGGCAGGGAGGTAAAGGAGGACGGGACTGACACCTTTGTGAGGTCATTCTAAGACGTCTTTTTAAGCCCGCCTCCTAGGAGGTGTTATTTTGCAGTCCTCCTTCCTATCATCCTTAAGGAAGGCAAAAATAAAACTCAAAACGTGTTCTTTTCAACGGTCAATTAATCACAAATCACTAGCTGCTTTCCTTTTAGCGCGGGCTTAAGCATAAACTCCGGTCTTCTTCACCAGAAGGGGAGAGAAGAAAGAAACTGAGGCAGTAGTTGAAGGGGTGGGGAAGGGGAGAGAGTCACGCAGCGGAGACTCAATTGTGCCCGCTACTGCTAGGCGAGGCAAGGCGGAGGAAATCACTCCAGCTGTAGCAGAGCTACGAAGGGAGCGGCAGGGAGCAGCGCAGTAACGGCGGCGGAAGCGACGCTAGTTGAGTAAGAAAGAGGAAGTTGTTGGTGTTTGGCGCCGGTGGAGGGAGTAATTCCTGAAGCTGCGCTTCCGGTCGGCATTTTGTTCTGAGAGGGAGCGAGAGACACACATAGGGGATCCTTTCCTTTTCTTTCCTCCTCTCCTCCTCTTCTTCTTCCTCTTCCCGTCCCTCCCCCTCCCCCACCCCCCCGGTACCGACTCACGGCCTACTCCGCTCAGGCCGTTCCCTCCTCCATTCTCCTGCACTCGCATGTACAGAGGGAGCAGCGGCCCCTTGGAAGCTGCCCTGCCCTCCCCTCCCCCACCCCTACCCGGTGGCTTGGAATGTGTCTCGGAACCGGTTTGGTTCGGCCCGTGTTGATGTTGTGAAGCAGGCTCGGGGGAAAAGGGATTTGTCTTGGCCGCTCACCCCCTGGCTCTACATGTTCGCTGCACTGAGGAGGAGACGGAAGAGGAGACAGCCCCCCTCCCGGCCCGGATTATTGTTGTTATATTATCTCCCATCCTCCTCCTGCTCCGCGGTGGCGGTGGCCGCGGCCTAGCAGCGGCAACAGCTCCTCTGAGGAGGGAGGGGGCGGATTTCTCTCCCCCTCTCTCGGATTCTCGTCGGATTCGGACGCCGATTTGCTCAGGTAATCCCCATTCATCTCCCCTTCCTCTCTCTGCCTTCTCTAGCAGCGGGCCGGGCCTTCCGGCCCAGCACTGCCGGGAGCAAAGGGGATTACCTGCTATCTGGGATAGAGGGGAGTAAGTGGTGACTGGAGGTGTTTATTTACCAGCCCCCCTTCCTGCTCGGTCGGGTCTGGGGGAGGAGATTAGTTCTTTCCGGGCTTCCGCGAGGCCCAGGCCCGGCGGAGGGCGCAGGCCCGTCGGCCAGCGCATTCACTCCAGTTCGGGGATTAGAAAGACGAAGCGGTTTCTCAGTAACAGGCCTCAATCTGGAGAGGAGCAGGAGGAGGAAACAATACAATTACCCGCAAATGTGCACTGATCCTTTGCCATATTTACAACTTCTGAAGTCGGGGGCGAAGTAATTGGAGGAGTAGGGAAAGAGAGAATGTAAATACCCAAGAACAAAAATACCAGCTCTCTTCGCTATTACCTTCTCTTTTTAACCAACTCTGTTCCGAACATTTAAAACTTCGAAAGCACGTGGATTTATAATGTAGAGGTTTCATTTCTACATAATATAGCAATTGATTAGTGTGTTAATCACTGACTATAGCATAAAGCTAGCGCTTGTGACATGATTGACACAACACGGATGCCCGCAGACCTAGAAAATACAGGTAGACAAGCATATTGTGTCTGGTACTCCACACAATCTCCATGTGCATATGCTGTATACATTACAGGAATATGTATTAAATGCAGATGAAATACTATTTTATACTCTTAACAAACAGAAAATGGGAGAGGGGTTATGTGTAGAGTGCTATGTTTATGACGTTTCAGGGGTCACGGTGAAGATGAGATCTTAGCCTAAGTATTTGAGAATCAATAGTAAATTAAGTGAAAAGTGAAGAACGTTTAAAAAGTGTCATCATTTCTTATCAGGCCATATTCCTTTGGCATCCTGAGGTTATTATTGGCTGTTTGTGTTCGTGATGTTTAAGTATGTAATTAGTTGTCATTTTAGCAGGTCAAATGTGTTTTGTAAATGACGATTGATTAAATGTCAGCTCTTTATTCATAAATGGTAGCTAATTTAGAGTAAGGTAAATCTTGGACTTACTGTGTGGTAGAGTTCAGAGTGTTATTAAAAGTTGAGGTAGATTTAAAATAAACACCCTGTGAACTAATAGAAATATTCATACAGAAATTACATAATTGAGGGAAATTTTAAGATACCAAGTTTCATACAGAAAAGAATTTTGTAAATGGCAAACAAGTATCGACATTACAGAATTTGTCTACTTTTCAGTAATTTTTTAATTGTTTAGACAGATCTTGTAATAATAAGTGGTAATGAATTTCTGGTATATTGTGTTTAGAGTCTTATAAACTCTGCTATTGTGTCTTTGAGTACCCATATACTTGTTTAAAAGGGTGAAGTCAATATAGCTGTCATGTAGAAGGTGCGTTTTTAATGCTGTAAATTCATGTAGTACTCAGTAGTGTGTCCGTGATTTGTATTGGTCAGAGAGCAGTTTGAATTTTAAAAAGCCTGAAGATCCTGCTGATCCCCAATTCCTCCCTCCCTCCCTTTGTGCTGCCTGGTCCTGTTGAACACTGTTTGCAACAGGGCCTCAGGCCTATGTGTGTGGAGGGGAACCATTTACACTTTGAAAAAGCAGCTTTTTAATTTTAAACTTTGTTAATTGCAGAGGGAGCCATTAGTTGTGTCTAACTGCCTCTGTCACTGTGTGTAGTAGCATTGCTGTTTTCTTTTGGTCCGTGGTATGCATAGAGGCCGAGTGTAACTGCTTTACAGGACAGAAAGTAGTTTTAGTTCTTGGGTAGTTTCATCATCAAGAAGGGACATGAGCTCATTTGTTTCTTTTGTCCACCCTTCATTTTAATAAAAATGGGTTAGCTAAGCCATTGTTTGAACTTTTCTGACTTATTTAAGGAGGTTTGCTTTAAATATATGTAAGAGCAGGAAATAAGCTACTGTAGTTATTGTAGTTCCTGTCAAGTTTATCTTGCCTGGGTTGTGTTTATGATGTGCTCTTTTTTTCTTAAATCAGAAAGCATGCACTTTTCTGGTATGAAAAATAGGTGTATTTATAGAAGGAAACTTAAGATGATGCCTATTTGTAATGAGGTTTTTTTGTTTGTTTTATTTGTTCTGAGTCATGTGTGGTTAATCCTGAATTAGTTGCACCATCACAGTTGTAATTTTTTTGGTCATAAAAATATATTTAGCATGCAGAAATACTTAATGTGGAAATGTTTATAACATGACTTATTTTTTGTCTAGATAGTATTTTTAGCACATTTAAAGAGTGTGTGTATGCGAAGCACGAACCATCACTTTCATACTCCTTTTGCCCTAGTGTTAGGAGTTTATGGTCTACTCTTTTATCACAAAAGTGAACTGATTAAGGAGGATGTAGTTATTTTATTTATGTTATGGAAATACGAAATTAATTATTCTCGAGGTGTTAGTTGTAGCAATTATTTCAATTGAAAGAGGAAAATATTTTCTTCTTGTTATTTTTATTTTAGGCTTTTGACTACCGTGTACAGTTTGAATGTTTGTTGTGTACAGATTTTATTTCTTTACTTCTTTAAAACTTTCTTTTAAAGCTGTTTTTATACTTCTTTTTTAAAATAATTTTTTAACATTTTGATTTCGGAGAAACAGAACAGCATTAGAGAAGCAAAATTATACCCCTAAATAACTAAAAAAGTAAACATTGAAAAACTTTTTTTCATATTAAACTCTCTAAGTTGGGAGAAATTATAGAAAAAAATTGTAGTGCTTTTAGTATGTGTATCAGTTGGTTCTAAGTGTTTTTCCAATTGGAGATCTCAAAATTCTTTAAATGGTTAGATATTTTCTTTTTCAGATTATTTCTCTGTCTTGATTTGAAGCACTTTATTTCCTTAAGGCGTGTGTATGCGTAGACAGGAAATGCATTTTCCAGGAGCACTTAATGCTGGGCTGCAGTCAGGGACTCTGATAAGGGAACAGCAGACTAAAATTGCAGAAACAAACTTAATCCAGCTCTCTTCCCCGTACACTGGGCTTTTAACTACATTACTGTATTTCCCCCTTACCCTTCTGGTTCCAGTTCAGTGCTTCATACAGTGCATGGGAAATCATAGCTGACTGGTATACTGTTATAACCCACTTGATATATTTGTTTTTCTTCATAATTGTGCAGCCTACTGCTTTACCTGCTGTATGCCATCCAAATAGTTAATGAATACTGAAGTGTTTCAATCTATGAATTTGTAGGAATGATCTCAAAATACATATCTACTTTACAAACATTGGAGGGGTTTTTTTGCACATCTGTTAAATATTTTCATTTTACAGATGGAAGACTGAAACTGAGTCAAATAGCAAGTTAACACAAGATTTATAAACAATTTTCAATTTGATATGCTTTATTCTTGAGATTTGTAGAGTTACTTTACAGCACTTAGGAAGTTCATAGCACTGTTTTCTTTGACTTAGTGGTTGTGAATGCCCTGCATTTCAACATATCAAGCTCATTGTTTCTCGTGGTGAATTCCTAAGAAATAGAGAATGGAGTTTTGCCAATGGCCTTAAAACATCTATTCAGTTTCAGCTGTCTTGATCATGCCAAGAGCTGGACAAGAATAAATTTTCTGTCCTGAAAAATTAAAAAAGAAATCATCTTCCATATTGTGAAGAAACCAAAATCTCTTAAAGTTTATCAGTAAGAACAGAGACAAGAACTAGATAGTGACCCAAATCTCACAAGTAATTAAAATGGTGTGTCTGCAATATTGAAAGCAATTAATTTCCAGCAGGAACTAGCAACCCTGGAGAGAATCCTAAGCATTGGTTATTGGCTGTAAGGAAAAGAACTCTGCCTCTTAAACAAATAATTGTTGTAGTTGGTGTAAACTGGTTGAATGGAAACCTCTGCAGCCTGGTGGTCAGACCGTTTAATTCTGATGTCAATTTGTTGTCCAGCTGTTGTATGGCTCTGTTAGAAAAGCAAGACTGTTCACAGGTATAGTAAGCATGTTCCTAACCAAAACATTGCTTTTGGGACATAGGAAATTCAGGTTCAAATGTCTAATCTGTATCAGACAGAGAAGTTGTTGAGCTTTTCTTCTACCATCTTTTTATGTTCTAAGCATGTGCTCCAGGCATGACCCAGAGCCTGTGGGTATATTATGGAACAGGTAGGATTTGAAATTATTTTTTTCCTTGTGATAGAAAATTAGTTTTTTTAAGAAGAGTTATTTTTTTACAAATTGTCAGTTTCCAGCAAAAGTTCTCTTGGATAGAAAATTTGTTAAAATTTATTTGATCTATTAACCATTTTATTCAATTTCCTTAGTAAAAAAAATCTAATGTCCCAAAGAAAGCATCTCCTTTTTTGTGTAACTCTGATTTGTTTAATGATATATATGTTCTGCTATATATGAGGCAGGGATCCTGTGAATAACAAAAACAATATATGACTATTGAATAAATGACTATTATAATGCACAAGGGACTGAATTGTAGGTGTAAGTAACCATAATTTTCACATTTCTTAATACTTGAGTGCTTGGTTTTATAGTTCTGATTTTTTTTCTATCTTTTTAAAAATAATGTAATTTATCAAGTTTCTTGAATGTAAACACATCTGTGATAAGGGTTGCACTGTCTCTCATGTTTGAGCTAACAATCTCTCCTCTGTGTTGACTAGGCACTCAGAGGAGTGGTAATGAGTTTTTAAAATTCTATTTTCAGATCTTAGGTTTTGATAGAGACTGTTCCACTGTCTTGTACGTTATTTTCCATTTAATTATGCTGCTTCCTCTTTTTCTCTAGAAATGCTTTCTGGATATTAATGATAGGGGGTGTTGTGCTTTAAGCCCAGCTGGAAACTAAGCCCCACGAAGCTGCTCCCCTCCCTTCACTCCTTTGGGTGAGAGAGATAAAAGGCAGAAATTCTGAGTTAAGTACAATTTACTGGAAACAGCAATGAAATAAGAAAAATGAACCGTGACAGCATCAATATTAATAACAAAAGTATACAAAAAGAGGGTGATTTACATCCAAAAAATGCTCACCAAGCCTGAGCTGACCCAGCATGGCACGCCCCTGAGACAAAGAACAAAATTGCCCCCAGACCTTCTGCATGCATGTTTTTCCCCCAAGTCTGAAACAATGATAAACAATGGCTGACAAACCCTCTGGTTAGGACCAGCGTTACCCCACCGCTCCATTCACTGCTTGCTTCCCTTGGAAAAGGAAGAGAAGGGCTACAGACCTGCTGCGCCACCTTTTTCTTTCCCTGAAGTCACGCCCCCTTCTTGGAAGTAAGAATCCTTTACTTCTGCCCCCTAGCAATGATGTGCATGGTATAAAATAACAACCTAGACACGCCCACATGGCTCAAGGCTTCCCCAGTCCTTGGCCAAAACTAGGACAGGGGAAAATTTAGAGATCCCTCATTGAATGCTGCATACAGTAACTACCTTTGCACGTGTAGAAAAAATAAGCTGAAACATGCTTTTTGCAGTCTATATAAGCTGGGAAAATTTTGATAAGACTAATAAGACTGTGGTGAGAACTCATGGACAGTGCCTTGTGCAGATCTAAAATCAGTTTGATTTTTAATTTTTTTTCCTGAAGAGAAAATTAAAAATCTGCCTGATGATTTGTCTGTTAAACTCCTAGTTCAAACTGAGACTGTTGGGTTTTTTTTTGTTTGTTTGTTTGGGTTTTTTTTAACTACAGTACATGCTAGGTGTGGTTTTGATTCTTTTTAATAAAAGGAAATGATTCTTTTTTTTTTCTACTACTACTCCCAGTGATGATTTGTTATTCCTGGCAGGTTGCTTAAAAACTGTTATTGAGGCATAATCTGTAATATAGAAAAACTTCAGTATATCTTATGAAAATTTCACAGTTATAAGCAATTCCTAGCAATCTGTTCTATTATGCTAAACTTTCATAGCATCATAGAATCATAGAATGGTTTGGGTTGGAAGGGACCTTCAGGACCATCTCATCCCAATCCCTCTGCCAGGGGCAGGGACACCTTCCACTAGACCAGGTTGCTCCAAGCCCCATCCAACCTGGCCTTGAACACTTCCAGGGATGGGGCAGCCACAGCTTCTCTGGGCAACCTGTGCCAGTGTATCGCCACTCCAATAACGAAGAATTTCTTCCCAATATCCCATCTAAAACTCTTTCAGTTTGAAACCATTCCCCCTTGACCTGTCACTCCATCCCCTTGTAAATAGTCCCTCTCCAGCTTTCTTGCAGGCTCCCTTCAGGTACCGGAAGGTGCTCTAAGGTCTCCCCAGAGCCTTCTCTTCTCCAGGCTGAACAGCCTTAGCTCTCTCAGCCTGTCTTAATAGGAGATGTGCTCCAGCCCTCTGAGCATCTTCATGGCCCTCCTCTGGAGTCACTCCAACAGGTCTAGGCCCTTATGTTTGGGGCGCCAGACTGGAAGCAGTATTCCAGGTGCAGTCTTATGAGTGGAGTAGAGGGGCAAAATCATGGTATCATTTAGGTTAGAAAAGACCTCTAAGATCATCAAGTCCAACCATTAACCCATGTCATGGTTTGACACTGGCACAATGCCAGTGCCTCCATGAGAATACCCTCTCCCTGGTTTCTGCTGTGAGATGTGACCAGGAATAAGCAAAGCAGGCCCCCACTTAGAAATAAAAAAAAAAAATTATTAACTAAACTACAAGGGAAAGGGAAAAAAAGAAACACACAAGGAAAATGAAAACTTCACAAATACATCTCCTCCTCCTCCCCACCAAATTTCCAATACATCCATCCCTCAGATCACCAACTCTCAGTCCATCACCACCCTTTAGATAATCAATTCTCAGTTAATCAAGGAGTGAGGAGTCCCCCTTGTGCCATAGGCTTCCCCAGGAAACACAGTTGAGACCTCTTGTGTTTCCTGTCACATGTGGCACCACCCGGAGATCATTTGCCATCGTGACATCTTCATTCCGTGCCCAATGCTCTCACCACTGCCCATGGACCAGAGCTGCTTCTAGGGTTTTCCTTTCAAGGGTGCTTTGTCCAGTTCCAAAAAAAGAGCACAGTCTCTCACTTTCGGGACACCTGTCCCCCCCAAATTCACCCCCTGGGGCCGAGGGGTCTCAAGAACAGAGATCTTCTCCTCCACTGAAGATCGAGGGCACCAACCACCACCCTCCTCATCTGTTGTCTCTGTTCATGCACTCCCATAACATCACTGCACTCCCTTGGCTCCGAGCCATTGCCTCCCCCCTAAATGCAGTCTCTGTGTCACAGGAAAAAAATGGTTCTGTCCATGGCTATACAAGAAAAGTCCAGCCAAAGGCCACTCCATCACCTCCTCCCACCTAAGATTCTTCTCTCGTGGCCCATTTCCTCTTATCTCTTCTCTATCTCTCTTCTCATTCAGCTCCAGGAGGATCAGCATTTGTAAGGTTTCCATCATCCAAGAAAAGGGTTAAAAATCTCAGTCTCTCAGTCTCTGCCTGTCCAGAACTCCCACGGCTGCCCTGCCAGGCACCTTCTCGCCGCACCCCCCCCACCCCTTCTTCTTCTCAGCCGGCTGCTATCAAATTTCAAGGTGGCACAGGCACCGGCTCGCTCTCTCTCTCCTGGAGGGGATGGCTGCCCGATGTCTCTTGGTGCTCCTCCACCCTTCCATCCCCAGGGCCCAGGCCTACCTCACACCGCCGCTTGGCTTCCCCTCCCCCACCCAGCCGCAGCAGCTGGGCGGGGGAGACGTCTGACCTGTTTCCCCGCCGGAACCCAAGAGAGCCTCCCAGGGGGAGAGCCCTGCTTTTAACCCCGTGTTCTCAGAGGCGAATCAAATGTCCCAATGGCCACATTAGGTGCCAATATTAAAATCTGAGCACTCATTGGCCTGACCACAGCATCCCAGAAAACATATTTCCTGTCAAACCACCACACCCATCACTGCCAGGTCCACCACTAAACCATATCCTCAAGATCCACATCTCCATGGCTTTTAAATGCCTCCAGGGATGGTGACTCTACCACTGCCCTGGGGAGACTTTTCCAGGGCTTGACAACACTTTCTGTGAAGAAATTTTTCCACATATCCAATCTAAACCTTCCCTAGACCAACTTGAGGCCATTTCCTCTTGTCCTATTGCTTGTTCCCTGGGAGAAGAGCCTGACCCCCACCTGGCTCCACCCTCCTTTCAGGGAGTTGTAGAGAGTAAGAAGGTCCCCCCTGAGCATCCTCTTCTCCAGGCTAAACACCCCCATCTCCCTCAGCCACTTCTTGTGCTCCAGACCCAGCTCCATTGCCCTTCTCTGGACTCGCTCCAGCACTACAATGTCTTTCTTGCAGTAAGGGGCCCAGAACTGGACACAGCATTCGAGGTGTGACCTCACCAGTGCTGAGTACAGAGGGACAATCACTGCCCTGGTCCTGCTGGTTACACCATTTCTGATCCAAGCCAGGATGCCATTGGCCTTCTTGCCCACCTAGGCACACACTGGCTCATGTTCAGCTGCTGTTGCTCAGCACCCCCAGGTCCTTTTCCTGTGGGCAGCTTTCCAGCCACTATTTCCCAAGCCTGTAGTGTTGCAGGGGGTTGTGTGACTCAAATGCAGGACCTGGCACTTGGCTTTGTTGAACCTCATACAATTGGCCTTGTCCCATGGCTCCAGCCTGTCCAGATCCCTCTGCAGAGCCTTCCTGCCCTCCAGCAGATCCACACATGGGGATTATGCTTTCCCTTTTCCCGGCAGTGGGAACTTCACTGTATAGCCATGACTTCTCAAATATTACGGATAGTGACTTAGCCACTTTCTCTGCCAGTTCCTTCAGGACCCTTGGATATATCTCATCAGGTCCCACGGACTTGTGCACCTTCAGGTTCCTTAGATGTTCTCAAACCCGATCTTCTCCTACAGTGGGTGGTTCTTCAGTCTCCTAGTCCCTGCCTTTACCTTTTGCAACTCAGGCAGTGTGGCTGAAGCACTTGCTGGTGCAAACTGAGGCAAAAAAGTCATTGAGTACCTCAGCCTTTTACATATTCTGGGTAAGCAGGTCTCCTGTTTCCTTCTGGAAAGGGCCCATATTTCTGTAGTCTTCCTTTTATCACCAATGTACCTTTAGAAGCTTTTCTTATTGCCCTTGATGTCCTTGGCCAGGTTTAATTCTCTTAGGGCTTTGGCTCTCCTAACCTGATCCCTGGATGCTCAATCTCTCTGTCTTCCTCCCAGGCTACTTGTCCCTGTTTCCACCCTCTGTCGGCTTCCTTTTTGTGTTTGAGTTTGTCCAGGAGCTCCTTGTTCATCCATGCTGGTGTCTTCTGGCATTTTTGCCTGACATCCTCTTTATTGGGATGCATCACTCCAGAGCTTGGAAGAGGTGATCCTTGAATAACAGCCAGCTTTCATGAGCCTCTTGTCCCTTCAGAGCTTTATCCCATGGACCTCTATGAAGGAGCTCCCTGAAGAGACCAAAGTCTGCTTTCCTGAAATCCAGGGCAGTGAGCTTGTTGTGTGTCCTCCTTGCTGCCCTAAGGATCTTGAACCCTACCATTGAGCTTCACATTCCCCACCAGCCCCTCCTTGTTGTCGAGAGCAAGGTCCAGCATAGCACCTGTCCTTGTTGGCTCCTCTGTCGCTTGGAGGAGGAAGTTGTCATCAACACATTCCTGGAACCTCCTGGATTGCCTGTGCCCTGTTGTGTTGTCCCTCCAGCAGATGTTGGGGTGGTTGAAGTCTCCCATGAGCACCAGTGCTTGTGAATATGAAGCTGCTCCTATCTGTCTGTAGAGGGCCCCATTGGCTCAATCTTTCTGGTCAGGTGGCCTGTAGCAGACCCTCACTATAAAATCATCTGTCCCTGTCCTCCTTTCAATCCTGACCCATAAGCTCTCGGTCAGCTCCTCATCCATCTTTGGGCAGAGCTCCGTACATTCTAGGTGGTCATTGACATAGAGGGCAACACTGCCTCCTTGTCTTCCCTGTCCGTCCTTCCTGATACAGGCTAAAGAGCCTGTATCCTTCCATTCCAGCACTCCAGTCATAGGAGTCATCCCACCATGTTTTCATGATGCCAGTAAGATCATAGGTGTGTGCACGTCTCTCATTCTTCCTGTTTATTCCCCATGCTGCATGTGTTTGCATAGCGGCATTTAAGTTGGGCCCCTGATGAAGCTGGCTTACTGGCTGGAGTGCCTGGAATTCCTTGGTGTTGTCCTTCAGCTGCTCTCCTGCTGACATGAGATCCGTCTCCAGGCTCTGGGCATTTCTTGCTGGCATTAAACCGTTATGAGTGGGATGGCATGTTGTCCCATACCTTATCACTGTTAAACCTGATGTCCCCTTCCCCCATCACATCTAGTTTAAAGTTCTATCAATAAGCCCTGCTAGGTCCTGGCCAACAATCCTCTTCCCCCTTTGAGAGGTGAATTCCACCTTATGCCAGCAAGCCCAGTGCCATGTAGGCCACCCTACTGACAAAGAAACCAAAATTTTGTTGGTGACACCAGCCATGGAGCCATGTATTAATAGACAGGGTCTGTCTGTTTCTTCCAGCGTCTCTGTCTGCAGCTGGAAGGATATAGGAGAAAATTACCTATGTTGCACAATCCGTCACCAACCATCCCAGGGCCTTAAAGTCTCTTTTGATCACCCTCGGACTATGTGTTGCTACTTTATTGCCACCAACGTGAAGGACCAGTAATGGGTAGTAATCTATGGGCCAAACCAGGCTAGGAACTTTCCTGGTGACATCCTTCAACAATCAGAACCTCACACCTGTTGTCCAGAGGAATCTGGGAGGGTGAGGTGGGCAGGAAGGGCTTTCACTTGTTTCCCCAAGGAAGGACTTGCCTCTATTAACCCCTTTTGATCTACTGCCTTCAGCCTGGCAAGGGGAAGATACAGGACCCTCTTGATCTGGTTTATTTTCTGGTGGTTGTTCCTGGCTCAGGGAGGCCAGAGCATGGTTCCACCAGTCAAACTCCTTCTCAGTCTCTGATACTTAACCTTTTTCTACCTCCTCTCTCAGCTCCACCACCAGGCTGAACAGATCGCTCACCTTATCACACCTCACCCAGCTGTTGTCTCTACTGCTGTCCAATGACAGTGCCAGTCTCTGGCTCTCCCTGCAGCCTGAGACTTGGACGGCTGCATGTTTGTTTTTGTCTGTGTTGGGACATCCTTTCTGGCAACTGCAGAGGGCATGAGTCCCCACTGAGTGGTTACCATACCCAGGCTCCTCCTGAGACGGTGTTTGAACACCACTTGAGCTCTGGAGCTAGTAGGGGGACTGAGCCCTTCCTGCGCGTCCTGCCGTGCAAACTGCTGTGCCCCGCCCTGTTTGCCCACCTTGTTCGCAGCACTCCCTGGAGCCGTCTGAATATGCCGAAGTTGTGGCTCCTGCTGTCGCCGCTTACTGTGCCTTCTGACTTCCTCAAGTCTATCCTTATCTGTTGATGCAGTGTTATTTTTCAGCATGATAAATACCAAATGAATACAATTAATAACAATCTTGTCAAATTTACTTAAATGTTTTTGACAAGGGAGAATCAAATGTCTCCTTTATTTGAAGAGCAGCTGTGAAAAACAGTAAATGTTCTATTGTTGCAACTTATTAAGTATTTATTTAGGAGATAAATCAAGAGTAAGATGTCAATAAGATCTCGAAATAGTTTTGAGTTGCCTCTAATATTTGTAGAAACAAAAATGCAGCCTGTATTTCCAGTGAGTGGTAGTCATTGCCTTAAAAAATTAATAGCAAACAGTTTCTGCTGTACAGTATACTGAGATTATGTAAATTATTGTCTAAAGAGACAGTAATTAGAAGTGTGTGTGTGGAGGGGACATCACAAGAATAGGAATCTCTGGTTGAAGGCAAGTGAAGTGAAAGATCTTCATAGGGTGTAGCCAGGTCTTCAGTACTGGTGATTGAGTGTGGTATCTAATCTGAAGAGGGGAAATTGAGTAGTGAAAAGATCTTGGGAATCAGGATGAGACAAAACAGGGCTTCCCAAAATTGTGGATTTAATTGGCATAATATGGAGTTATTGCTGATGGTCAAGAAAAAGGGTAAGATAAATCCATTTCATACCCTGCTCTCTACATACAGAAGTTATAGGACTTTCGCAGAACATACTAGGGAGAGAAAATAAGCATAGTAGTCTATGCAAAGAAGTCATCAGTAATGGCACACCTTTTATATGAATTGAAGCTTTGCTAGAAGTATCCATTCTCTTTTTCATTTACAGGTCAGTACATTGCTTAATAATTCTTAATATATATGGTAGAAATTTGAGCTTCAGAATAAAGCTACTTTCTTGTTAAGTGGTATATCTTGAATAAAGCACATGAGGACTTGTATTTCAATTAGCTTTTGATTGTTGTTCGAAGTAGTGACCTATGATGACCTAAAACAGAATGACTAATAATAATCTGTCACTGCTTTTTGAAGATCAGTATTCCTCAGTGGATGAATGGGATTGGAGAAATGTTTGCATTGTTTAACAAGAGGAGGCTGGCCCTATTGGTCTAGGCAAGAAGCTCTTATTTTTTTTCCTACCAGTACTCCTTTTTAAGCCAAAAATTGTAGCTTAGTTATAAATGAGACATGTTTAAAAGCTTCTCTGTTTTTCAAAGTTTTTTCTGGGCTAACAGTTATGGGGAGCTGGTTTAATTTGAGGAACAAAAAATGTCATGTGATTAATTGAAGACTTGTAGGTACACAGTTTGTGGTAATTGGGAATGGGGCTGTGGGCGAGCCTCATCCCTAATGGGCTACAACTGTGAAAAGCAGGTGACAGTATTGAAAGCAATGAGACATGGAGTGCTGAGGTGTACTGACCAATCACAAAAGGGAACAGAAGGCACACAGGTGCATTGCATGAACATGAGTGGTATAAAAGGTTGGGCTTGAAGCCTTTTGAGGTGGTGTTGTGTTGGGGTTTTCTGTAATTGTATGATGATGCTATGTGTAGTGTGGCCATCTTAACTGTGGTGCAACAAAGAATGTTCTCTTTTAAAAGTTTCCCTAGATGTACTCAAAGTCTGAAATGGGTGCATGTAGGGATAGAAATGCATGTGTTGAAAAAAAAGAGTGAAGATAAAGCAGGAAATGATGAAAAATACTCGAAGACAATTAGTGGGTTTTAGATAGCAGTGAGTGGGGGAGGTTGGAATGAGTTTACCTGAAATTTAATAAGAACCCCCAAAGAACAAATTTGAAAATGAACTGTCAGAATGAAAGTTAAGGAGGCTGTGTATGTTTTGATTATATATAGATATATATCTGGTTACTTAAAAATGTGTGGCTAATGCCTATGCACTGAATGTTAAGTCTTCATCGCTGGACTTTATTAAGAATCTTTTTGATATTTCTTTTTTCTGTAGTCAGTGTGCTTTCATTGACTGCTTTCTAATAGTTGATATTCTGAACCTGCTGGTACAATTTTTATGTGGTCTTTTTTGGTGGTGTGTTTTTTGTTTCATCTTCTCTGAAATGATCCCTTATCTACCTGTAGCAGACTGCTAAAATTCCTAGGAAATGCACTGCAACTATCTGAATTGCATCTTGATTTAGACATGATGTGCTTCCTGCCAATCTCACTTTGACTTTTTATGAACGCAGATATATATGTACAAATACATATTAAATTTTGGGCATTTCTCGCTGGCATTAAACTGTTATGAGTGAGATGGATTGAAGTTCCCCTCAATGTAGTTTAGTTTTAAAAGTGCCCCTATAGGAATAGCATCAGATATCAGCGATTAGATTTGCTGTACAGCACTCTAGAGGTTTTATTATGACATTCACCTTAATAGAAAGAATTCCTTTTAATTTCATGTACATGGTTATGACATAATATATTCTGTAAATCAAATTGTGAACGGGTTCATTAGTGAGGTTGTTTGTCAAATAATGCTTTTAAATCATACTTCTGCAAATGTATTCCCTTCAGTGGGTTAAAATAGGTATAATTACTTGAAACTGATCAATATCACCATTTGCTTCCTGAAATATGTTAGAATTTCAGCTGGACTTTCAATACGTTTGTCCCTAAATCTTAGGGTAATAAAATATGATAAAATATTTATTCACTGAAATCTATTATGAATTGGTGCACACAAGACTATTTAAGAAGCTTCTTTTTTCTTTTAATAATATGTAATAATTTTGTGGAATAGTTTTACCCTGTAAAGACCAATAATAGTTTTAATGATTGTCTCATAGTTGCTTAACATTGTTCTTGTGGTTAATTATGATAAAACCCAAATTGTTGTTAAACATTTTATGAATCTTTGTGAGTTAAAGATGGTTTTATTTTTGGGGAGTGGGGTGTGTTTTGGCCCAGAGTGCTCATTGCAAAGATGTAGTGGTAGTCTTCCACTTCTGATTTGTTTTCAGTAACTTTCTGCATTCTGGACACAGTTTAACAAATTCAGTGCTCACGTAGCTTACATATTCCTCAGCGGTATGTTAATGTAGATGTTAATTAGCTTCAGATAATGTGAGAGAATTTTTATAATTACCTGTGTGAAAGGCATATAGATACTTTTCCACTGAAAAGGATAGAACTATGTTTGAAAATTTGCCTTAATATCTTTTAGAAATAAGAATCACCTACTCAGCAGCCAGTGGCTTAGAAGATGTGGAAAAGGATGTTTGCTGTCAGTAAACATTGGGAATAATTAGCATTGGGAGGGGCTTGAGTTCTTTGTAACATGAGCCTGGAAAACAAATGTAAATGAATATTTATATCCAAGACAAATTTATACTAACAGCAGTACTCTATATAGTACTAAACTGCTATTTCACATTATCTAATATTATCATGTGTGCCAAAGCATGCAGTCATGTCAAATGTATGGTCTGTGAAGGCCACTTGTGGTTTTACAAGCTTTAATTTATGGTTGTCCATGGCAACTGTTAAAGACAGAAAAAAGGGTGATGACTTGAGAATTGTCCCTGGATCATGTCCTGTGAGTTTAATGTGAAGAGTTTAATTTTTTTGGGAAAGATAAACAGCCTGTTCTCCCAAGAACACATCTTTTCCTTGATGTTCTCATCTCAGTTGTGTGTTTTATCACAGAGGTTGGTGGTAAGGTAAGATATTACACTACTGGAAAACAGGAAAGGAACTCAATAGCTTGAAAGCCTGGGTGAATAGCTAGCAAAAGATAGTATCCCTACCTATGTAGGTGCCTCAGTGTCAAATGAAAAAAGATGGGGAACTGAGAACTAGCTACTCTTTATTTGTACTTGAGTGTATATGTTAATCTTGATGCAAGTTTAAGGTAGTTGAGGCTTGATCCATTTCAGCCATTTCTGGTTTCTGTTTAAATGGCATGGGAATGAAACTTGAAGAGTATTATGCTTCATTTTTAATGCTTCTGTATTGCCAGAAGTTCCCCTTAAATGTGTAGTCTCTGGGGCTCCTTTGTACTGAAGTAATTTCCAGTTTGGAAAAAAAGAAAATTGATTCTATACTTCTACAATAGCAAAGCTGCAGAGAACTGAGAGTCTTTTCCAAAAGTAGCCTGTGACTTGTGAAATTATGTTAATGTTTCACACTAGGAAGATTGAGCTACCTCTCTAAAATATGGGTGTATATCACTTGCATCCCAGGGAAGACTGCAAAGATCAACTTTAGTTTTCCCTTGCAGGTGATGCTCTACATATATATATAGAAACACTGTGTTCCATATCTTACTTTGTACACACTTATTTTCATTTGTCAGTGAGTGATGGTAGGCAAACAACTATAACTGTATTTTTCTCGTAACAGAATGACCTGAAATACATAAAATTTATTTTGGGATATTTAAAAATGTTTAATTTTTAAGTAATTAAAAGATATAGTGTTGATAATCCCATTTCAGTGGGGTTTTTATGTTTTTTTAAACATATGTAAAACTCTGTGACATTTAAAATGTAATTTATCTACATTTTAAAATCCATCCCCTTGCTAGAAAAAAATGGATACTTCATTGCAAATTGTTGCAGTTGAACAAATTATGAAAATAAAGTGCTCAACATGCAATTGTGTAAATTCCATTAAAATTTAAAAAATAAGCATTACTGTGTAATCTAGTCTTCAGTTTATTTGATTTATCTGCATGGTCAATTGTGGCTGTCCATGTATCTGTAGCATATGGCCTACAGTTCACATTTGCCTTGGCAACAGCTGGGATAATAGTGCTGTCTGAATACTGTAGTAGTAAGCTTTGTATTAAAGCCTCAGAGAAATTGAAGGGTATAATTAGCCTTTTCTTTCACAGTAGTGAGCTTTAGATCCTTAAGAAAAGAAGATAGTAGTCATTTAGAGTCAAATGCCTGGAGAATAAAGTACATAGAAGGTAAGCAGAACATCTGTAGGTTGGATACAGAGATGGAAGGATTTAGTGTGGATTGTTGTGGTGTGATCCTGCGAGGACTAACTTTATGGAGCAGTTCTTGGGCCTTCTCCAAATGCCCATAACATAGCTTGGCAGTTCAGTCAGTAACTTGGAACTGTGTGGCCTAAGACTTGTTTCTTTTTTATTTTAACATATCAGTTTAGAATTGAGATGTATTTATAGGATGCATGTGGGTTTTTATTAATAAAATTATATCTGCAACTCATACAAATAAAGAAAATTCACAAATATGGGAATGCAGTTTTAGTCACTAATTGATGGCCAACTTTCTCTTACTGGAAGGTGTTACTTACTCTTATAAATCATGAAAAAATATTTGTCATATATTAATGAATAGCAAAGTAGTAGAAATACATTTATCCTCTCAGATTTTACCAGTCACTTATTCAAGGAAGTAATTTTAAGACAACTTTTTTCTTTTACTATGTAGTTTGTTGCCATATTTTTTTTGTCAACGTCATTATCTCCTTGCTTTTGTGAGAGCTTATATATTTGATATAATTTCGATATGCTTTCTTAAAAAGACATATGAACACTTCAGCAATTGAAGTTAGAAACAGGTTTAACTAAGATGTTCTTACAATGAGATTTATATTTCTGCATTTCTTTGGTGTTATTTTTAATATTCTACTTAAATAAATATTTTTTTTATCCTTTTTCATTAGTAAAGTCTTACTCATCTCTTCCTCTCCCTCCTCAATTTTGAAATCGGCAGTTTAATCATTAACTCACATAAGGCAATGAAGAAGCCACATCATGAGAGACCTCTCTGGTGGGGGGGGGAGGGGGGAAATTAAATTCTTGTTCTGTTTTACTTTGGAGCATTGACAGAAGAGATTGGTTGGGTGGAATATAAATCAGGCTGTCTTTCTCTGGTTTGTGTGTTATTACAGATTAGCAAACGAGAGTTTTGCAAGTGTGTGACATGAACAAGATGGAAAGACTTTAGTCCCTTTCTTACCTTGCAAAATATGAACAGACATATTTCAGCTTAGGTGAGGTGGGCAAGTTTGTGGGAGAAAACTTGATTTCTGAGGAGGCATGTTTGATGATTTGCAATAATTACAGTTTGTTTTACAGTATTGCATTTTAAAAATTAAAAATATTTAAAAATATTTAGGAATACTGAATTTCAAAGTCTGTTATTAAAATAGGTCTTGAGAAATGCTTTAGCTGATTGGCAGATATTAACAATTATGATGCTCAGAGGGCTGGAGCACATCTCCTATTAAGACAGGCTGAGAGTTGGGGCTGTTCAGCCTGGAGACAGCTCCAAGGAGACCTTAGAGCACCTTCCAGTGCCTGAGGGGGGGGCTGAAAAGAAAGCTGTAAAGGGACTCTTTGCAAGGGCATGGAGTGGCAAGACAACGGAGAATGGTTTTATAATGAAAGAGTAGAAGTTTTGATTAGATATTAGGAAGAAATCCTTGGCTGTGAGGGTGCTGAGGCCCTGGCACAGGTTGCCCAGAGAAGCTGTGGCTGCCCCATCCCTGGAAGTGTTCAAGGCCAGGTTGGATGGGGCTTGGAGCAACCTGGTCTAGTGGAATGTGTCCCTGCCCCTGGCAGAGGGATTGGGATGAGATGGTCCTGAAGGTCCCTTCCAACCTAAACCATTCTATGATGCTATGAAAGTTTAGTATAATAGAACAAATAGTATAGTTCTGCAACTATCTTTTTGTTTCACTACATCTCTTATTTCCTTGGATTTTGGGGAAGTATGGAGCTGGATTTGTTTAGTCTCAAGAAAAGGAGGCTCAGGGGGGACTTCATTGCTCTCTACGACTCTCTGACAGGAGGTTTTAGTGAGGTGGGGCCAGTATCTTCTGCCAAGCCTATGATGAGAGGACCAGAGGAAGTGACCTTAAGCTGAGACAGGGAAGATTCATATTAGATATCAGAACAATGTTTTCCCTGTTTGGGTGTTCGGGCATTGAAATAGGTGGCCCAGAGAGGTGGTGGAGTCACCATCCCTGGAGGTGTTTTAGAGGTGTCTGGATCTGGTGCTGGGTGATGTGGTTTAGTGGTTACAGTGGTAATGCTGGGTAGGCAGTTGGACTTTGATGATCTTACACGTCTCTTCCAACCTTGATATTTCTTTGATTCTATTCTATCATTAGCATTTATGAATATGTTGTCTTGTTTGCTTATTTGTGTTTACTTATAGCAATACTTTAAATAGTGTGAACCTTCTCTCTGTAGGATATTTTGTATGTTTTTCAATGATATTCTGCTCCACAGCAAAATAAAAACAACGCATGGCCTCTCTGATGAAATTTCCTGAAAAGTTATGTCAGAAAAAGTATTTAGATTGACATTTGAAAACATAGTGATATTGATGGAAGAAAATGCCTTCTAATTTAAGGTATAGCACACTTTGATTTTAACTAGTGTTTCATTTTAGAAATATTTTAATGGTGTAAAGCTGAAATGCCTTATTTCTGTTATTTTGAAATAAAGTCTGTTTAAATGGAAACATTTTCTAAGCTATGTCCACTTTGACAATTGACAGTTTTCAGTGAAACTTTCTAATTAAAAAAATTCTCATTCAGTTTAATGAACATCTATCTGACGGTCAGGATCTACATACATCCTTTCTCTCTAGCCATTAATGGTGAGGGAAGTGGAATTTTCACCAGTGTCTTTCCCTTGTACTTTATTTATAAGGGCCTTATATGCTGTAATGTAATTTGAATAATGTTCTTAAATTTTTGTCTATCAAATGATTTTTCTTTTGTACATATATAAGATAGTAGCCATTAGATCTCTTACAGATCTTGTATGTGCTTCTTGTCTTACATGTTATTTTATAGCTCCTATCAGAGTCTCCTTCAGAGAGCCTTAGACAGCTTTGATCTCACGGATTATTTTAAATTTTGGTAAATAAGCAGGTATACTAAGAAGATGGCTACGACTTGTGGAGGAGGTTCAGTCATCTTGTGTCTAATGTGGATTTTTTTGGATATCTCTTTAGCAAACAGAAATTCTCTGTTTATCAGATGTGAATTTAGAAAATGCAGGACAGAGGGTTAAGATGCTAATAGTTCATTTTGTCACCTCTCATCCATAACCCTATCCATTGTGCTTCTTTTGTTAGGTTTGTATGATGGCAGTGGTCACATGATTGTACAGCTTCCTATCTTCAAGACTGCTACCCCTAAATTTCCGTAAGCTTAAAAAAATACTATATGTACAGTGATTATATCAAGGCCAGCTAGGGAAATTATGGCAGTCAGCACAGTATAGCTTTATAGCTGAATTTTCTAATTTCTTGTATTGTAAAATTGGCAGTTAAGTTATAAAATTTTGTCAGCATAATACTTGGAGAGTATAAAACCCATTAATATAAGCTTTTGTGGATGCCATGTCATGGCAATTAAGCACCTCAACTGCTTTTCTCCCCCCTTCAGTGTGATGGGGGAGAATTGGAAGGATAAAAGTAGGGAGGGGGAGCCCCAAAACCAGAGAGGAAAGTAAAACCCAAGGAAAACAAGTGATGCAAATGGAAACAATTGCTTGCCACCAACTGACTGATGCCCAGCCAGTCTCTGAGTAGCAGCCCTGCAACAGCCTCCCCCCTACTTTTATTGCTGAGCATGATGTCCCATGGTCTGGAATATCCCTTTGGTCAGTTGGGGGTCACCTGTACTGGCTGTGTCCCTTCCCAACCTCCTACACACCCCCAGCACCCTCCCCAGTGTGGCTGTATGAGGACCAGAAAAGGTCTTGGCTCTGTGCAAGCTCAGAAATAACAAAAATCATCTCTGTATTATCAACTCTGTGTTTAGCACAAACCCAAACACAGACCCACAGCAGTGACTATGAAGAAATCAAAGTTGATCCCAGCTAAACCCAGTACATGATTTCTCTCTTTTCAGAGTATAGGTTCATATTAGGAGTGACCATGCTTAGTCATCCTAATTTTTTGAATACTTACTTTGTTTAGTCAGTTTGTTTACTGAAACAATAATGCTTTCTCCACAACAGGTAGAGCATAAGTTTTGAAATTTATTAGAATTGTATAGATGTAGTTTATTCAACACTGTTGAATTGTAGTGAGAAATAGTTGATAAAAAGGGCCACAAGCTTCTGACTCTCTAGAACTGGAAAAGTAAGGAAAACGTTTTTCTTTGATTAATAAAACCTGTCTATCAAGTTTTATTTATTTTTTGTGGTAAGAACCCTCCTTAACACTGCAGTTTAATTTTTATCTATGAAAAGGACAGTCTTTAAAAAGTAGGTTAAAAATATGTGATAGTGCTGCTGTACATAATCATGATGCATTGACTGAAGAGCCCATTCTGGATTATATATTTCTCCCTTCCCTTGTTTCATGTTTGAAGGGGAAAATGTAGAGATATATGCTTGTTTATTTTAAATCATGTTGCCAAATAGATTGTCAAATGCAAGAGTTTAACTGATAAAAACACTGGTGGAATCTGAAACCCTCTAATAATTTTCTAGTTTTACAATGTTTCTTCTCTTAAACCTCATTTTGATATTGCTCATCCAGCCACACCTGTAATTACAGCTTTAATTTGCCTAAACTAAAATAGTTGTTAATTTAGGTACTGTTACCGGGGAGGTGTTACTGGCCAGAAATTTTCTTGATAGACTTCATAGCATTAATCCTGCTTCTGTTGAGTGTGTCTATATATTACTAAATGACCTGACAAATGTATAATTTGATAAATTAGGCCAAAAAACCCCACCACTGGCAGGCAGGTGAGCTGACTTAAACAAAAAATGTCCCTTCTAATTCCTAAAAAATAGTCTTTCAGAATATTTTATTATTTTAGTATTATGTTAGTTGCCTTTCAGTCTATTTTCTAAAACAGTGGACGACATATATTGGTGTGCTGGAAATAAATAACTTTTTTTTTTTCTCATGAGGGTTCCTCTATCCAACTGACTGTATTAAACCACTGAGGCAGATAGTACAAGACCAGAATTTCATATTAACAGCAATCTACATAATCTACATAACTGTTCTCTGTACTTCAAGTTACCTGTGCAGTATACCTTCTTAGCTTTTGAAGTTCCTAGCTCAAAGAGCAAGTGGTTAAAACATGGTAGGATGGTGTAAAAGGTAGTGGTATTATAAAAGAAAACAACTCAGAGCCTTGCAACTTTGAAAGTTTCCAGCACCTACCAGCAGAGAGCATTCTGTACCCTTTATCTATCTAGTCAGGTATCATACACATCTTGTGCCTTATGACTCTTGAAATTGGATGAATGATATCAAATTGTAAAGAAATGCCTTTTCCCATCTACTGGTCCAGAGATATCAGTCACAATGTGGCAGAAATCCTGACAATTGGATAACATTTTTTTTTCCTGTTAACCAAGAGTTAACTTAAAAAAAATGAACAAAAAACCCCCAGTGAATTGCAATACACTGTTTTTTTTGGTGAAATGGCATACAATATGATATTTTTAAAGAATGTTTTCTTACAGTCTGTTGGTTAAGCTTTGCTTTAACTATATTTTTTTGGATTTAACTTTCAATTTGCCATTTACTTAGTAGGTTTCACTGAATTCCTGTGTAAGGTCATACCTTAGACAAATTAAACCTTGATCTCCAAAACTGTTGGTGGTACTTGATCTAGGCAGTTTCAAAGAATATCTCACTTTGTACAACCAAAGACTGACTTACCATTTGTTTATAATTTCTCAGAAGCACCAGGTGCTGGAACATGCTGGCTGAAACTGATAAAAGCAAGGAAATTTTTTCTTAGCTGACCTAAAACACAAGCATTATAACAATTAGTTTAAAAACATTAGGTAAATGCTTCTGGGTTAGAAGGGTGTTTTGTGTTGTGCATTACCTAACATGTAGGATTTATTCCTAACTGAACTCCGTTACTAGTAGGATTTTATCTGATTGTAAGTAGTATAAAAACTGACACAGCCTATGATTAAATAGTGGACTAATGCAGTTTTGTAAAGCAGTTATTATTCTGAAATTAAAAGTGCCATATGTGCCTGGGTAAGTTTGAGGTATCTTTTAGTCCTACTCAGGCAAAAGCCTGTTTCTTCTTACTATTCATGCCAACTGAAAGATTAGCATTGTTTTGAATGTCATGCTGCAAACAGTAATGGAGAAACTATGTGACTGAAAGTATCGGTCTTTCTTTCTTTTAATAAGTTACTGAACAGGAAGGTCCTTTAAATAATCAAGTTTTTGCTCTGTTATGTCCATAACTTATATTTTTAAGTATTTCATGCAGTATTTTTTTCTCCTTACATGACCTGTAATGAATGTAAGGTGAGAATTATGCATTCTATAAATTCATTCTTGTAGCTCTATCCATGCTTGTCAGTCTTGTACTGAAGTGCTTTTGCTATTCATAATGTAAACATATTTTAGGTGGTGACTGCAAGAGATGTTTAATAGAATCATAGAGTCATTAAGATTGGAAAAGATCTTAAACATCATGGAGTCCAACCATCAACCTAAAACTGCCAGGTCCACCACTAAACCATGTCTCTAAGCACCACATCTACATGTTCTTGAACACTTGCAGTGCCCTTTCCACCACTGCCCTGGGGAGACTTTTCCAGGGCTTGACAACACTTTCTGTGAAGAAATTTTTCCACATATCCAATCTAAACCTTCCCTAGACCAACTTGAGGCCATTTCTTCTTGTCCTATTGCTTGTTCCCTGGGAGAAGAGCCTGACCCCCACCTGGCTCCACCCTCCTTTCAGGGAGTTGTAGAGAGTAAGAAGGTCCCCCCTGAGCACCCTCTTCTCCAGGCTAAACACCCCCATCTCCCTCAGCCACTTCTTGTGCTCCAGACCCAGCTCCATTGCCCTTCTCTGGACTCGCTCCAGCACCACAATGTCTTTCTTGCAGTGAGGGGCCCAGAACTGGACACAGCATTCGAGGTGTGGCCTCACCAGTGCTGAGTACAGAGGAACAATCACTGCCCTGGTCCTGCTGGTCACACCATTTCTGATCCAAGCCAGGATGCCATTGGCCTTCTTGCCCACCTAGGCACACACTGGCTCATGTTCAGCTGCTGTTGCTCAGCACCCCCAGGTCCTTTTCCTGTGGGCAGCTTTCCAGCCACTATTTCCCAAGCCTGTAGTGTTGCAGGGGGTTGTGTGACTCAAATGTGGGACCTGGCACTTGGCCTTGTTGAACCTCATACAATTGGCCTTGTCCCATGGCTCCAGCCTGTCCAGATCCCTCTGCAGAGCCTTCCTGCCCTCCAGCAGATCAACACTCCACCCCAACTTGGTGCCCTCTGTAAACTTGCTGAGGTTGCACTTGATCCCCTTGTCCAGGCCATCAATGAAGATATTAAAAAGGGCTGGCCCCCATACTGAGCTTTGGGGAACTCCACTGGTGACTGGTTGCCAACTGGATGTAGCTCCATCCTCCACCACTCTCTGGGCCTGACCATCCAGACAGTTCCTAGCCCAGTGAAGAGAGCACCTGTCCAACCCATGGGCTGCCAGCTTTTCCAGGAAAATTCTATGGGAGACAGCATCAAAGACTTTACTGAAGTGCAGGTAGTCACACACACAGCCTTTCCCTCACACACTAGTTGGGTCACCTGGTCATAAAAGGAGATCAGGTTGGTCAATCAGGACCTGCCTTTCCTAAACCCCTGCTGGCTGGGCCTGATCCCCTGGTTGTCCTCTGTCCTGCACATGCCACGTGATCACACTCAAAATGATCCTTCCCAGGTACTGAGGTCAGGCTGACAGGCCTGTAGCTCCCCGGATCCTCCTTCCAGCCCTTCTTGTTCATGGCTGTCACATTGGCACCTCCAGTCACCTGGGACCTCCTCAGTTGGCCAGGACTGCTGGTAAATGATGGACAGTGTCTTGGTGACCTCTTCTGCCAGCTCCCTTAGTACCCTTGGCTGGATCCTATCCAACCCCATAGACGTGAGGGGGTCTAAGTAGCATACCAAGCCTTTTCCTCATCATTTGTCACTGTTTACCTCCACATCAAATACAGGATGGAGATTCTCCTTGGCCCTCCTTTTGTTGCTGATGTATTTGTAGAACCACTTTTTGTTGTCTTTTACAGCCGTAGGCAGATGAAGTTCTAGCTGGGCTTTGGCTCTTTGAATTTTCTCCCTGCATGACCTCACAACATCCTTGTAGTCCTACTGAGCTGCCTGCCTCTTTTTCCAGAGGTGATGCACTCTTGTTCTCTCTGAGTTCTATTCAAAGCTCTCTGTTCAGCCAGGCCAGTCTTCCCTGCTGGCTTGTCTTTCGGCACATGGGGGCAGCCTGCTCCTTTCAGATTTCTTTTTTAAAGCACATCCAGCTTTCCTGGAGCCCTCTGCCCTTCAGGACTGCCTCCCAAGTGACTCTCTCAACCAGGCTCCCAAACAGGCCAGTCTGCACTCTGCAAGTCCAAAGTGGCAGTTCTGCTGATTCCCCTGCTTACTTCTCTGAGAACAGAAAATTATCATTTCATTATCACTGTGCCCAAGATGGCCTCCAATTATCACATCCCACACCAGCCCCTCTCTGTTCACAAACAGCAGGTCCAGTGGGGCAGAATCATATGGTAATTTTTATTTTAGTGGTGTGGACTGCCTGCTGTCATTTAAGGCAGGGTGTAATCATTTAATTTTGATTGCTCTATCATTTATTAAATGTGAGATCACTTAGCTATTTAGGTGGAGTGGCAATTCTAGGTACAAATGATTTAATTGAAATAGTTTTTTCTTACTTCTGCTACTAGCGTAGCTTACAGTTTTGATGATTTTAGACAGAGAATGCGGGTAAAAATGCTTTTAAGAAAAAATATATGAATATAACCAGAGAACCTAGACACATTAGATTTTCTGTTACAAATGTGTAATAATTTATTGCATATTTCTTTGGCTTTTCCTGTCATTGTTTGGTTCCCCCCTTGTGGTATTCACATGCCCTCTGAACAGAGAGAAGCTGTGTGACAAGCAGAGAAGGAAAACAATTCTTATCTCGCTTGCTTTGCCTGTGTTGTGCTAAAGTAGAATGCAATATGGAGATTGTTTACCCAAAGTGAGGATGTTTTGTTCTCTTGGCCTATCAGGGCCAAGAAGTGTGTGTGTGTCGGATTGTCACGGGATAGTCACGAGAGAATCAGAGATGAGTGCAGTTCTGTGCAGTTGTGAGCAAGAGTGAGTGCATGGCAGATGCAGTTTAGATACAATGTATATATTATAGTATAATAAAGTAATTAATTAGCCTTCTGATGATGGAGTCAGATGCATCAATCTCTCTCCCCTTTGTCAGAGTCACCTTTGATGTACAATACCCCCTGTCCTGGGTTGACTATATGATGCATTTATCCCCAATCGTCTGTTCTGTTTATGCTGAACAATAAGTTTTTCACCTTTAACACTTATTCCAGAGAGTGAAGGGGGGAGAGAAGAAATGCACAGTTTGTTTTCAGACACTGCACTCACTCCTCCACATTCCTGCTCCTGGACTGTTGTTGTCTGCGGATGGACAGACAGCGGGACAGAGCTCTCCTTTGCTTTTAGTTAGTTTAGCTAGCTGAGGCAGAGAAGTTCCCTAGACTGTGTTTTTTTCCCTTTTCTGTGGTCCTGTTTAAACCTGCTCTGGACTGAACACCCAGAAGAGCACCGGCAGCTTGCACCTGTGGCCCACCGGGCCAGGCCTAGGCTGCAGCATTTCCAGTACCGGAGGGACTGATAAGAGACTGAGTGAGCTGAGCTGCAACCCAGGGAGGGGACTTTTCTGAGTTTGTCATCTCTTTTGGAGCAGCAAGAGGTTTTATTGTTTAATAAACAGTTTTTTCCACTATTCTCCAAGGAGGTATTTTCTCTTGGTTGGGGGAGGGGCCAATTGAATCTGCTTTTCTAGAAGAGCCCCTCTGGGGGTTCTCTCCCAAATTTGCCCTGAACCAGGACACCCCCTTTTACTATCCTTATTGACGTGGCAATGTCATGTCTTCTACAGCTTTTTTTAGTTATAAGAATTAGAAGGTTTTTTCATATTTCTGTATTGCAACATTCAGATTGCTATGTTATGTTCAAAAATTATCCCTTTGTAATTGTGTGGAAAAAATTAGCAAAACCAAACCACATCAGAAATGATAGAATTTTTAAATGCTTGTTCTTTGGAAATTTGATCATACATTTAATTTTGTAAAGGTAATTTAAAAAAAGATGGAAAGGAAAAAGAGGTTTAAGGATGCTGTCGTTGTATGAACCTTATTCCTTGTTCACAGAATTCAAGCATTTTGCTAAAAGCTGGAAACAACTACTGCAGTTTAATGGACAAGTGTTTCTCCCTGTCTACATTTTATATTGATTGAGCATCTTTGTCTATTACCTTCTAAAACCCAGACAACTCTCTATTCCCTGACAGGCCAGTGAACAATCTGCAAGACCCATAAATATTTCTGAGAAGTACTGCTGCTGAAGCCTGGCCCTCTTCATAGAAGTGCTACTTATTTTCTAGTATTTACTAATGATGTTATTCATGAGTCATAAATAATCTTGGGTCATTAAGCTTTTTGAAGAGGATTACCTGACAGTGTAGGAGGCATTGCCCAAGTATTCCTCAAGTTTCACCCAGAGGCCCTTACTGCTTTGAAGGCATGTATGCATAATTTGAATTAGGAGGTCAGGATGTTCACTAAATAGAATTCAAGTTAGAGAAGAGCTTGCCCTTAATATCTGAAATAGGAGCCTGTACAAAATGATCCATTTTCATTGGACAGTGAGGATTCAATTGGAAGTATGTTGTGTATTCATGAGTGCTGTCTACACAGTGTTAGATAATGGGTTAACCATCTACATATATACAGATATTTTAGAGGTCAGGTAGTGAGGTTGGTTTTTTTTTTCCAGTCAGTGTATTCAGTAGACCAAAACTTTCAATGAACTGGTATGGTTTTGATGGCAAGTGAAACATCAGCTGGAGTTTGGTTCTCCACAGACCAAAGGGGGTGTTTTGTATACAGTATAAAAATAGAAATATTAGTAACTTGTTTAAGTCTTAGATGTTTTTTTTTTCCTGCAGTAGTACCAGGGAAAAAAGCCAGAGCTTGCCAGTGTTATGCTACTGTATTGCAGAAGGTGTAAGGTAAGGTTTTGTGGACTGCACAACAATGTGTTAGAAATTCTTAAGTCAGTTTGATTAGTGGATGTTATATTAACTATATATCTTTATTTTAAAGTGGATATTATATATGGTTTTATTTAAAATTATGGTTTTATTTAAAATTCAGCTTATTTTATATTGTTGTTGCATGTGATTTTTGGCATATTGATGCTTGTCGTTATAAAATTATCCTGCTAGAGGTATGAGTATCCCTAGGATTGGGCTATAATAGCTGAAGGCTTTTGTCACTCTTGCGCCGTGGTTGGGGCAGGAACAGGCGAGAGGCAGTGTCATGGTTTGACACTGGCACAATGCCAGTGCCCCCATGAAGATACCCTCTCCCTGGTAGCTGCTGTGAGATGTGACCAGGAATAAGCAAAGCAGGCTCCTACTTAGGAAAGAAAAGAAAACAGAACTTTATTAACTACTCTACAACTACAAATAAAAAGGAACACACACACAGGGAAAATGAAAACCTCACAAATGCATTTCCTCCTCCCCCCACCAAATTTCCAACACAATACATCTATTCCTCAAATCACCAACTCTCGGTCCAGCACCACCTTTTAGACAATCAATCCTCAGTTCATCAAGAGGAGAGGAGTCCTTCTTGTACCATGGGCTTCCCCTGGAAACACAGTCGAAGCCTCGTGTGTTTCTGCGTCACTCGTGGCACTGCCCGGAGTACATCTGCCGTCGTGACCTCTTCCTTTTCATGTCCAGTGCTCTCACCACTGAACATGGACCAGAGCTGCTTCTAGGGTTGTCTTTTTTAAGGATGCTCTGTCCCGATCCAAAAAAGGCACAGTCTCTCCTTTGGGACACCTGTCCCCCCCATATTTTTTCACCCCCTGGGGCCGAGGGGCACCAACACTGAACCCTCTTGGTTCTGTGGCCATTGCCTCCCCCTAGAATGCAGTCTCTGTATCACAAGGAACATGGTTCTGTCCATGGCTATACAAAAAGAGTCCAGCAAAAGCCACTCCATCATCTCTTCCCACTAGGATTCTTCTCTACTCTTCTACTATCTCTCGCTCGCCCAGACCTCTCTCACACTTGCACATTCCTTCCTCATCTTCCACTCTATCTTCTAGGAGAGGTAAATGATCTGTAAAGTTCTCATTCTCCAAAAAGGGGTTAAAAGCTCCTACAAGCGGCCGCCTGAACCCCCCCTTCTTCTCCTTCCCAGCCGTGCTGCCGGCACAGGCCCATGTTTATCAAGTCTCAAGGTTACAGTCCCAGGCACCGGCTCTCTCTCTCTCTCTCTCTGTGTCTCTCAGGGGGATGCTGCCCGATGGCTCCCGGTGTCTCTCTCTCTTCCACCCTTCCACCCCCGGGGTCAGGCCTACCTCTCCCGGCCACATGGCTTTCCCCTCCCCCTGCCCAGCCAGCAGCTGGGCCGGGGGAGAGACCCGAACTCTTTCCCGCCGGAAACCCAAAAGGACCCTCCCAGGGGAGAGCTCTGCTTTTAACCCTGTGTTCTCAGAGGCGTGTCCAGGTCCTAAATGGCCAGGTTAAATGCCAATATTAAAGCCTGAATATCCATTGGCCCAAAACACAGCATCCCAAAAAACACATTTCCTGTCAAACCACCACAGGCAGGATCGTAGAAAAGGCAAAGAAGGCTTTATTCAAAAGAACCGTGTGGTTTTTATAGAGTGGTACGATAGATTCTATTCTATTGGCTAACTAACAGAAGCATCTTTCTCATGCACTGTCCTTGAGAGGAACAGAAAAATAAAGTAGAAAAACACCACCTGCAAATTGTTTATAGTCAACAAGTTATCACATCTTTCCAGCTCCCTAAAACTTCTCACAAGCCGCTGTGAGAAACACTTGCCGTTTCTCTCTCTGTCCCATGGCATCCACAGGCTTTTGTCTGGTACATGGGACCAGTAGGGTTTTTAACAGTGGACTGAAAATTTGGATGTGAGTGTTTGAACTGACCAATTTTCCCATGTAGACCAACTCTTGATAAGATGGTAGCAACAGGTGAAACAAAAAAAAAATCTACTTTAGATCACCAAATAGTCTCTATAGTACTTGGAGATGAGATGCCTTTCATAAGTGAATAATTTTCATCGTTGACTATCAAGTTCCCGTGATTTTTCCCTGTCTTTTTTTTTCCCTTCTTTTTTTTCTTTGTAGCTATTTGCCCATGTATATCTGAAGTCAGGTATACATCTCAAGTTTAAATTATTACTGTATAATATATAAGAATTTGGAAATACTAGCAGGCTAGACAGTAGAGTTTAGCACATCTGTGCTCTCAAAGGTTTCATCACTTTGTCACCACTGTTTCTACTAATACTTATGTTGAGTAAACCAGAGTGTAGCCCTCTTGTCCTGAGAGAGCAGAAGGAGCAGGATCAATCCTAGTTTTTTCTTGATCTTTGCATGAAGCAGTGGGGGCAGTATAGAAAGAAACCTGGCCAATGAATAGAACTGAGAGAAAGGAAAACAGTAAGACAGAATATGTGAATTTGAGGAAAGTTTTTTGCAAAATACTATTTTTGAACAGTTGGCACTAGCAACAGTAGTAGGAAAGGAGGCATATTTGTTCTTGCTTTAGCAGTTGCAAATGAACAGGAAGCAGCAAAGGGAGATAAAGAAATGATTGGTGCTTTTTCCTGTTTCTCAATCCAACCCTTACTTGCATGAGAAATTTAATATATAGATTTCTTTTGAGTGCCCCCTTTCATAATAAGATTAGGCCATCTCCTTCTAACCCTTCTATTTATTTACTATATTATCCTTTCTCATTAAAATGAATAACAAATCAGAGTGGTGTGAAAACCATAGGTTTCAGTGTCAGTAAGCCACTCAAACAGTTCAGCTGTTACTTCAAATTTTTCCTGTGCTTTATGTCAGCACCTGTAGTGCTATTACTTTCACTCAGCATCTCTGACTCTCAGGTTGTCTTGCATTTGTTTTTTATATTACTTTCTGTTTGCTCTTCCTATTTCCTGATTAATTAATTTAGAGAAAGTCTTGGGACTAACTTTTGTCAACTGATCACACAACTTTTGCTCCCACTTTTCTGTTTATGTACACAATATATTAGAAAATTTCAATGAATTTATGTTGTGAATGGCCTAAATTAAAATAACAGTGAAGTGATTCAGATTCCCGTGTCTCTTATGAAATCCAAACTTACAATATGAAATACATATTTCAGGGCCAGTGCTCTTTAATGTTTTTATAAATTATCTGGATGCAGGAGTTGAATGTATGTCAGGCTTTCCATTGATACTAAACTAGGAGGAGATGTTCACTCCCTTGAGGGTAGAGAGGCCTTACAGAGCAATCTAGATAGTCTAGAGGGCTGGGCAACCACCAACCATATGAAGTTTAACAAGGGCAAGTGCTGTATTCTGCACCTGGGATGGGGCAACCCTGGGTGTATGGACAGACTGGGTAACAAGAGGCTGGAGAGCAGCACCATGAAAAAGGACCTGGGAGTTCTGGTCGATGACAAGTTGAATATGAGTCAGTAGTGTTCCCTGGCAGCCAGGAGGGCCAACCATGTCCTGGGGTGCATCAGGCACAGCATTACCAGCAGGTCAAGGGAGGGGATTGTCCCACTCTGCTCTGCATTAAGGTGGCCTCACCTCAAGTCCTGGGGGCAGTTCTGGGTGCCACAATATAAAAAAGATATAAAGCCATTAGAGAGCATTTAAAGGAGGGAGACCAAGATGGTGAAGGGCCTTGAGGGCAAGGTTTACAAGTCACAGCTGAGGTCACTTGGTTTGTTCAGCCTGGAAGAGACTGAGGGGAGGCCTCATCCAGTCCACAACTTCCTCGAGAGGGGCAGCATAAAGTAAATGAAATGGAAAGCTTGCTGATGTATAAAGCAGATGTTTTCTAGCGCTAAACTTCCATTGTCAATGTGTGATAGCATAATAGTTTTGAATATTGACAGAGGTATATTTTTACTTGTACTGTTTTTCAGTTGCAAAACTTCAGGAAGTCACATACAGTTACCTTAGCTTACCTGATGCACAGTAGCCTGAAGAGCAGCCCTAAGCTAGAATATTGACAATATATGGATAGAAAAAATCTTGATGACCACAGTTCTTGTACCAAGCTAAATTAAAACTCATTCAGCAATTCATCAGGAAAATAATAAAATCAATTCCTGAATTTAGCAGTTCTCAAAAATAATGAGAGAGTAGCTCATTACTTCAGCTGTGTAACTGCCTTTTAAACCGAAAGTTGCATAACCTTTCAGCCTCAGGAAAGATGGGATAATTTGTGGATACATGAAGTAGGTAAGTATAGTTATGTTTACAAGTTTATATAAGTAGGGTATACAAGTTGTACCTTTTATATATGACAATCAACAAGTGTTCCATGCTTTTCAAAGAGAATATTGTTCACAAGAGATTTCAGGGTGGAGGACTGTCCTGATTTTCTGCCAGGACTGAGTTAGTTTTTCACAGTAGCTGTGAGGGGGCAAAGCCTGGAGCTATGTAGGCATGTCTAGGTTGTTATTCTATACCACTCAGATCATCACTGGGGGGCAGAAGTAAGGAATTCTTACTTTCAAGAAGGATGTGTGGCTGGTGCTTGGGAGAAAAAGTATGGGTGCAGAGGGTCTCTGCCATTTTGTTTATTGTCTTGGGGCCCACTTCACGGGTTTGGGCTGGGTGAGAATTTTTGGATGTAAATCACCCTCTTTTTGTATACTTTTGTTATTAATATTGTTTCTGTTACAGTTTGTTTCTTATCTCATTTCTTTTTCCAGTAAATTGTTCTTATCTCAACCCATAATTTCTGCCTTCTGTCTTTCTCACTGGAGGGGCAGGGGGATGAGTGGCTTGTAGTTTTGGAGTGCCATTCCTAAACCCCAACAAGGATGCAAAGGACTTGTGGTAGATCTTGGAAATGTACTTTGTATACAGAAGACAGAACAAAGCTTTTGGCTGTTAGTGTGAAGGGGGCTAATCACAGAGGGAACTGACTTTATTGATGGCATGGAGGAGGTGGAATGTGGCATGTTGTGAGACAGCGTGTAAGTGATATGTAGCATCAAGTGGGGAAAAAGCTATGCCAAGTCTTAAAGCTGTAAGGTAGTAGGGTAGAAATGGAAGTTGGTTGAAGGGAAAATATGAAAAAATGGACTCAAAATGCCGAGAAGACAATTAGTAACAATGAAGTATGCTGTAGCCTGTGAGGACAAAAATGGTCTGAAACCAGAATATAAATGACGTGATCCATTAAAAAAAAAAAAAAAAGGGATGCTGACAAACTGGAGGGACTGTGACAGAGGGACACCAAGATGGTTAGGGGGCTGGAGCATGAAATGTAGAGGAAGAATTGGAAGTAGCTGGGTTTATTTACCCTGGTGAAAAAAAAGCTAAGAGGGCTTGAAATGTTGCCTTTAACTAGCTAATGAGTGTTTATACAGAGGATGAAGACAAGCTGTCTGAGGTGCATAACAAAAGAAGCTACAGTTGCCATGTGCAGTAAGGGAAATACTGATTGGATTTAAAGGGAAATAAAGTCTCAGTGAATTTCCATCATTGGAGATATTCAGAAATACAGAATTTTCCATTGGCATTTATTGCAGATCTTCAAAGAAATGTTATAGTTGTGCATCGGTTTTCTTAGTGTGTATTAAAGAAGTGTCGAGGTGTTTTAATTGTTTTTCAAAGCCAAAAAAGAGGCAAAAATGGTGTGATGTCAAGTTTTGTGCAAAATCAGCTACTTAATCAACAGGTATATTTCTTGCCAATTTTGTTTTATAAAGGTTAGGAATCACCTGAGAATGTTCAAAGACAGAAGGACAAGATTAAAAGTTGAAAAAGACTCCTGAATTGAATAGATTTTGGTCCAGTGTTTAGTCACTAAGTTTTCAGCCTGGTTAAGATCCAACCTAATTAAAAGCCTTTAAAATGTAAGTAATTTAAGTACACAGTTGCTTTTAGAAAAGGATAATGATACTACCAGCTAACAAATGACAGTCAAGAATTTGAAAAAAACTCAAGTTACTACTTCCTCTCTATCACTATTTTGTTAACAAAGATGTGTGTTGCAACCTAAAATGCTTTCCATTTGACAGAGCTGACCTACCAAACCCTTTTAATAGCTCTTGCTCTTCTATACATTTTTGAATACAATGGACTGTATCTAATATCAGCTGCTGCTTGAAACATTGAAAAGGCTGTGCTCACCAAAAAGAGTATAATTATAGATATACTTTTTGTTGCAATGGAAGTTGCATGAGGAATATGTAGTACAGATGGGAAATAATAAATGTATGAACTGCTGAAGTAGCTTGGGGTTTTCCCTTTATGTTTGAATTTCTCAGTTAAACTTAGTATCATGACTGCTTGAAAGCAAAGTTATGATTTTACAGTTTAATTCTATGTTCACTTCTGCAGAACAAAAATAATTCAGTAGCTCTCAGTAGTGTCAGAATCTTTGATGTTGAAAGGCTCATAAAGAAGATACTTATTGTTTAAAAAGCTGTAAAGCAGCAGTAATAAATTTCCTGAATAACTGGATTCTCTTTGATAGTTTTAGCTGCTTTCTTTTGCAGAACTGGTGAACATAACTGCAAAATGAATGTGTATTTTATATAGCTTAAGTTTTTGAAACATACCAATTTTTGGTTTAGATTTTGCTACCTTATCAGTTAAACTTGATCTGGTACCCCTTTTTTAATGAGAAGGATCTAGTAGTATCTTATTTTGAAACCAGGTGCAAGATTTCTTTCCATTTGCTTAAATTTAATCCCCATGTTTTAAGGCAACAACTGAGCTGTCTCAACAGTAAGGCTCCTAAAACAGATTCTGTTTTCCATTAGTTCTCTAATGAAATAGCAGGAAATACACTTTCCCATAGAACAGCGAGGTTTTTTTTTTTTTTTTTTTTTTTTTGTATAGCTTCAATGATTCACTGGGCAGTTACCTTGAAAATCAGTAATTTTGAGATTTGCCTTTTCCTCTTTGCCTGAAATAATGTACACTTGCTGATCATCATAACACTTTGTAAATACAATTTCGTTTTCCGCAAATTTTTGAGACAGGTTGTGTTGCCTTAATGAATAGGATTTTCTTGATGCATAACTGATTTGTGTATGAAGGATGTGATATGGCCTCATTTTAGAGTTCTTAGTGCTAAGGCACCTGAATTAAATATTTGAGAGGCTATTTTAAAGTGGAGAACATTGTTTATAAGTGTTTTAAAATTTTTATAGAAAATAAAATTAAAAACAAAAAGCTTCCTGTGCTTACAAGAAGGAAATGGCTTTAACAGAAAAAGATGCTAATGCTGTTCATTTTTTTTGGGAAACTGTTCTAATGAATTTTCACCCTTTGTGATTCCAAGGTAGCAAGAAAAGTAAACATTTCCTGCTAGACATTCATGTAGTATAGGTCAGGGAAGCTGCATACTACCCATAGGTATCTGCTCTCTGCACATGACTTAGTCTGGTTTGGTTTTGTTTGTTGTTTGCTTGTGTCAATTCCTCACCCCCTCAGGGAAGGGTTATTACAGGTACAAAGCACAATTATGCTTTATGTTAGTCTACCCTTGTAGAAACTGGGTGCACTACTGTGTTAGGGGACATCTTTCCTTGAATCCACAGACCTCATTTTTTGTATGCTTCCACCACCTTTATTGTGGCTTCTCTTGCCATTTACTGTGGTGTTACTGCCACTACTAGCACATAGGCAGCAGAGGCATCAGTGTCATTGTTATCAAATAGAACAGCAGAGGCCAAATCAGTGTGACAGTAGCCACAGAGGAAGAAGCTGGTTGCTCTATTTTTTTTTTTCTAAAGGTTGCTTTATATTCAAAAGCAACTCTCACTTGGTCCAGTACAGTACTTTTCACTAAAATTTCTTTTCTTACAGTAGCTGTAGTGATTTAAGCAGCTACTATTGGAATAGCTTTAGGAAAAAAACATTATATAATACTGGTTTAGAAGTTATGCTAAATAATTTTTATCTCAAGCTTTTTAATTTTTCATTTGCTTTGTCAGCATTATTCAGTCTGTTGGCTGATCACTTTTTGAACTAAATATTAATTTCACTAGTACTCTGAATTTTATTTTTTGCGTTTCTGGGATTTCTGTATCTCTCTTTTCAAACTTAATTTTTTGTAGCCAGTATTGTAGGTGAAACTATTCTGTATATGCCATAAACTTTCTGGTTTTATAAATCCTGATGTGTTTAATGGGATTTTATCAGTAATAATGAGTCTTCTTGATTTCTGATAATACACCTCCCCCCCCCCCCCCCCCCCCCCCTCCCTGCCTCCCCCCACATGCTGCCCTCCTTTTTGGTTGTTCAAGTTAGCTTCATATCAGGTTTCCTGCATTACTATTTTAACCTTAGGCAGCTGCATTGGTGATTGATTACTGCTCACTTCCAATACTGACTTTTTCTGAGATTGAATTAGTGTTAAAATGCTTTATATTGTGATTGTGTATGCTTTTTTTTTCTGTGTAACTTAAGTGTTAGACTATGTTTTGGCAACCTTATCTCCTTCCTTATTATTTTTAAAAGTATTTTTATAAGTGTTTAATTCAGGAAACTTGTAGCAAAGTACTGTCATTGTATGAAACTGTAGCTCTGGTATAGAAACCAGAAATTTGCCCTCTTGTACCTAAATCTGTCTGATGCACTCAATCATGGCATCCTATTTGAATGAGAATGAGAGGAAAATAATTCATTCTCTTTCTGCCTCTCTCATTCTTTAAGCGTGGGGGTTTTAAATTTTTTTAAGGACAGTTTATGAACTGATAACTAGCAGAGCTTCATGTAATAACTAATAAGAGTAGTAGTTTATTCCAAAATGTGGAAGCTTAAAACTGGTTGAGGCAAGGCTTCTTAAATTTACAATAGCATGTTTTATGTTTTAAAAGAAGAGTTCACTGCTTACCTAAATTATAAAGTAGCTAATAAATTAGTTGTACTGGTTTACTTTGTGCAGCTGCAGAAATCAACTTTGAGCATAATGCTGTGGTTATATCAGTACAATGCTATTCAACATATAAGAAATTAAAACAATTTTTTAAAGTAGTTTCATCCAAACTAAAGATTTCATAATATAAACTACATAAAACAGAACTGTCTTTAACATGTTCTATTTAATACAATGTTTTATAAAAAGAAAGCTATAGAGGCTTGATATTTTAGCAGTTCTTTAAAATTTAATTTTAACCCATCTAATTTTATCTTTTTTTTTTCCTCAGAAATATATTAGGTTAGTTATCTAAGGTAGCCAAGGTCAACTCACTACAAAGTTACTTTTTAAATCTAAAGATAGAAGTTAAAGAATACTCTGGAGTATGGGGAATGAAACTCTGAAATATAAATACTAAATTTCTGAATTGTGAGGTGTTACTTATCTTTCCATTACTACTGAGCCTGTGTATTACTGCACATAAACAGATCTTTCCCTTTATTTTGTTTTCCAGTGTTCTCGTGAATGTACATAGCTAAGCCATGGAAGGACTGGTATTTTTGTTGAGGGGACAAAAATGTATTTCAACCAAGAGGAAAGAGAAAGGGGAGAAAATAAGATATTAAAATAACCCTTGTAGGTCAAGATAAGGTAGTTTACTAAAGCAACAGCAAAGGTCCTGTGTGCAAGCAAAGGGAAAAAAGTACAAAATATTTTATTTTCTACTTCCCATCAGTGAGTGATGTTCAGCCACTTCCCAGGAAGCAGGGCTTCAGCACGCATAGTGGTTGCTCCAGAAGGCAAACATTGGGGAATAACGAATGCCCTCCCTTATTCCTTCCCTTAGCTTTTCTGAGCTGGGGGGGATGTTGGAGAGACAGCCGTGATGCTGTGCCAGTGCTGCTCAGCAGCAGCCAAAACACTGGTGTGTTCTCAGCAGATTTCTAGTTACCAATGCAAAGCTGAAATCCGGTTTAGCCAGACCCAATACGCTTTATCTCAACCCATGAGTTTTACCTTTTTTCAGATTCTCTCCCCCATCCCACTGGAGAAGGGGGAGTAAGGGTATGGCTTCATGGTGCTTAGCTGGGTTAAACCACAATGCACTTTAAAAAACCACAACCAATGAACAACATTTAAAATTTAACATTTCAGTTGGAATTTTCTTTGGAATATTAATTTGCAGTAAATGAGAATATCTATAATTGACAACAAAAAGGGAAGAAGATAACATACAGAAGTAGTGCTTTAAATGTGTAGTTATTACCTGTAGCATAAACTTTTTCAATATTACTGTCCTTGCTATCTTGGTTTCACTTTTTAAAAATTTTATATTATGTTATGATGATAGTTTTTAATACATTATTTTCAATATCTGCTGCCCTTTCACTGTTTCTCTTTCTCAAAGGGGTTCTTTGTATCACTTCCTTTGTGCACTGTAGTTTCCTCCTCCCTGGAATGTCTTTTACAATATCTGTTTTTCCTTATAAAGCAGCAAGAGTATATGTATACACTGAATATGCAAGTCTATCTTTGCATATATGTAAATTGGGTTTCTACTTCTCTCTTTGAACTGCAACAATGATGCATTGTTTAAAAGCTTTTCAATGCAACAGTTTTTTGATTTCCTTAATTCAGCTAATATTAAGGTGTCTGCCAAGGAAGGCAGAAACCTCCCTTCGAATGGAAAATATGACTCCCTTGTCTCCAAATTACTATAACTTTGAAATTACGGGGCTTTCAGGCAAAGATATGGGAGAAGGAATAAAAGTTCTTTACTAGAATGTATAACAAGAGAAACATCAACAACGGCAGCAACAATAAACAAAAAAAAGTCCCAGTAACAGCCTTCTCGGCTGTCAAGCACTTCCCCGTTGGTGTAGTTATGGTCACAGCCGGCAGGGGCACTGTTGACTCCCGGTGGGGTAGGGCAGGTGTGATGATTTCTCCGCAGCTGCAGGGGGCGCTGTGGCGCGAACTCAGCCGCCTCTCCGCATGGTTAATGGCAGATCAGCTGGTGGGAAAGAGAGAGAAGGGGCTTTCCTTTGCAAACTCACAGGAAGCAGCCGGTCTAAGTGCCATTCGGGAAGCTGAATGGACTGCAGCAGGAAACCTTGGAGCAGCAGGGTGGAATAGCAGAGGCGAGCACACCCGGGGTCGCAAACAAAGTGTAGCAAAGACTCAGAAGCCACGGGGTGTCCGGGCGGGCACAGCGTGTTGGGTTAAAGTATAGCAAAAAGCCTTGAAACAGGCAGAAAACAGGGGGGCTGGGTGGGGGATTGCACCCTTGGATAGCTCACCGGCGATGGCTGGTCCCGGGGTCGGGCCAGCCCGGTGGGGAGGGCTCCCGGCGTAGCACGCACTGCCTCTGGGCTCCCAAGCAAGCAGAGGAGCAGAGAAGCAAGCTGGCAAGCCCCAATCACAGTGCCGAAGGAAAAGAAAAAAAAAAACAACAAAAACCATGCAAAAAGCACAGTGCAACAGGATACCCAGTCAGAGGCACCGTGCCGCGTGGCTGGGGAGACCGGAAGGAAGGAAGGAAGCAGCAGCCCCTGGCCCCCAACCCTCGAAGGATTCCGGGTTGCCTCTTACCCATCACAATACTCCCGGAGCCGGGGAAGGAGGGGGGGAGCGGCAGTGACCATTCCGGACACAAAACAAAAACAAACAAACGGATATGGGATTAAAACTGTCCCCAAAACAGATTTATTTTTTCAGTCTAGTGATAGAAATGCTGCACTACTACTGGTAGCAGCTACTGCACAAAGTTGATAATACAAAAGTTTCTAAATATTGATAAATGACTCGTTAGAGTTGGGAATGAAAAACCAAAACACAACAAAACTTGTTTGACTTGTCTGACTTGTCAAGCCCTTAATTGTTGCATGATAATTTGATATTTTGTGTGAAGTAACATGTCTTGAGCTGTCAATTTTCTTCCCTAACTGCTCGATATTTTGAGCATTCTTACTTGGTAACCTTCTTTGCCCTAGCCATAGCAACCACATCCCCTCCTGACTTTTTTTTTTGTTAGCTAAACAAACCAGCCCCTTCTACTCTCCTCTTGGAAAACTTAGTCTTTCCCTGACCATCCTAGCTAGCTGTCTGCACTTGTTCCACTCTTGGATCTGGATCTTGCCAGTTCATGTTTCTTATGTATCTGTGGAGAAGGTATCTAATTTAAGTGTCTACTTTTGGAGGGATTTTTTTCCCCCATTTAATAACTGTATAATTACTGTAGCAGTAATACCAGGAAAGAACTTGCATTATTAGTGACTGTCTCTGATGTTTAGAGCTTTCCAAGGTGAACAGGAAGGGAAAGTAAACAACCCCCCCCCCCCCCTTGTCTTTGTGTTACATATGGGATTTCCAATAATACTGAATAGTTATGTGACCTTAATCAGTTTTGATGCAGTTTAAGTTAGGAGAGGAGAGCTCATCGGACATGGTCTCTTGTATATACAACTTATGTGTGAAAGGTGTTCTTTAACTTCTTACCTTTAAATGAAAACTTAAATTCTAAAAGTGTTGTTAGCTCTTGTGGGTTTGCTATTGCAGACTCATTGTGGTAAAAGTTAGGTCCCTTTTTTTTTCTTTAAGAATTGCTTATTTATGGAACTAAGAAACAACTGAAATTCTTTGTGTATTGGTATTCATTTCAGGTAAAGAAGCTTCAGTATCAAGTAGCATTTGAAACTGCTCTGTGTGTTTGAAGGCTGTTTTCTCCTGGATTAAAAAAAACCTAAACACAGCAACCCACACAGCATAGATGTATCTGCAGCAGTTTCCTTAACTAGATTTCTGCATCTGTAATGTATTATATTTTTAACAAGCAAATGTAATTTAGTGGTGGGAATGAGCCTGTGGCAGGTTCAGCAAAGGAAGTTAACTCAGTGTTGGGTGGCAGTTTTTTGTGTATTGGTTGTGTTGTCCCTTGTCACACCACACCGCCCCCACTCCCACCCAAAATAATTTGGTTGTGTGTAGATAGGGAAACACTGAAAAGTTAACTTCACTGGTTCATGAAACTTTGTGCAGGAAAAATATTATTTCTTTGTTTTGCTTGGAATCTGTACATATGTATTAGCAGTGGTATTATATATTGTCATTGGTGTGACATAAGAAAGAATGAGATAAAGATTATTAAGGAAATGCCAGTGATATTTTGGTTTATATGTATTGTATATGTAATTTGTAAAACTGTTGACTTGTAAAGTAAGTATAAACAAATCACTATTTCAGAATCTTAATAAACAATATAAATGCTGACAGAAGAAGTCTTACTATTTCATAAGTTAACACAGGAGCCTGTCTATTATAGGTAAATGTACCTAGAGAAAGTTCCTTTAATTTATTTTGTCTTCAGAAGATGTCATGCTCAATTTTTTCATTTCATTAGTATAACAATAGTGGATTATAATGTATGGTATTTGTAAATTTTTGTTGTTTTGGAAATACAGTTCAAATTATTGTGATGATCTTTTTGGGGGAGGGGGGTTGGTGGTGGTTATATTTTTTTTGTTCTTTTGTTTGTTTTAAATAGTGTGGACTTCCTTACAATTGGGATCTTTATAGTGAGTAAAAACTAGATGAACAAATTCCTTTTCAGTAGTTGAATATAAACTATGCTGTTTTATAGGAAATAAACTAGTTCAGTGGTGACTAAACCTTTTCTTTCTGTGGAGAGGGTGAAACAGTACCTGCTAATAGTTTGACCAGAGTGTGTTTATGATAAGACCCAGATATTGGGCTTATCCCCGAGCGATGCAGGCCAATCCGGATAACTCAGTCCCTCTTGGAGACAGAGTGCCTGAATACCCAGTCAGCTCGTAGCCGCTGGCCACCCTTAGCAAGCTTAGTGATTTTAGCTCTTTAGTGATTCTCAGCTCTCTTAGGATTTCAGCTCGAGCTTGCTTGCTAGGGCGCCTTTGGCTGGGGCAGAAGCAGACGGAGAGAGAGAGGAGAAGGAGAGGTCCTGGTGGTTCCACAGCGATGGTTTATTGAGTGGTCTGTGAAGGGTCCAGCGACAGCTCTTCTTCTGTCGAATGGGCTAAAACAGCCCCTTTTTATAGGGTATAAAGGGATCCAAACTTGTCCAATAGTAAGGGTTAGGGAAAAGTGGCCTATGGGGTTACAGAGATAAGCTATAGGGCGAGAGGCAGAAGACAGGAGCTTATTTTGCTGTCTCATCATGACTCAGCAGTTCCTACTGTTAAGTCTCTATCATCCATGGAGCTCTCACAAGCTCCATGGAGTCTGCTACATGTTTAATATTAAGGAGATATTTTCAGATAAATTTTGAAATACTACTATTTTTTAAATTGTCCTGGTTTCAGCTGGAACAGAGTTTATTTCTTTTCAGTAGCTGGTACAGCACTGTGGTTTGGATTTAGTACAGAATAATGCTGATAACACACTGATGTTTTGGTTGTTGCTGAGCATTGCTTACCCTGAGTCAAGGGCTTTTCAGTGTCTCAGGCTCTGCCAGGGAGGAGCTGCACAAGAAGCTGGGAGGGAGCACAGCCAGGACAGCTGACCTGAACTGGCCAAAGGGATATTCCATACCATAGAACGTTGTGCCCAGTATATAAACTGGGGAAGTTGGCCGGAAGAGGCTGATCACTGCTCGGGAACAGGCTGGGCATTAGTCAGTGTGTTAGCGTTCAAAAACACATAATCACATAAGCAATTATATGCGGTGCTTTTTGTTTAAGAGCTTTGGGAATCAGGGTAGTTTCCACCCAAATCTGATTCCGACCATACATTCGAGGTGAACGTGTTTTATACTCTATCATTACATAACTTTCATGTTAATTATTAAACTTATATTGTTCTATTGTATACACAGATTTCAGCTAAACATAGCTCCCTTTAAATTTCCAACATAGTTTCTCACGATTCTTCTTATGGTTATAGAATAATTATATTTAATTACTAAACAATCACCACATCTAACAATTATATCTTTTATCATACTGCTTACGCAGGTGTAGTGATCTGAGAAAACACAAAGCCCAATATTTTCAAAGACTATTTTTAACATTTTCCAGGGCTCCACTATCATTCTCCCCATTTGAAAGCATTTTCACTTCACTATAGGTGTAAATGTTTTCACTTGATACAGTTCCTTTATTCCTCAATTTATACTTGGCGTTCTTCAAATCCAGGGTTGATGTGGATGCTATCACGAACTGGAGAACCAGTAGATGGTGGGCATGGATCTCGTGTCAGTGCCTTAATTATTTTCTGGTTCCAGGACGTTTTCTTCTGTATCTCTCCCTTTAAGATGCTGTAAACTAACCAAATTGCTAAGAATACAATTAGTAAGATTATCACACTCTCAATGATAGATTTAATCCATGAACTCACATTCCACCCTAACCCTTTAAAGATTTTTTTCCTAACCAGCTTGTAGTCAAGTCAAGTCCTTTTGCTCTTCTTGTGCTTCATGCTCTATTTGTTTCAACTGATTGATGTCATATTCTACATCTGCAGTTACATTTGGGATATGAACGCAGCAATGATCAACTTGTCCCTTTAAAAATCCACATACTCCATGCTCTTTCAGGAGTAACAAGTGTAAGGCTAATCGATTTTGTAAAGTCATTTTTGTGGTGGCTTGTAATTGTACCTTTAATTCTTTAAATCCTTCCCGGGTGACTCTTGCCAGTCTATCTACCTGACCTGTAAGTTTGTACAGCATCTCCCTACTCTGATAGTTTGCTATAGGACCAAGTAATGACTCTAGGGCCCACCCAAATTTCACTCCACTAGAGGGTTCTTGCCAAGTGTCATCTGGATGTTCATTGTCTAGAACTTCCTGTCTTGCTCTTATCTGCAGAAGTTCATGTTTTCCGTTAAATGGGGACTTTTTCCAAATTGGACATAAGGTTGGAAGGCCTAAAGTAATTTCCTTTACTTTCCCGTCTACAGGCAGATGTGTTGTCCAGGTGCTATCGCTTCTTGCCCATAGAAATTGTCCTGGACTTCAGACTGTACTCCTGGTACATCCTACAACTACTTTATAATTCACTCTGCCTTATGTTTGATCCCTCTGCAAGCACAACCAATTTGTAGGGCTATTGCCAGGGGTGGCATCTGTTTTATCTCTGCATCATCAGAAGTGCAGTCATAAGTTTTATTACATGCCCACCAACTTACTTTGTCTGCCCTCATTCTGCTACTAGTGGCAGTGTTCGTTATTGCTGGATCTGTTTCATTCTCGGGGCCTTCCCACTTAATACACCAAGGGGTGTTTGCCATATATTGGAATCTTTGAAGTATACTCACAGACCACGCACTGTCCCAAGGCTCTATCTGATCTTTCCGATCCTTGGCCTCACACTTCCATACCAGAGTGGTTTCTGTAACATTTTCTATAATCCTGTTATAGTGTGGTAAATAGCATTGCCATTGTGTGATGCCTCCTGATTCTCCCATAGGGGTTCCTAGTATGCCATCACTTAGAAGACAGTCTTTCTGGCCCATGGGTCTCATCCATGTTCCTATTTTCTCCCAAGTTTCCTTGATTACTTGCCTCGATTCGGGTACCTGTTTACATGTAATTGTTTTGTTCTTTTGTATTTCAGGTAGTTTTGATGTTATGATCCCCCAATTTACTGGGTCTCCTGATGCCTTTGGTATTGGCAGACAGGCAGTTATTCTGCTGGTGTTTTGCATTCTGGCTAAGTCTTTGACTAATCCAATCATTACATTCTCAGCCTGAACTGCATTAGAAACCTTTATCACCTGTGTTTCTGTTTGTACCTCCCTCTTCATTCTAGAATGAAGAGTAGTTAGTTGATCATTTTGCATTCCACATCCCAAAGACATTAATGACCATAACATTAGCACAATTACTGATAGCATTCTCAAAGTGATTAAACATATCTTATCTGCAGCCTTGTTGGTTCCACAGTTTACACAGTCCATAATCCAGGATGGATTTTCTTCACTCGGGTGTAATGAATCCAGGGGTCCACGCCGGCTACTTTGATTGCTGTAAAAGTGGTCAGTAGTACCTGATGGGGTCCACTCCACTTTTCTTTTAGCGGTTCTTTGTTCCAGTTCTTGATGTACACCTCGTCTCCTGGATGTATGTTATGAACTGGGTTCTCGAGAGTCAGTGGTCTATTCCACACGAGGATGCTCCGGAGCCGAGCTAAAGTTTTTCCGAGAGACAGAACATAATTATACACTTCCTGCTTTCCTGTGATGTGTACATTAGGGTTAGGCTCAGGAGATTCATATGGTTTCCCATACAATATCTCATAAGGACTGACTGACATCCCACTCCTAGGCTTTATCCGAATCCTCAACAGTGCTATTGGCAAAGCCTGGGGCCACTGCAATTTGGCTTCTTGGCATATTTTACTGATTTGCCTTTTTAGTGTCTGATTCATCCTCTCTACCTGTCCACTCGACTGGGGTCTCCATGGTGTGTGGAGGTCCCAGGTTATCCCCAGCAATCTACTTACCTCTCTTACTACTGTAGCTATGAAATGGGGCCCCCTATCTGATGATACCCCTAGGGGTACCCCGAACCTGGGAATAATCTCCTGTAGTAACCACTTAACTGTTTCCTTTGCTTGGTTCGTGCGACAGGGAAGGGCTTCTGGCCACCCAGAGAATGTGTCAACCCCCACCAAAAGGTAATTGTATTCGCGAGTTCTTGGCAGTTCTACAAAATCTACCTGCCAATAGTCTCCTGGCTCTATTCCTATCCAAATTCTTCCTAGCTGTGCTTGTCGCCTAGCCACTGGGTTGTTTTTCAAGCAGATATCACATTTTGACATTACTGATTTTGCCATTGTTAACATCCGTACTGAAATTAAACTTTGCTTTAGCAATTTTACCAATGCCTTTGCTCCCCAGTGACATTCGTTATGTTTAATTTGTAGAACTTCTCTCATTATCAAGGGGGGGTACCACTATTTGTCCTTGTGCAGTCACATACCATCCTTCTGAATTCTTTTGTGCATTTAGCAAACGTGCCAGTCTCTCATCTTCTACTGAACATTTTGGTTTTGGAGGCAAATTGAATTGGGATACATTAAGCTTTAAAGGTATCAATGCCATAGTTGTTTGCACCCTTCGAGCAACCTGTCAGGCTGCCCAGTCTGCCTTTTGATTTCCCTCACAGATTTTGGAGTTTCCCGATTGGTGTGCTTTACAGTGTATAATTGCCACTTGTTCAGGTTTTTGTACTGCTTTTATCAATTGCAGGACTGCATCCTGATGTTTAATGCGCGTACCTCGAGAAGATAGTATGCCTCTTTCTTTCCACAGTGCTCCGTGTACATGCACCACTCCAAAAGCATATTTTGAGTCAGTCCAGATATTTACCTTTTTCCCTTCACTTAATTCTAGTGCCCTGGTTAAAGCAACCAGTTCTGCCTTCTGGGCAGATGTATTTGGTGGTAATGCCTTTGCTTCCACTACTGTACTGACTGCTGTTACTGCATATCCGGCGTATCTGGTTCCGTTTTCCACGAAGCTGCTCCCATCTGTAAATAGCTCCCACTCTGTCTGTTCTAGTGGGACATCTTTCAGGTCTTCTCTTGCTGAATAGGTGTACTCTATTACCTCTACAAAGTCATGCTCTAATGGGCCTTCTCCAGTTGTGGTACTTAGGAACAAAGCTGGATTCAAAAGGTTAGTTGTTTTTAATGTGACATCATCCTGCTCAGTCAGAACTACCTGGAATTTCATCATCCTGCTTGGGGATAGCCAATGGCCCCCCTTCTGTTCTAAGACAGTGGTTACCATGTGTGGTACATAGACATCTATGTGCCTTCCCATAGTAAGCTTCCTGGCTTCTTGTATCAGCATCACAGTGGCTGCAACTGCCCGAAGACATGGAGGCCACCTGGCACTTATGTTGTCAAGTTGTTTGGAAAAGTAGCCCACCGGCCTTTTCCAGCTTCCCAGACGTTGGGTCAGGACTCCTAGTGCTAGGCGCAGCCTTTCATGTACAAACAGCTGAAAATCTTTAGACAGATCAGGTAACCCTAATGCTGGAGCAGTTGTCAGTGCTTCCTTTAATTTTAGGAAGGCTTCTTTCTGTGGCTTGCTCCAGGTGAATGGCTGCGTCTTCTGAGCTTCATACAGGGGCTTTGCAATCAGTCCATAGTCCATGATCCACAGGCGACACCATCCTGCCATCCCGAGGAAGACTCACAGCTCATGTAAATTCTGGGGCTCTGGAATAGCACAAATAGCTTGGATACGGTTAGTACCTAGTTTTTGTTGCCCTTGTGAAATTTCATATCCCAGGCAGATCACAGTCTGTTGGGCAATTTGTGCCTTTCCTCTGGATACTTTGTAACCTCCCATTCCCAGTGAATTTAAAATCTCAATGGTTACCTTTATACAGGTTCCTTTTCTTCTGTAGCTATCTGTATATCATCAACATACTGCAACAATAGGTATTGGTCTCTTGGTACTTGCCCATTTTCGGTCCAGATCTCCAGCTCCTTTGCCAGTTGGTTTCCGAATAGGGTCGGCGAGTTCGTATATCGTGTCCAGGTGAGCTGGGTCTTTCTCCCATTCCCTGGGTTTTCCCACTCACAGGCAAACAGTTTCCTACTTTCTTTGTCAAGGGGGAGGCAGAAAAAGGCATCTTTTAAATCAATTACAGTAAACCACTTATATTTCTCTTTTACGGATGTTAGCAATGTGTAAGGATTTGTTACCACTGGATAAATGTCCTTTGTTATTTTATTTATTGCTCTCAAATCCTGCACTAATCTATATTCACCATTTGGCTTCTTTACTGGAAATATTGGTGTATTAAATTCTGATTCACATTCTTCTAAAATTCGGTATTTCAAGAATTTATCAATAATCTTTACTATTCCTTGCCGTGCTTCTGGTTTTATGGGATACTGTTTGACTTGTACAGCCCTCGCCCCTTCCTTTAATTCTACATGCACTGGTTGTGCCAATTTAGATTTCCCTGGTATATCTGTCTCCCATACAGAGGGAATCACTGCATCTTCTACCTCCCTAGGGATAGAGGGAACAGGTTTTTCTTTGATCATTAATATCTGTCCCGTCTTTGATTCAGGTATTTTCATTATAAGCTCTCCATTTTCAAAGGTTATTACCGCATCAAGTTTTGCTAGCAAATCTCTCCCTAAAAGCGGAATTGGACACTCAGGTACGTATAGGAATTCGTGTGTTATAACTTTGTTCCCAAAACACAAATCTAGGGGTTGCAAGAATGGCCGTTTTTTCCTCTTTCCCTGTAGCGCCAACTACTGTTGTTTTCTTGTCCCCAATTTGTCCTTGCAAATCATTCAATACCGAGTAAGTAGCTCCTGTATCTATTAGAAATTTGACCTCTTTATGTCCTAATTGTATATTTATAACAGGTTCCTTAACTTCTTCTACCGGCTCTATGTCTAGTCAGCTGGTATACTCCCCCAAAACCATCCCCTTGGTAACCTGCTGGAACTGATTGTCCTGGTGAAACTGGTTGTTCAAGTCTGGACATTGTCTCTTCCAGTGCTCCTCCCACTTGCAATATGCGCATTGATTTAGGTTTAACCCCTGCATAACTGGTCTCCTACCTCGACCATTCCTGTTACTTCCCCTGAAATTTGGGTTCCCTTTTCCTTGTATTACTGCCAAAAGATTCTGCTGCTGCCTTTTACTAGCTTCTCTTTTGCGATTGTTATATACCTTCCAGGCTACCTCAAGTAGCTTATCCAAATTCCTTAGTTCTTCCCCTTCTAATTTTTGCAATTTTCTACGAATATCATCCCGTGACTGGCCCAAGAATATGAGAGCGAGCTGAACCTTTGCTTGTTCTGTGTCCATTTGGAGATCTGTATATTTTCTTGCTACCTCCTTAAGCTTCTCCAAAAACACAGTGGGAGATTCCTTCCTTTCCTGTCGAACTTCATATAGTTTAGACCAATTTATAGTTTTGGGCACAGCATTCTGAACTCCTATTTGGATCCACTCTTGATATTTCCGTAGTCTCCCCATATCGCAAAATAAATTAGGGTCCCAATTTGGATCCTCAATTGGGAAATTCTCATCTAAATTCCCTGTTACGAGTCCATTTCTGATGTCCTCTCTTACCCTTTCTTTGGCTGCCTTAAGTACCATCTCTTTCTCAGTAGAATCCATCAGAGTATCTAATATTACTTGTATGTCATCCCAGTCAGGATTTTGAGTTTTTATAACCATTTTTTACTACTCATGCCATTTTATCAGGATTTTCTCTATAAGTTCCGGCTGATTGTTTCCAAATAACTAAATCTGCAGGAGAGAAAGGCACTTTTATAAATGCTGGCCCTTCCACTCCTACACTTTGTCGCAAGGGGGCAATTACATTCCGTTTTTGTCTGCCTATGTCTTTTCTATCCATAACTGGGGCAAGGTTAGACTGACTCCTGGTTCTGTGGGCTACCGGGGTCGTTGATTCTCTCTCTCTCCTTTCTACCACAGTTAGGTTTTGCTCATCTTCCGAGGAAGAGGGATCAGGTGACGATGGGAGAGGAGGATAAAGAGGGAAAGGTGTACTGGACGAGACAGGTTCAGGACTAGGTGGGGTGTCGAGCAGGCAGTGGGATAGGGACAGATAGAACAGGTGGGATAGGGTTAGGTTCTCTTGTTCCTATTGGAGCTACCTGTAAATCAATATCTGTATAATTTTCCCTACTCAGGCTTTCTTTCAACGCCAAGTGTTCTAAACAACGTTCCTCACAAACCTCACACTTATTGCTTGCAGATGTTTTAACCATCATTAATCCACATTCATCCTGCCATTCTGGCTTTCCCCGTAAATAGAAAAACAAATCAACATACGGAACCTCATCCCATTTTCCTTCTTGTTTACAAAACGACATTAATTGCGAAATAGTGTTATATTGCAAAGTACCATATTTTGGCCATTTTTCACCATTCTCCAAGGCATATTCTGGCCACCATGTATTACAATAATCAATCAACTTAGCTTTACGTAATTCTTCCCCAAAATTACCTTGTTTCCAATGTGCTAATAAGCACCCCAAAGGAGAACTTTGCGGGATAGAGGTGTTGCCGCACAAAATCCCTTTCAGTTTCTCCATTCCAAATATACCACAAATTACCGAACCTGCAACGCTTTCGCGATTGTCTTATGGAACGGCGCCTAGGCTTGTACCAGCAGGAATTCCTTTAGCCCAACCAAGCATAGCTTTCTCTGTGTCTTATTGGCAGGCACCCAAACCAAAGTAAAAAGCACCTTACCTTTCTCCCGGGGACGTTGTGAGCGGCAGAAGCAGTCGCGGCCGATCGAGCTCCCCGAGAATCCCTCGGTGCCGGCTGGAGCGTGGTCGAGTTGCAAAACTCGCTTCAGCAACACCTGCAGGGTCCCATCTGGGGTCGCCAAAATGTTAGCGTTCAAAAACACATAATCACATAAGCAATTATATGCGGTGCTTTTTGTTTAAGAGCTTTGGGAATCAGGGTAGTTTCCACCCAAATCTGATTCCGACCATACATTCGAGGTGAACGTGTTTTATACTCTATCATTACATAACTTTCATGTTAATTATTAAACTTATATTGTTCTATTGTATACACAGATTTCAGCTAAACATAGCTCCCTTTAAATTTCCAACATAGTTTCTCACGATTCTTCTTATGGTTATATAATAATTATATTTAATTACTAAACAATCACCACATCTAACAATTATATCTTTTATCATACTGCTTACGCAGGTGTAGTGATCTGAGAAAACACAAAGCCCAATATTTTCAAAGACTATTTTTAACATTTTCCAGGGCTCCACTATCAAGTGGGTTGTGAGCAATTGTATTGCATGTCACTTGTTTGTCTTGGGTTTTATTCCTCTCTCTTTTTTATCTCCCTTTTCATTAGCAGCAGTAGTAGTATATTTTACTTTATTTAAAATATTAAACTGTTCTTATCCCATGGGTTTTTGCCTTTTTCTGATTCTCTTCCCCATCCCACCTAGGGTGGGTGAGTGGTGGCAATGAGGAGCTGAATGGCACTTAACTGCTGGTTGGGGTTAAACCACGACAAAAATATACTAAGATTTTTTATTTGTCACTTTGCTTACTGTTTGACATTTGCACCTGTAAATTATTCTTTTTGTTTTTGCTAACTTCTTATATGAAAAATATCTCCTCCAAAACTGGGAAGTTAATATAGTAGCTAATTGCTTAAAGTGATTATGGATTAAGTGCTGTCCACTGCATTATGAGCCAAAAAAAGTTTTGTTGCCAATTTTTGCATTGGTATCATATAACCTGAGCAAATTGTCTTTTGATTGCCTTATGTTGCATCTTTTTTGGTGATGGACTCTACTTCTGAAACCCAGAAACTTGCCTTTTGATTGCTTAATGCTATTTGCTATTTAAATTCTACATTGTTCCACCCACTTTTGACAAAATTTGCTTTGCTTACTATGCATTTGAGATTATAGTCTTTCATTTATGTTATTGAATTTAAAATTATTTTAAGGAAACTGAGTTTTAATTTGGTTTTGTGGTTTTTTTTTGTGTTTTGGTTTGGTTTTTTTGCTTTTTTAGTGCTTGGGAGATGGGAAGTAATGATAGCTGGCACCTGAACTAAAATATCTGTGTAGTCGCTACCATCCCAGAACTTCAGGATGAATGGGGATATGCCTCATGTTCCCATCACTACTCTTGCAGGGATTGCTAGTCTTACAGACCGTAAGTACTCTTTTTTTTTTTGTCTTTACTATGTTCCCTTCTACCTCTTCACTTAATATATCCGCATTTTAAAAGTACTAAGAATAGTTTTATTTTTAAAGTTCTTAAAAGTAAATCTGTTCAAAATCAGATTTGGTATTAAAACATTTCTTGTCCTTGCTAGAATTTTAAAAATATATTCAAACAAAATATGCTAATTGAAACATGTAGGTTAAAAAAAACACCTTTAAGTAAACCCAAAACAAAAAAATATATAGGAATTCTTTGTTTGGAATATCATTCAGTAACATATCTGGGAACCCCACAAATAAAGAAAAACATATAAATTATTAAATACTTCTCTAAAACATACATATCGTCATCTTCACTGGAGAGAGAGAGATATGATTAGACTGATGTTCAGATAGAGAGCTGTGGAATGTTCTGAATATACTTGAAACCTAATTCCTTAGTTTTGGACAAAGTACAAAAAAGTTGCTCTAATTAACAAGGGCAAAGAGTGGCTGCTAGAATGGAAGAAAGCAGCTGAACCTATGAGCCTTGTTTCTTGGCTGTGAGTAGATGAGGTGTGTGTACTGTCTTTAAATATGTCAGGAAGACAAAATGCAAGGAAAGAAAAAGAACTATTTAAATTAAAAGCTGATGCTGGCACAAAACCAAATGGTTATAATCTGACCAAAAATAAATTTCTAGTGGAAACTTAGAGGAGATTTATCATTACTATAATGAAGTCCTACAACAGCCATTTCAATATGAGAAATTGGGACAAAGATGCATATTTTTTTATAAAGTGTAAGCAAGAGTTTATAGCTCAGTTGTCTGTGTGAGGATAACTGGACTCAGTGATCCAAGTGCTTATTCTGAGCTCTTGTTTTATTATTATGCTGTTGAAATTTGAAGACTTTTCAAGAGACACTGAAAGTATATACCCAGCAATTGAAATAAATTGCCTATAGTAAAAAAAAGCAAAAGTATTCAATGGGGGGGAAAAAACACTTTATGTCTTTCTGATATTCTGAATTATTAAACTGGAAGATGCTGCTTATGTATTTATATGTGTATATATGTACCATTATGTGTGTATAATAATGGTCCATCAGGATGCAAATCATAAGTTTCTGGGCTATGGACAGTTTTCCAGCTCTAATTATTTGCAGGTATGGTTCTCAAGTCAAAATACTTAACTATTAGAAGTCACTGGCCAGACTTCTGGTGCAAGTTTCTTAAAACAGTGATTACCTTTGGTGGGATTAGCCCTTGTGTTAGGTGTGTTTGCTTCTTTCTCTGTCATATTTCTCTGATGTTCAGAAAGTCAGGGGTGCATGAAAGAGAAAGGCATGTCACTGCTTCACCTTATTTCTCTCTGTGTAAAAAGAAGGTACTGGAATTGACAAGTCCTGTTGCCCTAAAGACATGGAGGACTTGATGAGTATAGGCAGTAGAGTAGGCTCAATTAACTAGCTGAATTGATACTGTTTTAATAAATGTTTTGCTGATCTTGCTAATTTTTCCAAGTTTCAAGGCACATTCAAGGTAATTAATGCAAGTAATGTAGTTGTCAGATTTTCTTTCATAATCACATGAGGGAGTAAGAAGGTGTCCATCTTTGTATGCTTGTGTTTCATGAAAATTCTGAACTCCTTTCTATTTTCTGATAACAGTTTTGAACCAGCTGCCTCTTCCATCACCTTTACCTGCTACCACAACAAAAAGCCTGCTTTTCAATGGACGGATAGCTGAAGAGGTGAACTGCCTTTTGGCTTGCAGGGATGAAAACTTGGTTTCACAGCTCATCCACAGTCTCAATCAGGTGTCAACAGATCACATGTATGTATTTTGAGCTTCAGCTATATCAGATCACCATCCTTATTACTTTAAACTGAACTGAATTGAGAAGGGTGTTAGTATCTGAAAATTAGAAGGTGCAGGTTTTTTATTAGGCTAACCTAGCAGATTACTGCAGTATAAGAATCAATTGTTTCCGTTGGAATGCTAGTAATTATCTGACAGCCCTTATGCATAACTATTTTTTTTAATAGGTATGCTGCTTGTTCTATTCTTGCTAGTTAGGAGTGCAAACTTTGTGGTATCAATTGTGCAAAAGTCATTTGTGTTCCACTTTCATTAGTTATGTGCACTGACAAATTTTATACCCAGTATTACACAAAAAGATACTTTTTTGAGACACCCATGCAAGATCTATGTCAGTTCTGATTAGATATTGAACTTAAAATATTTAAGAATTGAACCAGCAAGTATTGTGGCTTTTTCATTTTTCACTTATGCTCTTTAAATTGTCTTATGTGTACAGCCTTTTTTCCTACATGTTCCAATCGGTTATTTTGATCAAATGAAAGTAGCTCTTCAAAGTCATCAATGCAAAGAAAAAGTGAAAATATGGATGCATTTACAGAAAATTTTTTGAAGGTTCAAAGGGAATCCTGTGATGTCAATTTCCCCTTCTAAAATAAAAGATTTTCAAAATGTTGGGCTGCAATGTAAATGTCATGCATTTATGCTTATTTTCACTTCTACAGTAGTACTTTCTGGATGTTATGACAAAGCATTCTTTTATGGAGAAGATCACAATACAGAAATGGACATGAGAAGCGTTATAATAGTCTGAAACTGACAGCCATGTATATACAAGTGCTTATTAGCAGAAAATAATTTTGAAGACTAGTAGGAATGCTTTTTCTACCATTCCTTTAGCATGAGAGGAAAAAAGTAGATTTAGAGAACAGTGGTCCAGTGCAGATTTGGTGGGGTTTTTTTTCTGTATTTTAACAGTAAAATGCTGTCGTTTGGTTTGGTTTTGATTGGTTGTGGTTGTTTGAGTTTTTTTACTTGACTCATGGTTTCTTATAATTTGGAAATGCATTTGCCTCTTTATTTGCTTACTTCCACAATTCCAGAGAATTGAAAGATAACCTCGGCAGTGATGATCCAGAGGGAGATATACCAGTCTTGCTGCAGGCTGTCCTGGCAAGGAATCCTAATGTTTTCAGGGAGAAAAGCATGCAAAACAGATATGGGGTGCAAAGCGGTAAGGATTTTTGATTGATGATTGATCGATTTTTATGTTGTTCTATAAGTTTAGGGGGCTAATACTAACCACAAATATGTAGGGAGCACAACTGTGATATTTATGCCTTATCTTGTATTTGATAATGATAAAAATCTATGTGTCATGACATCTTCTAAGAGTGATTGTATTAGAATAAGCACAGAAATATACTCTACTAGGTGTTTTTGTAAAAAATAATGTTGAATTTCTCTACTAAGTTTAATTTCTAGGATGAGTGATTGGGTTTTATTTTTAAGTAATTTTATTTGAATTTCTTTATAGGTAGGTTTATTTATTTGTTTTAGTAAATTGAAGTTGGGAAAAAAGGCCTTGCTCTGTATTGAAAACCTGTACAATTAAACTATATCGCTGTAGTGGTAGTTTTTGATAGTCCTGAGGTAAAGAATAAGGTTGAATGAACGATATGTAACACCTCCTCCTTGCCATTCCTCTTCTCAGCAATTTGTCATGCCCTACAGATTTTACAGTTTTGATAACTAATTCTTTTCTGAGGTTTAGTGAGATATACTGCTGGATAGCAAAGATAGAAAAGGGGAGAGACCAAGCACAGGATTTATCGGACAGATTCTACTTGTAGATCTGGAGACTTCTTCATTTGCACCTGAAATATATTCTTAAATACTTAACTATGAAATGAGTAGGGGGGTTTTCAGAGTTTGCACAATGTGAGGATAAATCTTCGCTAGCATTGTAGAAATATAAATAGAAGTGTTACTGGAGTCCACAGGGAACAGAAAGTGTTAGGGCATTTTTGGAGGGGGAAAAAAATAAAATTAGATTATTAAGTTCATTCACCTAGGCTAATGAGTAAAAAGCAATACAACATTTGAAAAGAAGTTGCTAAGGACAGAACACATAATGTTCCTTGAAAGAATGCAAAAATTTCCATGAATGAAAATGTGGAAGGCAGTGCTAAATATTTAGTAGGTCATTGATACATATATACTGAAATTTAAACTATGAAAAGAGTCTCCAGGTTCTGGGTTTGGAGGTAGCTGTTGCAGAGTATAATTTTTCCAGTTGCTGGAAGAGTTGTGACTGTCCTGACAGTTTTTGCATAGTGGTTCCACAAAAAACATATACTTGTCTTGGTTTTGGTTTGGATAGAGTTCATTTTTTTTCTTAATAGCTGGTACAATGGTGTGATTTTTTTGATCTAGTATGAGAATAATGTTGATAACACACATTTTTCCACCAGTTTTGTAGAGTAAAATAATTATTTACCAGTGCAAAAGGGAGGCATTATTTATGAAATTATTTGTTCCAGCAGAGGCTTTTGAAAGAAAGAAGATAAAGCAAGTTAGTTTCTTTCTAATTTTTGCTAATTCTGTGCTTCAGAGGGGGAAACACTTTTGCTGCTTGATTCGATAGATTAAGAATAATCCTTATTGAAATAAAACCACCTATCTTTAGTTAATGTGTTTTTGCCTATGCTTGAAGGGAGGTACTAGTAGAGAATTAAAAAACAATTAAACATAAAACTTAAAAGAATAGTTGATGCTATTTTAATAAAGTTAACCAAGTGCTTTCAGAGAACCAAAAGAGATCAGACTTTAAATCTTCCTTGAATATTTAATTTTATTTTACATAATTCTGAATACTTGTACCAGTGAAAACATTGAAATGTAAGTGTAAAATTGGAAACATTGAAAGAAAAGGGGAAGAGGAGAAAAGTATAGCTGTACACAAAGTTTTTTGAGAGGAAGAAGGCTCTGTAATGAATGTTTGGAAAAGCTAGGTGAAGTGCCATATTTTTTTTTTAATTTATTCATTTCTATGCCATACTCTTACCTGGAAATAGGAGGATCTTTAAGCTAGATGTTGGCAAATGGTGGCAGTCATGTTAGCTGTTAGTACATCCCATTCAGATCTCCTAGGCCAAAGGAGGGTATCATAATGTGTTCTGGCAGCAAAGGTTGGGCTTTCTTCTGCTTTCTGAACATATTTTGTAATCTCTGTGAAGTCATGATTTGTAGAACACTTGAGAGTTTGGTAGAGATCTTATGTAATGCATTTTGCCAACCATAAGAATGAAATTTATGTTCTTTTCTAGTATTTCAAATTCATCTTTTCTGTTTTCCTTACTGTCTTCTTTCTGAATATTGTCCTTTTGCCTTCTGTTGAGTCCAGCATGTGGTGAAGTCAGTGCTGGGTACTGTGATCCAGTATTTGTAATGCCCAGAACTGAGAAGGAAAGAAGGCACTGGGACCCTGTGTCAATTTACTCTGCCTGGGGGGGCCTCTACACCATGATCCCTTCAGCATCAGTTCCAGCATTTGTATGGACAAACTGAATTAAAATTCATTTCTTTCAGCCTTCTTTTCTAATGCAAGATCAGAAAGATCACCTGGCTAAAGAATTACATTAAATGTGGCATAAAATTCTTGGTTCAGTACAATTTGTCAGGAAAAAAAGGCCTCTTCAGAAACCTAAATATTATGTGTTGAACACACGTGAATATAAGGTAAAGCACAAACAGAATTCTGTGCTGATGTTTTTTCCAGTCATATTGATTTGTAGCTCAACACTAAGTTTAGAGCAAGAATTGTTTTTAGTTATGATTAACAAATAGTGCAAGAAAGATGTATTATCTGAATACTTGTTTTGTATCCTGGATGCACCACCCTCCCCCCCCCCCCAAATTGCTGGCATATTTTGTTTCAGGTAAAGTAGCAGCAGTGTTCAAACCTTTATTCCATGTATTTTGATAATAGCCAGCCCCATTGTTGAAACAGGGTTCATACAGATAAGATTTTAATTAGAGTTTTCAGACTCTTTTCTATTACTAGGTTGTCTGAACGGACTGCATCACATCACTGTGCAGCATCAGTACAAGGACACCAAGTTAATTTTATTTTAGACCTTTTTAATCAAATGACAGACAAAGTTCTGGGTGCTATCATAATTATTTATTTAAAATTAGGCTATTATTTAATTTCAGTTTTCATAATATTTTTTTCTCTTCTCAACACTGGCTTTGTCTTTCAGCAGATATCTGTTAGAAGATCAGCTAAAATACCATATTGCAATAGGTTAGTCTTCATAGCATAGCTTAGGATGTAGAAAGGACTTAAAATTCACTTTAAACTATTTACTTGTGCATTTTTGAGGATTAAAATCTTATGCATCTTACCCTAAGCATCAGTTGCTTTGATTTTTTTTTCATCTATAGAAGAATTAAAATGCATATTTTAATGCATAAAAGGGAAAAACTTTGTAGACATATGCTTTCAATAAGAGTGTATATTTAACTTAAAAATTGCCTGTTGGTGAGCAATCCTTGCTTAAGCATGCGTGGTGCTGTAATACAGTTTAATCATACAAGACCTTTTCTGTGATCTGGAGCTGTGTTTTTGTATTCTTTGGCAGTAGGAATGCTAAAATGGATGTACGCATATCCCTTTTTTCTGAGCCAAAAGAATTACATTCAAGACTGGGAATATATGTTAAGAATACAAAGCTGGCCAATGCCCCCAAGCGCTGTGCAGCCTTTCAGAAGGACCGCAACAGGTTGGAGAGTTGGGAGAGAAGAACTGTCTGAAATTCAACAAAAGCAAATGCAGGGTTCTGCACCTGGGGAAGAACAACCTCAGGCACCAGTACAGGCTAGGGGTGACCTGAGGCTCCTGATGGACAAGTGTGTGCCCTTTTGACAAAGAAGGCCAATGGAATCCTGGGATGCATTAGAAAGATCATTGGCAGCAGGTCAGGGAGGTGATCCTACCCCTCTCCACACCTGCAATGCTGTGTCCAGTTCTGAGCTCCTCAGGACAGGAGAGACATGGAGTTCCTGGAGTGGGTCCAGCAGAGGCTGTGAGGATGATTAAGGGACTGGAGCACCTCTCTTATGAGGAAAGGCAGAGGGAGTTGGGGCTGTTCAGCCTCAAGAGGAGTCATCTGTCAGGGGACCTTATCAATGTCTGTCAGTGTCTGCAGGGAAGGGTCAGAGAATGGACCAGGCTCAGCTCAGTGGGGCCCAGCAATGGGACAAGAGGAACGGGCAGGAACTGATGCCCAGGAGGTTCCACCTGAACTTGAGGAAGAACTCTGTGCAGTAACCGAGCACTGGAACAGATTGCCCAGAAAGGGTGTGGAGTCCCCCTCGCTGGAGATATTCCAGACCCATCTGGACACAATCTTGTGCCATGTGTTTTGGGATGACTCTGAGCAGGGAGGTGGGACCACATTACCCACTGTGATCCCTTCCAACTTGACCCATATCCCGTGATTGTGTGAATGTTATTACTAGGATGATGTTTTCTCAAAACTGAGCATTACCAACAATCAAAATTAAAGTTGCATTTAAAAGAAATTCTTAAGTATTTTAAGGTATGGAGATACACAGTGGAGCCATAAATCTGCTGCTTAGTGATATGAACAACAGTGTAAAAAATGTACAAGAAGATATTTTAGTGTTAATGACCACAGACTAATTTCAACTCCCTTTTAGACTAAATGTTTGGGCTTATTTTTACTACTTCCTCATTACATCATTATTAGACAGACTTGTTATCTGTCTGAAAACTTTAGAGACACTGTTGTGGTAGGGGATTTTTTTGTTTGGTTGGTTGTCGTTGTTGCTTGGGGGGTTTTAGTGGGGCAAGGGGAGGGGGATGGACACTGAGGACTTAAGGTGTTTTGTTTGGTTGGTTTTTTTTGAAGTTATTTAGATTGTCTCCCCTAACAGAGATAAAGAGGTGAGAACTGCCTGTCTCAGAATAAGTTTTAGGTTTTTTAAATGGCATTAAAATGTATTACTTTTTATATTTTCTGTCATACTTTTTTAAACCAAAAGCATGTTTTAAATTTACAGAGGAGAAAAGAGATATATTTTTCAAGTATTTTAAAAGTGCAATCTTTGTTTTAAGCATAAAATGAAATTTCTGCATAGTTCATGCTCATACTGGCACTTTCTGTATGTGAATGTTAAGGATTATTAGTTTGACTAACTACTACCTAGCTGTGGTGAGAGTGGCTGTGAGAGGTGAGTGGGCAGTGAGCATGCCAGATGCTGCCTCCAGCACCTCGGGAGTTTCCTCCTCACTTGCCTCTGTGCAAGGCAACCAGTGTTCATTTAATCACATTTTGCAGGAATTGAGGAATCCACTTCTGCTACTCTGGGCAATGAAATGTCCTCTGTACTAAAGTATGGAGGTCTCTTTATTTATTTATTTATTTATTTTCCAGCACAATATGAGAATTTCACTCCTGCTCTGGGCTAGTTTATCTGGGCTAATATACTTGGAATGCAGCACTTCATACCTACCAGGAGGTAGTAATGGCTTAATTCCTGGGGGATTATTCCATCACTTCTTTGTTGGGGAGAGGGGAAGAGAAAAGAGGATGACAAGGAGGATTTCTGAAACTAGCTTTGCTTGTATGCATATTGCAGTAATTGAAATCAGTGATAGTAATACAAAGATTGATGACTCCCAAACACTCTGGATTAGTCAGTCGTCTATCTAAACTTAGGTTTAAATATTTGCATTGCTGATGTGCTTTTACCCATGGCTTTGGATCACTTGCTGTGGCTTCCCAAGCTGCAGCGTTGTCCTGGTTTGGAATCGGAGGAAACTCAGGGAAGTGATGTAAAGCTTTTTGTGTAACTGACAGTCTGTTGAACCACTGAGAAGCTGGACACGCCTCTGTGAAACACGCATGTTAGAGACGAAAAAACCCGGGAACTCTCTCATTTTCTTTCCGGTCGGCGAGAAGGTGGCGGCCCCGACCGCCCCGTCTTGGCCGGGCGGTCCTGCCGCGGGCCGGGCCCCTTCTCCTCTTCCCCGGGCCCCCCCCCCCCCCCCCCCCCCCCCATCGCATCGGCTCCGATCGGGTCGGGCCGGGCCCCAGCAGCGGCCGGGCAGGAAGACGGGGGAGGCTGCCGAGCCCGGGCCGGAGCAGGGCTGGCCGTGGCTGTGAAGATCTTATGATCAAATCCCCTTCCCCCAGCGCGGCTGAGACCTGAGACCCCTGCAGCCTGTGCAGAAAAGCAAAGACCAACCATGAGGCCGATCCTGACACAGCCCAGCCGCAGCTCTCTCCACAAGTTACCGGTGGGTCAGGTAGGCCCTAGACGGGATGTTAACCCTTTCAGTGCTTCAAGCCTCCCTCGAGTGAGAGAAAGGAACAAGATGCAAGCATGAAGACATCGAGGTCAGTGAGGAAGAAGTTAAGTCCCAGATGGGAGGGAGGAGGAGATGCCTTGTGTTTGGAACTGAAATCCTCTTGTAAGCTATGGAGAAAGGACTCTTTTTCCTTGTAACGCATGAAACTATGGGGAGATGCAAGTGTTCAAACTGATATCGAGCAAAGGCCTCCATGCTAAGATAAGCAGATGTTGAAATGGCTGTGATCCCATGAGAAGTTTGAACAGAGGAAGAGAGAAGAGTAGTCCTGTGCTTCCAGGAGAAGAAGAAGATTCCCAGGGATGAAGATGATTTTAGAAATAGACAATAAGGAGAACTTTTGCCTTTGAACAGCTCATCTTTAAAACAATACCCCATAAGTAGATGTGGCCCATCGACAAGCTGTGGGAAGGCTTGTGGAAATGGGAAGGACTTCATGATGGCAGGGTTCCCTGGGCGGCTGCTGTTCATGACAAATTGAGAGCCACCAGAGAACTGTTTCCTTTCCTCTTGAGGAGAAGTCTCTATAACCTTAACAAGAGGGACTTCTCTCCTTCAGTGAACTGAAGAAAGACTATTTTAGAGGTGGTAAACTGACTGGAAATCTTGGGTGTGGTTTCTTTACATTGTCTGTAGGAAAGAAAAGGTTGTGTGGGGAAGAGAAGTGTTCTGAAGGGTTTGTTTTGATTCTTACTACTTTTTTCCTTCTAGTTACTTTTAATAAAATTTTCTTTATACCCTCTTAAAGTTTTGAGCCTGCTTTGCCTTTCTCCTAATCCTATCTCACAGCAGGAAGTGAGTGTATTGGTGACTGGCCAGCACCAAACCTACCACATTCTTTAGTGCATTGGCTGGGAAAATTTCAAATTGGGGAAATCTTAAATTGGCGAACATAAACCACAACACGAAATTGGTCTTTCTGCCCGGTTTTGAACTGAAACCACCACAAGTGTGTATGTGAATTCTGATGCTGTTTTAGCTGCAAGACATTAAATTCTATCATTAAAATCACCTGCTTAAAAGTCATATAAGTTCTTGTGTACCTGTACCATTTCAACTTCCAGTGTTATGTGGTGGTTAGAAATTCTTTATATCTGTATGGAAGAGAGAAAACAAAAAAGATTCATTTAAATTCTCCCTAATAAAGATGCAAGTTAGTTCCAGGCCCATTCGTACTTGTGGCTTGCCATCTAGTACAACTCCTGAATTTTCAAAGCATGGCTGTGGCAATCTACAGGCTGTTGGAGACTACAGATGGGATACTGGTGGTTCTTTTCAACTGAAAATATTTCAGCACCTTCTTTGATAACATTCCTTTTAAGTGTGGTGGAGGTGGAATAGAAAGCTGTTGTCCCTGGCTAGAAAGGAACCACTAGGGCATTAGGGGAGCAGGGAGAATATCTTGCACCACTCAGCCTGAGGTGATTGTTTGTTGTAATTGATCTAAAAATGGGAGATAAGTTTTCTGTGCTCTTTTGAGTTGTTGTGAAGTTTCCAAATCTTATTGGCACATTGAGTACTCCACACACAAGCCTGGGGTGTGGAGTATGTGGCCTGTTATAAAATGTTACTATTTACTAGCTAAGGACCAGAGGGGGGGAACTGCCGTTGATATTTATTATTGATTTAATACTCCTTTAGGGAACATTCTTTTTATGTCATGGTGTAAATGGACATCTTACATGAAATCAATCTTTTAAAAATGTTTTCTAACAGTTGTAGATAGAAGATATCAATGTTTGTAAAGTTTGTAATCTCTTTGTATATAATAATTTCTGAAATGAGAGACTTCATTGATTAAAAAGGAAATGCATGTAAAGTAATGCTGCTATCTTCTTAATAGGGATGATGATGTCGCAGTTTAATATTTCTCAGAACTCCATGAGAGGTAGTCCTGCATCTTCTAATTATCAACAAACCACTATCTCACATAGCCCTTCCAGGTAACATTCTCTTTTAAATGGGGTGGGATGGGCAGCAAACTGCAAATTCTATCTACAGTGACAGTCAATTCTTTTTGCAAGTATGTGAATGGAAGGTGATCAGTGTCAGGATATATTTTGCATTTGTCTGACAGCAGGGTGAGTTTCTTCAGCTGGAAAAGCAACGTGGTTTTGCTAGTGAGTAATGTTTGTATTCTGATTAGTCAGAATTCCCTGCTGTCCCTCCCTCACATAATTTTGGCAAACTTTCTTTCCCTGCATCCTGACACCCTACAGCTATTTTCTACCTGTGGCAGGAGAACAGGAGAGAAGAGGCTATGTGTTCCAGCATGTATAACATTACCAGTGTGACAGAAGGGTGGAAAAGAAGGCTTGTAAAAACATGGAATACTGTTGTAACAGTTATACAAAAGGCTGCTCAGAGGAGGATAGGCCCAGTAATTTGGCCAGTCTTCCATCAGCTTTCTCATCAACTTTCGGGTTCTTTTTCAAACTTTGAGTGTCAGCAAGTAGCATGTACCTATAGAATCATTTAGGTTGGAAAAGACCTCTAAGATCATCAAGTCCAACCGTTAACTTAACACTGTCAGGTCCACTACTAAACCGTGTCCCTAAGTGACACATGTACACACATTTTAAATACCTCCAGGTTGGTGACTTAATCACTTCACTGGGCAGTGTGTGCCAGTGCTTGACAAACCTTTTGCTAAAGAAATTTTTCCTGAAAAATAATCTAAACCTCCCCTAGAATAACTTGAGGCCATTTCCTCTTGCTCTGTTGCTTGCTACCTCCTTTCAACAATAAAGTGTCCCCTGAGCCTTCTTTTCTCCAGACTAAACACCCCCAGCTCCCTTTGTCTTCTAAAAGAAATAAGAAATTTGTATAAATTTCCTTTTCCAACTTTTTCAAATTTTTTCATTTTATTTTTTAGCCGGTTTGTGCCACCACAAACAAGCTCTGGTAACAGATTTTTGGCACAACAGAACAGTCCAGTGCCTAGTCCATATGCTCCTCAAAGTCCTGCAGGATACATGCCATATTCACATCCTCCAAGTTACACACCACATCCTCAGATGCAGCAAGGTAAGTCTTTGATATTTATTTTATTCTCCTATCTTATGTCAGCTTTACCTTCATGTGTGTGTTTCACAGCTCTCTAATTTCTTTCAAGGAGTCACATGCTTAATGCAAATCTTGGAGTTGGTAGAGAATTTTTTGGGTATGCTTAAGCTTTGCTTTCCTGACTGTACAGTGGTAGTATTTATTTTATTTCAAAAAATCCCAGAAGGATCATCGAGTCGAACTCTTAAGTGAATGGCCCATATAGGGATTGAACCAGTGACCTTGGTGTTAATGCTTCTCCTCTATGTACACTGATTTTGCATATTTGTCACAAATACATGAAAATAGAAAAATTTAAAAAACCCTAAAACTTTTTATTTGTTAGCTATGGCAATTGTTTATCTGTACTGGTGAAAACATATTTTTTGCCAGTGTAATGTAAATTTTCCTGCCAGCTTATTTACCGTACCAAACCTTTGCAGTGTAGGCTAGGCTAAGTTGGCTAGAATTATACTCAAGGTATGCAGTAACTGGCAAAGATGACCTTCAGAATTAATGGATTTGTTTTTCCCTTTTCTTAAAACAATCTTGAACAACATGAACGCTATTAAGTATCTAGGCATTATCCTTTCTTGGAAGTAGAATTCTTGTTAGATTCTTTTAAATCATCTGTTCCTAAAGTTTAGCAGTGTGCTTAGAATTTATATAGGTGTTCTGTATGTAATGTTATGTGTCTCATGAATACCTTGGAAGTTATTAAAGGTAGAGAATGCATATTATATAGAGGAAAATAAAGTTTTCTATAACCTATGAGTATGATGCTCTCTGTAATTAGAATAGATGTGGAGTGAAGCTTGGCTAATCTGTACATGGAATTTAGGTTTAAGTCTCTTGAAAATTTAAAACTTAGATACTAATTTTATTCAAGGTATTTGTGGAAAAAGGATTCAGTGAAGAAAGTTGGGATTCTTGTTACAATCCTAGACCTCCTGCATCCAACACATTAATATTATGGCCTTTTCTGTGAGATTTTTTAGAGTTAATGATTGTGTGACTATATTGATATAATTATTTTTATTTTTCTGTATTTCAGCTTCAGTATCTAGTCCCATTGTCACAGCTGGGATGAGAAATCTCCATGAAAATAAAGTTTCAAGTCAATTGTCTGGAAATTCAGCTAATCATCATGCTGATAATTCTAGACATGGCTCAAATGAAGACTATCTACAGATCGTGCACAGGATAAGTAGTGATGTATGTTACCTAGATCAGTTTATGATGATGAAACAAATATTTACTGTGATAAACCAAGTATGTGTTTAGCTGCCTTAAAAGTCAGATATTTTATGAGGATGCTGTTGATGAATAAAACCACTGACAATATATTTCGGTTTCAGATGTGTGCACTCAAATGTGCAACTTTAATGTGCAAGTTTTAAGATTTTTCTAGATCTCTGTCCTTTGGAACAGTTTGTGACATTGATTCTGATGAAAGTATGAAAAGTAAAAAATCTTACTCATGTGAGGTTATTATAAAGAGATGGTAGAGTCTCTCTGCAATTATTGTATCGATATATTGATGTAAACAATACTAGATTCTAAATAGGTTTATAGTTAACATGTCTTTCTGAAGATTCCCCTGTCAATTAGATGAGACAATTGCATAACCTATTCAGTAATATAGTAGTGTTGTCAAAGGCAAAAATTGCTTTTAACATTTTTTCTTACAGATCTATTATGTGCTTTCATGGCCTGGTTTATTTATAATATGTTTTCCTAGTGACTTGATTTCACGTGGGAGAAATTCTTGCTCAAGTATTGAATATAAGTGAAAAAGAACAGCAACTTTCTCCCATGGTGTTTTCAACTTCTTCACTTTCTTAATGAGCATCTCATCCTGTGGATGAAGCATGTTTTGACTCTTCTTTCCAAGTTTGGCACACAGTCTCTTAACACCTCTTAAGGAGACAGCACTTAAGTTTCATTTTTATTTTTTGCTTTTAGCTCTTTGAACTATGCGGTCTTAGTGATGCCTACAACAGTTACAAAACTTGATCAAAACCTGGTGACAAGCGGGCCTTTTTTTGACCTTTTTTAAAAAGATATATTTAATTTACGTTATGAAAACTAGGGGCAACTCTTGTCTTCCTAAATTAGCTTGTGGAAGCAAAAAACTGTTGTATTCAACAAGTGTATTGCTAACACCAGGCTACCTAAATTCCTTACAGGGATTAGTACACTGGGACTCTAAGACAGTTATTAGTTTTATTAGTCTTCTCTTTTTAAATGAAAGAATTATGCTGATGAAAAATATTAGCTAAGAAGTGATATCTTCAACAAGAGAGTTTTGTAATGAAGGAATCTATCATAATACACAATCTCATCAGGTATTTTTCTCAGTCTCTGTTTCAGCAATGCAAATTCTTCAAAATAAGAAGCAGTTCTTGACATTAAATGAACATATATTTCCCAACTACTACCTCTAGTAGGCCACCCGCAACCTGTGCTGGTACTTGGGGTTATTCCTCCCCAGGTGCAGGACCCTACACTTGCCCTTGTTGAACCTCATTAGGCTTCTCTCCACCCACTTCTCCAGCCTATCAAGGTCCCTGTGAATGGCAGCACAGCCTTCAGGTGTATCAGCCACTCTTCCTAGTTTTGTATCATCAGCACATGCAACTGAAGTGCATCTACAACAATGCATGCAGCATGGGCAACAAACAGGAGGGACTGGAAGCCATGGTGCAGCAGGGAAACTATGATATAGTTGCAGTCATGGAGACATGGTGGAATGACTTGCATGACTGAAAGGCTGCAATGGATGGGTATAAATTCTTTATAAGGGATCAGCAAGGAAGGAGAGGCTTTAGATACCTCTCGTATGTTAGAGAATGTTCTGATTGTCTAGAACTTGATGATGGTACTGGAAGGGTTGAGTGTTTATGGGTAAGAATTACGGAGAAGGCCAGCAGAGCAAATCTCCTGATGGGAATCTCCTATAGACCACCCAGCCAAGATGAAGAAGAAGACAAAATGTTCTATGAGTAGCTGGGAGAACTCTCGCGATCACTGGCCCTTGTTCTCATGGGGGACTTCAACTTACCAGATCTGTTCTGGAAATAGAGCACAGCAGAGGAAACAGTCCAGGAGGTACCTGGAGTGTGTGGAAGAACTGACACAGCTGGTGAGTGAGCCAATCAGGAAGACTGCCCCACTGGACCTGCTGTTTGTGAACAGAGAGGGGCTGGTGTGGGATGTGATAATTGGAGGCCATCTTGGGCACAGTGATAATGAAATGATAATTTTCTGTTCTCAGAGAAGTAAGCAGGGGAATCAGCAGAACTGCCACTTTGGACTTGCAGAGTGCAGACTGGCCTGTTTGGGAGCCTGGTTGAGAGAGTCACTTGGGAGGCAGTCCTGAAGGGCAGAGGGCTCCAGGAAAGCTGGATGTGCTTTAAAAAAGAAATCTGAAAGGAGCAGGCTGCCCCCATGTGCCGAAAGACAAGCCAGCAGGGAAGACTGGCCTGGCTGAACAGAGAGCTTTGAATAGAACTCAGAGAGAACAAGAGTGCATCACCTCTGGAAAAAGAGGCAGGCAGCTCAGTAGGACTACAAGGATGTTGTGAGGTCATGCAGGGAGAAAATTCAAAGAGCCAAAGCCCAGCTAGAACTTCATCTGCCTACGGCTGTAAAAGACAACAAAAAGTGGTTCTACAAATACATCAGCAACAAAAGGAGGGCCAAGGAGAATCTCCATCCTGTATTTGATGTGGAGGTAAACAGTGACAAATGATGAGGAAAAGGCTTGGTATGCTACTTAGACCCCCTCACGTCTATGGGGTTGGATAGGATCCAGCCAAGGGTACTAAGGGAGCTGGCAGAAGAGGTCACCAAGACACTGTCCATCATTTACCAGCAGTCCTGGCCAACTGAGGAGGTCCCAGGTGACTGGAGGTGCCAATGTGACAGCCATGAACAAGAAGGGCTGGAAGGAGGATCCGGGGAGCTACAGGCCTGTCAGCCTGACCTCAGTACCTGGGAAGGTTATGGAATAGATCATTTTGAGTGTGATCACGTGGCATGTGCAGGACAGAGGACAACCAGGGGATCAGGCCCAGCCAGCAGGGGTTTAGGAAAGGCAGGTCCTGATTGACCAACCTGATCTCCTTTTATGACCAGGTGACCCAACTAGTGTGTGAGGGAAAGGCTGTGTGTGTGACTACCTGCACTTCAGTAAAGTCTTTGATGCTGTCTCCCATAGAATTTTCCTGGAAAAGCTGGCAGCCCATGGGTTGGACAGGTGCTCTCTTCACTGGGCTAGGAACTGTCTGGATGGTCAGGCCCAGAGAGTGGTGGAGGATGGAGCTACATCCAGTTGGCAACCAGTCACCAGTGGAGTTCCCCAAAGCTCAGTATGGGGGCCAGCCCTTTTTAATATCTTCATTGATGGCCTGGACAAGGGGATCAAGTGCAACCTCAGCAAGTTTACAGAGGGCACCAAGTTGGGGTGGAGTGTTGATCTGCTGGAGGGCAGGAAGGCTCTGCAGAGGGATCTGGACAGGCTGGAGCCATGGGACAAGGCCAATTGTATGAGGTTCAACAAGGCCAAGTGCCAGGTCCCACATTTGAGTCACACAACCCCCTGCAACACTACAGGCTTGGGAAATAGTGGCTGGAAAGCTGCCCACAGGAAAAGGACCTGGGGGTGCTGAGCAACAGCAGCTGAACATGAGCCAGTGTGTGCCTAGGTGGGCAAGAAGGCCAATGGCATCCTGGCTTGGATCAGAAATGGTGTGACCAGCAGGACCAGGGCAGTGATTGTTCCTCTGTACTCAGCACTGGTGAGGCCACACCTCGAATGCTGTGTCCAGTTCTGGGCCCCTCACTGCAAGAAAGACATTGTGGTGCTGGAGCAAGTCCAGAGAAGGGCAATGGAGCTGGGGAGGGGTCTGGAGCACCAGGAGTAGCTGAGGGGGCTCATCCTGGAGAACAGGAGGCTCAGGGGTAGCCTTCTCACTCTCTACAACTCCCTGAAAGGAAGGTGGAGCCAGGTGGGAGTTGTGTTCTTCTGGGGAACAAGAGACAGGACAAGAGGAAATGGCCTCAAGTTGATCCAGGGGAGGTTTAGATTGGATATTAGGGAAAATTTCTTCATGGAAACGGTTGTCAAACATTGGAACAGACTGCCCAGGGTATTGGTTGAGTGACCATCCTTGGAATTGTTCAAAAAATGTGTGGATGTGGCACTTGGGGACATGGTTTAATGGTCAACATAATGGTGGTGCTGTGTTATTGGTTGGACTTGATAATCTTAAAAATATTTTCCAACCTTAACAATTCTATGAAACTCATTCAAAACTGACCGACTATGAAAACATAAAGCATACCATCATTGTTCAGTTTAATAGGTAAAAGACCGAGGGTAAAAAGTAAGTGTACCTTTAAAAACTGATTTTAGTAGCTGTCCCGCAGAAAACAGTTTGAACTAGTTGAAGTAATTCAAGTTTTGCATTTATATATGAACAATCACGTTAATCATAAATTTGCATCTTTTTTAAAAACAGTATTAACATTGGCAGAGATAGTTATGAACAACGATTATTATATCATAAAATCTAAAACTTTATCTTTTTTCTTAGCTTTGGGATTTTGTTCTTTAGAAGTTATTAATGTCTACAGGATATTGTGGGTTTGTAATATTCAATTCTACTAAATCAGCAAGCATATACTTGAAGGCTCACTGTGCATATACTCAAGTAAAGGACCATATTTGAGAAACCAGAGAATCATAGAATGGTTTGGGTTGGAAGGGACCTGAAACACCATCTAGTTCCAACCCCCTGCTGTAGACAGGGATACCTTCCACTGGACCAGGTTGTTTCAAGCCCCATCCAGCCTGGCCTTGAACACTTCCAGGGATTTGGCAGACACAGCTTCTCTGGACAACTTGTCCCAGGGCCTCACCACACTTACAGGGAAGACTTCCTTCCTAACATCTAATCTAGATCTACCCTCTTTCAGCTTTAAGCCCTTGCTCTTTGTCCTATTGCTACACTCCCTGATAAAGAGTCCTCCTCTGGCTTTGTTGCAGGCTCCCTTCAGCTATTGGAAGGCTGCTCTAAGGTCTCCCTGGAGCTTTCTCTTCTCCAGGCTGAAGAGTCCTAATTCTCTCAGCCTTTCCTCATAGCAGAGGTGTTCCTGCCCTCTAATCATCTTGGTGGCCTCTTCTGGACTTGCTTCAGCAGGTCCATGTCCTTCCTGTGCTGGGGACTCCAGAGCTGGAGGCAGTACTGCAGGTGGGGTCTCACCAGAGCAGAGGGATAGAATCACTTCTCTTGACCTGCTGGGTTACACTGCTTTTGATGCAGCACAGACTGCAGTTGGCTTTCTGGGCTGTAAGTGCATGTGAGAACATGCCCAGAATATAAGTTTGTGCTTACATTTCACCATTCGATCAAGTTCTTATCTAGGAAACAGTAAATGAGGACTTCTACACTAGCTGACAAATTTTCAGGAATGGCATGTGTGTACCTGAAAGATCATCTACCTAGTTAGTTCAATTAATTTAATAAAAGACGTCTTTACCTTTGTCCTTGGCAGTCCATGGGTAGAGGACCTCTCCTGTTCTAATAAAAAATATATCTATGAAAGTTACTAAGCTTTTGTTCCCCCCAGTATTTTGGTGGATTTGAGATTTATTATAATTCAATGATAATTAATGTTTGAAAAAATAATCTCCTTACTTTCAGTGTATTAAATAAACAAGTAACTGTTACATCAGCAAATTAATTCATTTTGACTTGCAATAAAAAGCATGTAAGTTTAAGGTATAGTTGTTTTTATTGCATTGAATCAGGATATTAGATTTCTTTACACATGAGTCTTTCTCACCAGGCAACAAGTCTTTCTGCAAGCAGTTAGAAAAATAAGTGTAATTAATAGCACATCATGAGGTTTAGATTCATTTTGCTGTGGGAGGGGAAAAAATCTAATAGAATTGTTTTGTAAATGCCTATTTGTGATGAAATTGATGAAATATGGTTTCTGATGAATTTATACTCTTTGCCTTGTAAGCACTTTCAGTCCATAAATATCAAACTATTTTCTTTATTTCTTTATTCTTAAGCAGTGTGAACTATGCCTTCACAAGGCATAACATGCAGTGGCTGATCTACTGCTATGCATGTGGAAATTGGCTGATTTACCATTGTCAGAGGGAGTGTGTAGTTGACATCCATCTATTTCAGTTGCCACAATGGGTGTGCTACAGATTTTGTTCAGTCCTGATGTGTTGGAGGGTATGAATACAAAGTTTTGGTTTGCTTAACTGTAAAAGTAAGATGGCATTCTAGTTAACTTTAAGGGTAGGCTAATTTAAATAATGCTGAATTTGTTTAAAAAAGAGAAAAATCTACTTATTATACTCAATTTCTTTCAGTTGGTATTGTAGAGAGTTCATCTTTCTGTTTTTCAGCTCTTTACTATATGTAACAAAAAACTTCTAAATGAAATCTTAATGTCAACCAAAGTGCTTATGTAGCTAGGAGATATACATGGATTTATTTTTGTTTGCATGTTCTGGTTCTAAATTCTTAAGGCTGATTTTTTTTTTTAATTTCGCCTATATAGTAGTCTAATAGCAGTCCAAATGACAAAGTTTTTTATATAAATAAATATTTTTCTAATATTTTTGTATGCTTTTTCATCCAGTCCATTTTACCAGTATATGTACTAATTTTGGTCTTTATTTTATGAAGTGTTCATGATTTTTTATTTTTTTTTATCATGGTCACTTTAGGATGGCGATCCTTCAGTAAGGAATGCTGCATCTTTTTCCTTGAGGTCACCACAGTCAGTCTGCTCTCCATCTGGAAGTGATGGAACCCTTAAAGGTAATCTAGAAATCATATATATTAATGTATTTTTTTCCCAGTTTTAAAACACAGAGTTTAAAGTTAGTTCTCCTAACTTCTGTATTCCAATAGTGCTAAAGAGTATGTCATTAATTTTTCGATACAAAATTATTTTGAGCCCTGATTCAGAAGAAATTTCTGAAGGTTCAAAAATTGACTAATCGTACTTCAAAACAAAACTCAAATTCGTGAAGGACAGAATAATTTAAAATCCTTTCCAATATGAGGATTAAATTCTTTAAAGGAATAGTTTCAGTTGCTCTACATAAGAAATTATTTCAAGGCAGCATTACAAGTATTGAACTCTTAACCAGCTTAAAAGTGTTTTAGCATGTAATGCTTGTCTTGATTGCCATCATCAAATTTTATGAACATGAAATTAAAAGTAGTTCAATGAACACAATATATATAGCATAAATGAAGCCTGAAAACCTTAGCTGTGGACAAGGAATAGGATAAACTGTCAGTCAGCTGAGAAAATAATTCTTTATGCTAAAATATGTAATGCATACTGCTGCTTTTAATATTCTCCCTAAGAAGCAATGACTGAGATAGATGAGACTAGTAAGGTAGGGGTTTGGGCATATTCTTGTTAATTTAAGTATTCAGTGCTTATGTATTTACATGGCAATAGTAAAAAGAAGAAATATTGTTTTCTTCTCTTTAATCCTGAAACAAAATTAAATCTTTATAGGTGGTCAGAATAGGTGGAGAGGGAGAAGAGGAGATGGGGGCGATTCCAGAGAAGGCGAGGGTATTGGGGTTGTGCAGCCTGAATAACAAGTCTTTGAGGGTGGATGTAGATGATGATGATGACAGGGACACACAGATGGGATGACACACAATGAACAGGCAGACCTTAGAGCAGTTTCCTCATACCTATGAGATTATCAGGAAGACTTGAGTCAGGCTTTCCACAGTGTTGTGGAGCAAGGATGAGACACCGTGGACTTAGATTGAAATGGGAGGTTCTGACTAGATATAAGGAAAACCTTTTTCACTATCAGGACAGTTGAGCATTAGAAAAGCCCAGAGAATCTGTGCATTTTTCATTCTTGGTTGTTTTCAAGACCTGGCTGGATTAGCCCTGCATAACATGGTGTCATGGCTTAGGAGGGATACTTCCCAATTCAGTACCCCCACCAAGACTCTCCCAAACTATGTGCCCTTCTGTTGCTCTCCCATTTTCCCCTCCCCCTCCTGCCGTGGTGGGTGGGGGGCCAGAGAGGAGAATTGGAGATACAGAGGGCAAAGATCATGGGTTGAGATAAGAACAATTTACTGGAAACAGCAATGAGATAGGAAAAGTAACAGTGAGAGCAACAATACTAATGACAAAGAGTACAAGAAAGGAAATTATTCACATGGAAACCTCCCTAAAATAGCGGATGGCTGGATGGCTTCCTCTGCCCCACTTACTCCGCTGGAAGGAGCCCCTTCTCCCCAGAAGACACTCTCTTTCCCCTTGCCCCCAGCAATGATGTTAGGTAGTATAGAATAACTTCTGGGTCCTTGCTATGCCCCCTCACAACTACTGCAAAAATTAACCCTGTCCTGGTCAGAACCAGGACACATGGTCTTGCTCATCCTGCTTTGATCACAAGGATCAACTAAAGGCCTCCTGAGGTTCCTTCTTAACTGAATTATTCTATGATTCTGTTACTGCTAAATGATCACTGTGGTTCATCTTCTGCAGGCATATGCTGTGGTAAATAGTGACAGAAGAAATGTGGCTCAAATGCAAGTGAGAAGTAATTGTATAGCATGCCTGCATCAGTATTTTAGGAGGTTTTGTGCTAAAGGACTTGTTGTGAGACTTATGTAAATGGAAGAGACTAAATGTGGTTGTTTTTCTTTAACTCTGTACACAAAATTGATGTTTGAGCTTATCAGTTTAACAACATTGTGAATCTAAGCTCCCGGAGTCTCTGTGGCTGAGATGACCCCGAGGTGTTAGAATGTCTCTTTTTCCCAGTGTCGCAATCAAAGAAGGAGTCAGGATTCCTCGGCTGTGATTTTCAAGGTTGTTTATTTTCTCTTATCTATAACATTTTTTTCTGACCTGCTGAGGTCTGTCTAGCAGGTCGGTCCGTGGCACACTGACTGTCCCATAGGCAGTGTTAGTTTTTTATACTAAGAACTACATGTACTTTATTTACAATAATTTTCGAATACCTATCACCTATGTTAGACAGTCCGTCTCTACTCTAAACCAATCCAAAAGTGCCACCATCACACAGAAGATGGAGGCTATGAAGAAGAAAGAGGAAAGACAAGGCACGTCCAAATCCCTCCATCTTGGCTTCTGAACTCCCATTCTAAAAACCCCAAAATTCTACTTTTCTATCTTGTGACAAACTAGCTATCATTCTACTTAAACTCTCGTGGCTTGTAAATCTTCACATAAAGTTGATAATTTTCTCCATGGGTTAAAATCAAAAGCACAGGTGTCTTTGGCTTCGTGCCAAGGTCTCTGAGCTCCTTGCCAGGGGCTCAAGCCATCCAAGGCAGCCAGAGGAATGTCCTGGGTTCTGACATAAGCTACTTGCACTCAAATATATGATTACCATTGTCACCTAAAACTGGGAAATTAACGTTCCAAACATTTTTTTTTATGTTAGGAAGCAAAAATTGCTTAATCAGCAGCACTGGATGCATGGGGAATTCTCCTCAAAGCATGCATGCCCAGTAACCTAACAGACCAGGTTATATTCCTGAAACTAATATATATTCATCATATGTCTATTACATTTTCGTCACATTTCCTGAATACATGCATACATGCTTGTTATTTCCACAAACATATTTGTATATGAGTAGAGGTCTTTTGAGGGTCTTTGGTGGTCATTTGGGAACATCCCATTCCTTTAAATTCCCTTTTATGTTCCCGAATTATCTGATGAATCTTTCCTCCTTGAGAGTATCTCAAATATGTGGTCAGGTCACAATACACTTCCCTTATCATTCTTTACTTGAGTACTCTCTCTCTGTTCTCAAAACTAAGACATCTGCTAGTACATATTAATCACTGATATAAGTAAACAAGGAAGCATTAGCTGGCATAAGACTTATTAGTCACAGATGTAGGGAGTTAACACAAGGGCACAGTAATCTCTGGCATTTGTACTAAGCACTGTATGGTACAAAACTAAGCATTAACCACTAATATAGGGATCATATAGTATTGTGCTAAATTTAAAAGAATTTTCCGACATCTTCCCTCACTGCTGCATAGACTTTTTCTTAAAGAAATATAACTTGTTTGGTAACCACTCAGCCAGAAGAATATTTGAATTATTTTTCTGGTTAAAGTTGCTGCTGTTTCAATTGGTTGTCTTGGAACTTGTTTTGAAGGTATACTTTTCATGAATTTTTCTGAAAACAACTGATTGTACAATTCAGATTGTAACATTTCAGCATTCGAGAGGCTGAAAAAGTGGAAGAGGAGCTTTTTGATTCACCTGTATGCTAGCTTTACTTTTCTCATTGATAAAGCACACAACTGAAAAACTGTTACTAATTTTGACTTCTTCAAGAAATTAATAAACCCTGATTGAGAGAACCAGTTCTTGATGCTGCAAGAATCTTGCCAGATGTTTACTTCCTCTAATCTTGCATTTTAGAAATGCATTAAAGATATATAGATAATTAGTGCTATTTAGAATATGTGATCCCTGACAGTGAGTTTTTTTGCCTATAATTTGGAGTAAAAGTGATTGGCTATGCTGATAAATTTTCCAGTGACAAACAGCAAGTATCTACACTGAGCTTTTTGTTGCTACTATCATTTGTCCTTGAAAGTTTGGTTGACAAAATCCAAACTTTGATAAAGAAAGTTAGCAAAATAATTAATTGTTTGCTTTGGAGGACAAAAAGAATGGCACTAGATACCAGTCCAGAGAAAAAACACAGGAAGGATGTTATATCTAATCTTTCTTATATGACATAGAAATGGGAGACAATTACTGAAGGTATGTTTGCAGACTGCATTTCTGTACTTCTGAGATGGAAGTAGCAAGGACTTCTGGAGACTTGGAGACTGTGATTGTACAGCTCTGAATTACTTCAAGACTGGTGTGTAATGATGAATGATTACAGTCTCTTTAGGAGAGATAGGAAGGGCAGGTAGTGTTGGGGGGTATGGCACTATGTAATGGAGGGACTGGAATGTGTGGAGTTTACAGTTGGCCATGGCATGGTTGAGATCCTCTGGGTAAGAATCAAGGAGCAAACAAATAATGAGGATGTCATTGTGAAAATCTTTTATAGACCTTCTAGCCAGGACCATGACACCGATGAATTATTCTTTGAGGAACACCTCTAAATCAACCACCCTTGTCCTTATGGGGAATTTGAACTTTCCAGTTGTTAACTGGGAATATCACACAGCTGGTACAAACAGGTCCAAAAGATTGCTAAAACACATGGATGACAACTTCATGGAACAGATCCTAAGGGAGCCGACTTGGAAAGATGCCCTCCTTGACCTGCTGCTGGTCAACACAGGATCTCATGAGCAAAGTGGTGATTGGCAGCCATCATGGCCACAGTGACCATGAAGAGATCGAGTTTAAAATCTCTTGACAGGAGGAAAAGTGCCAGCAAAACCTCAACTCTGGACATGAGGAGAGCAGACTTCAGGCTGCTGAGGGAACTAGTGAGTAAGGTCCCCTGGGAAAAAACTTCTGAAGATGCTGGGGTCCATCAGTGCTGGTCATTTTTTAAACATCACCTCCTAAGGGCACAGGAGAAGGAAATTGCCCAATGTTGGAAGTCAAGCAGGTGAGGCAGAAGGCCAGGCATGGCTGAACAGTGATCTCCTATTAGAAATAAAGCTATAAAGGAAGGTGTGTGCCCAGTGGAAGCAAGGTCAGGTGGTATGGGAAGAATACAGAGATGCTGCTCGCCACTGTAAGGAGAAAATTTGTGTGGCCAAAGCTCAGCTGGAGCTGCCAAAACTGTGGGGGACAATAAACAGTTTTATAAATACATTAATAGCAAAAGGCAGTGAAGAAATAACATTGGCCCATTACAGGATGAGGATGGTCACCTCACAAACAGGGACATGGATGAGACAGAGATGTTTAATGCATTCTTTGCCTCCATCTTTGGCTCCTTAAAGAGCTGCTGATGTCACCATGAGGTCTCTCTCAATGATTTTTGAATGATCTTGGGAATCTGGAGAGGCCTCAGCTGACTGAAAGCTGGCAAATATCCCAATTTTAAAGAAGGGCAAGAAGGATGATCCTGGAAACTACAGGCCTGTCTGGCTCACTTGAGTGACTGGTAGAATTATGGAGAGGAAGAGTAAAGTTGGGACAATGAACTTTAGGAAAGCAAACTTCCAGCTCTTCTAGGAGTCAGTCAATAGGAACCCCATGGAAACTGCCCTCGGACAAGGAAGCAGGATAGAGCTGGCAGATGTTGAAGGAAGCCTTCCATAGAGCACAAGAGCCAGTGATCCCCAGGAGCAAGAAATTGGGCAAGGAAGGCAAGAGATAGGCATGTCTGAGTAGAGACCTGCTGGTCAAACTAAAGGGTAAGAAGGAAATGCACAGGCAATAGAAACAAGGATAGGTATCCTGGGAAGAGTATAGGGATGCAGTCCAGTTGTGTAGGGATGGGGTCAAGAAGGCCAAGGCAAAGCTGGAACTGAACCTGGTAAGAGATGCAAAGAATAACAGGAAGGACTTCTACTGGTCTGTCAGCAGTCAAAAAAGGTGTTACCCCCCTGATAAACAGTGCTGGGAAACTGTTAAGAATGGACAAGGAGAAGGCTGAGGTACTCTACATTTTTTTTGCCTCAGTCTTCAATGCCAACCTCTCTTCCCACACCTGTCAAATGGATGGACAGCAGGATGGGGACTGGGGGAGAAAAGTCCCTTCCACTTTAGGATCAGGCTCATGACCATCTAAGGAACCTGAATGTAGATAAGTCTATGGGACCCGATGAAATGCATCCCAGAGTCCTGAGGGAATTGACTGATGTAGTTGCCAAGCCACTCTCCATGATATTTGAAAAGGCATGGCAGTCAGGTGAAGTCCCAGGTGACTGGAAAAAGAGAAATATTGTCCCCATCTTTAAAAAGGGTAGAAAGGAGGACCCTGGGAACCACCGCCCTGTCAGCTTCACCCCTGTGCCTGGGAAGATCATGAAACAGACTCTCCGGGAAGCTCTGCTAAGGCACATGGAGGATGGGGAGGTGATTTGGGACAGCCTGCACAACTTCACCAAGGGCAAGTCCTGCCTTACCAACCCAGTGGCCTCCTCTGATGGAATGACTCCATCAGTGGACAAGGGAAGGGCTACAGATGTCCTTTCTGTGGAGTTCTGTAAAGCCTTTGATATGGAGCCTCACAACATCTTTCTCTCTAAATTGGAGACAGATGGATTTGATGGGTGGACTCTTCAGGGGAGAAGGAATTGGTTGGATGGTCACATCCAGAGGATTGTAGTCAACAGCTCTGAGGCTCAATGGACATCAGTGACCAGTGGTGTCCCTCAGGGGTCTATATTGGGACCAGTGTTATCTTCATTAATGACACAAAGGGATCAAGGGCACCCTCAGCAGGTTTGCAGATGACACCAAACTGAGTGGTGCAGGTGACTCACCTAAAGGACAGGGCCATCCAGAGTGATCTGGACAAGCTCGAGAAGTGGCCCACTGGAATCTCATGAGGTTTAACAAGACCAAGTGCTGGTGCTGCACCTTGGTCAGGGCAATCCCCAGGATCAATCCAGGCTGGGGGATGAACAGATGAAGAATCACAGAATCACTAGGTTGGAAGACACCTTTAAGATCATTGAGTCCAACCCATGCCCTAACACCTCAACTAAACCATGGCACTGAGTGCCACATCCAATCTTTTTTAAAACTCATCCAGGGATGGTGACTACACCACCTCCCTGGGCAGACAATTCTAGTACTTTATCACTTCCAGTAAAAAACTTTTTCCTGGCATCCAACCTATATTTCCCTTGGTGCAGCTTAAGACTCTGTCCTCTTGTTCTGTCAGTTGCTGCCTGGAGAAAGAGATCAACCCCCACCTGACTACAACCATCTTTCAGGAAGTTGTAGAGAGTGAAGAGCAGCCCTGGGGAGAGAGACTTGGGGGTGCTGGTTGGTGAGAGGCTGGACATGCCCCGTCCATGTGCGCTGGCACCCAGAAACCCCCTGTGTGCTGGGCTGTACCCAAAGAGGAGTGGCCAGCGGGTCGAGGGAGGTGATTCTGTCCCTCTACTTTGCTCTGGTGAGACCCAACCTGCAGTGCTACCTCCAGCTCTGGGGTCCCCAGCATAGGAAGGACATGGACCTGTTGGAGCAAGTCCAGAAGAGGCCACCAAGATGATTAGAGGGCAGGAACACCTCTGCTATGAAGAAAGGCTGAGAGAATTAGGACTGTTGGATGGGGCCCTGAATAACCTGATCTAGTGGAAGGTGTCCCAAAAAGATATGATGTTGTAAAGACTAGATGTCCATGAGCAAGGCCAACAAAGGGAACCTGCACCAGCAGTGCATGGTAGTTACCGTAAAAGGAAATGTTGAGTGATCATAGTGGGTGACTCTCTGTTATGGGGCACTGAGGCCCCTATCTACCAGCCTGATAGAGCTAGGAGTGGTATGCTATCTACTGGGGGCTGATATCCATGATGTTGCCAAGAGTGCCCCAGCTTTTCAAGAGTACAGACTACTACCCGCTATTACTTTTTCATGTGGGTACGAATGATGCTGCAAGCCAAAAAGTAGGTAGGATCAAGGAAGACTATAAAGCCTTGGCAAGGCAGGTGAAAAACATCTGTGCCCAAGTCATCTTCTCATCTATCCTACTGGTCAGAGAAATGGGGATCGCCAGAAGCAGACACATAGTGCAGATCAGTCTGGCTCTGTGGCTGGTGCCATCAAGAAGGTTTTGGCTTTTATGACAGTGGGTTGTGCTTTGATGATTGCAGCCTGTTAGGGAGGGATGGGATCCACCTGTCTTAAAAGAGCAAGAGAAGTTTTGGCAGCAGGTTGGCCAATTTGGTGAGATGGGCTTTAAACCAAAGGACTCGGGGATAGGGTCCAAAGTGGCAATACTCATGCCTTTACTTCCTCCTGGGGAGTAGGTCATACCAGTCATTGCAGTGAATGATGTTCTTTGACTGCCCCTCAAGGTAAAGATCAAAGGAAAAACCACATCAAGAGTGGTTATGGTTATGGTGAATCCTCTTATACCCCTTCTAGGGAACCTGCATGCTTGATTGCCTCTCTGAAGTGTCTGTATACAAACACATGCAGCATAGGTAATAAACAGGAAGAACTGGGAATCTGTGTGCAGTTGCAGGGCCATGATCTCATTGCAATGACAGAGGCATGATGGGATAGTTCACATGACTGGAATGTTGTTGTGGATGGTTATGTACTTTTTAGAAAGGACAGGTCAGAGAAGCGAGGTGGTGGAATTGATCTTTATGTGAGAGAGCAACTGGAATGTATTGAGTTCTACCCAGCGACAGATGAACGAGGTGAGAGTTTATGGGTGAGAATTAAGGGACAGGCTGATATAGGTGACATTGTTGCAGGTGTTTACTACAGACCACCTGATCAGGAGGAGGAAGTTGATGAAGCTTTCTATGGGCAACTGGAAATAGCCTCGCAGTCACAGGCCCTGGTTCTCCCAGGGAACTTAAACCACCCTGATATTTGTTGGAGAGTCAACATGGCCCAGCACACACAGTCCAGGAAGTTTCTGCAGATCATTGATGATAACTTTTTGATGCAAGTGGTGGAGAAGCCAATAAGGAAAGGTGTGTTGCTGGACCTTGTACTTACAAACCAGGAGGGACTGGTTGAAGACATGAAGGTTGGGGGCAGCCTTGGCTTTAGTGACCATGAGATGGTAGAACTCAGGATTCTGCGTGAGGGAAGAAAAACAGCAGAACTAGAACCTTAAACTTTAGGAGAGCCAACGTCAGCCTCTTCAGAGACCTGCTTAGAGGAATCCCATGGGATGGGGCTCTAGAAGAAGGGAGTTCAAGAGAGCTGGTCAGTATTTAAGCACTACTTCCTCCAAGCTGAAGACCAATGTATCCAAATGAGCAAGAAATCAGGGAAAGGGGGCAGATATGCATGGATGAGCAGGGAGCTTCTAGCAAATCTCAAACGCAAGAAAGAAATTTATGGGATGTGGAAAAAGGGACAGGCCATGTGGGAAGACTATGGGAATGTTGTCAGGGTATGCAGGGATATGACAAGCAAAGCCAAGGCCCATTTGGAATTGAGTCTGGCAAAGGACATCAAGGATAAAAAGAAGAGCTTCTACAAGTATACCAGCAGCAAAAGGAAGATTAGGGAAAATGTGGAGCTTCTGCTGAATCCAATGGGTGTCCTGGTAATGGAAGATACAGAGAAGGCGGAATTACTGAATGTCTTCTTTGCCTCGGTCTTCACTGCTGAGGATGACTCTCAGGAGTCGCAGACCTCAGAGGTAAGAGAGGAAGACCAGAGAAAGAAAACTTCCCCTGGTCGTAGAGGGTTGTGTTAGAGATTGGCTAAACAGACTCAACACCCATAAATCCATGAGCCCATGATGTACCTATGGGTGATGAGGGAGCTGGCAGATGTTGTTACTGTTGTTACTCTCTGGTTCTCCATCATCTTTGAAAAAGTTGTGGAGAATGAGAGAGATGCCCAATGATTGGAGGAATCCAATGTTACTCCCATCTTCAAAAAGGGCAAGAAGGGGGACCCAAGAAACTACGAGCCAGTCAGCCTCCCTCCACTCCCTGGAAAGGTGATTGAACAGGTCATTCTGGAGGTCATCAACAAGTCTGTAGAAGAAAAGGAGGTCATAATGAGTAATTAGCATGGATTCACCAAGCGGAAATCATGCTTGACCAATTTGATAGCCTTCTGTGATGGCATGGCAGGATGAGTCAATGAGGGGAGAGCAGTGGGTGTTGTCTACCTCGACTTCATCAAGGCTTTTGACACTATCTCCCATAACATCCTTGTAGGTAAGCTCAGGAAATGTGGGTTGGATGAATGGATAGTGTAGTGGTTTGACCTTGGCTGGGCACCAGGTACCCATCAAACTGTTCTATCACTCCCCAGTGGGACAGGGGCAAGGAAATAAGATGGAGAACAACTCGTAGGTTGAGATAAGACAGTTTACTAAAGCAAAAAAAGGAAAAGCAAAAGTTTGTGTGTGCATAAGCAAAGGGGAAAAGTTAATTTCTACTTCCTATCAGTGTGTGATGTTCAGACACTTCCCAGGAAGCAGGGCTTCAGCACACATAGTGGTTGCTCCAGAAGCCAAACGTAGAATAAAGAATGCCGCCGCCCCCCCCCCCCCCCCCCCCCATTCTGCTTCCCTCCCTTAACCTTTATATCTGAGCTGGTGTCACATGGTATGGAATATCCCTTTGGTTAATTTGGGTCAGCTGGCCTGGTTGTGTCCCCTCTCAGGATCTTGCTCACTCCCAGCCCCTTGATGGCGGAGGGGAATGTTGAGAGACAGCACTGATGCTGTGCCAGTGCTGCTCAGCAGCAGCCAAAACACTGGTGTGTTCTCAACACCTTTCCAGCTTCCAATGCAAAGCACAGCACTGTGAGGGCTGCTAAGAGAAAATGAACTCTATCTCAGTCAGACCCAATACAGACAGTGAGGTGGATCAAGAACTGGCTGACTGGCAGAGCTCAGAGGGTCATGATCAGCATGGCAGAATCCAGTTGGAGGCATGTAGTCAATGGTGTTCCCCAGGGATCAGTACTGGGTCCAGTCTTATCCAACTTGTTTATCAGTGACCTGGGCAATGGGATAGAACGTACCCTCAGCAAGTTTGCTGTTGATACAAAACTGGAGGGAGTGGCTGATACACCTGAAGGTTGTGCTGCTATTCAGTGGGGCCTTGATAGGCTGGAGAGTTGGGCAGAGAGAAGCCTAATGAGGTTCAACAAGGGCAAAGTGTAGGGTTCTGTACCTGGGGAGGAATAACCTCAAGTACCAGCACAGGTTGGGGGCTGATCTACCAGAGAGCAGCTCTGTAGAGAAGGACCTGGGAGTCTTGGTGGATGACAAGTTGAATATGAGCTGGCAGTGCAACTTGGGGCCAGGACGGCCAATGGTATCGTGGGGTGCATCAGGAAGAGTGTGGCTAGCAGCTCTGGGAGGTGATCCTCCCCTTCTACTTGGCCCTAGTGAGGCCACATCTAGAGTGCTTGTGTCCAGTTCTGGGCTCCTCAGTACAAAAAAGACAAGGAGCTCCTGAAGAGAGTCCAGTGGAGAGTTACAAAGATGATGAGGGATCTGGAGCATCTCTGATGAGGAGAGACTTCAGGAGCTAGGCCTGGTTAGTCTGGAGAAGAGAAGACTGAGAGGGGATCTCATTATTGCATATAAATATCTCAAAGGTAGGCATTAAGAGGATTGTGCCAGACTCTTTTCAGTGGTGCCCAGTGACAGGATGGGGAGCAATGGCCATAAACTAAAACACAAGAAGTTCCACCTCAACATGTGGAAGAACTGTCCATTGAGAGTGGCAGAGCACTGGAACAGGCTGCCTGGGGAGGTCGTGGAGTCTCCCTCTCTGGAGACATTCCAAACCCACCTGGATGTGTTCCTGAGTCACCTGCTCCAGGTGACCCTGCCTTGGCAGGGGAGGTTGGACTAGATGATCTCCAGAGGTCCCTCCTAACCCTAATGATGCTGTGATTCTGTGAAAAACCCTGGGGGCAAGACTGATGAGGAGTAGCTGAGGTCACTTGGTTTGTTTATTGTGGAGGAGACTGAGGGGAGACCTCATTGCAGTCTACAGCTTCCTTCTGAGAAGAAGAGGAAGGAGCAGCTCTGATCTCTTCTCTTTGGTGACCAGTGACAGGACCTGAGGGAATGGCTGTGGCTGTGTCAGGAGGGTTAAGCTGGATATTAGGAAAAGCTTCTTCACATGGAGGGTGGTTGGGCACTGGACCAGGCTCCCCAGGGCAGTGGTCACAGCCCCAAAGCTGCCAGAGCTCAAGGAGTGTTTGGACAATGCTCTCAGGCACAGGGTGGGATTGTTGGGGTGTCCTGTGCAGGACCAGGAGTTGGACTCAATGATCCTTGTGGGTCCCTTCCAGCTCAGGACATTTTATGAATGAGAGCTGTCTGATTAACAGAATCTGAAGGAGGAAGAAGTTTTGTTTGCAACTCAGGCAATTATTTGAGAGATGACAGAAGGTATATTTTTTCTTTTGGTTGGTTATTTACTTACTCAACAGAGTAAAATTTCCCTGCTACAGATTTTTTTCCCCTCACTTCTGTTCCAGTAAAGGTACCAGAGCAGCTGAAGTTTTATCCAAAAGCTCTCGGCTGGACTTTATCCCTTCTTTGTTATGTAATTGTTATATTTTTAGCTATGCAAACACAATAGTTGCTCTGTTTTCTTGCTATCATCTCCTTTCATAAAAAAATAGTTCTATAAATTCCTCTACAAGAAGTCAACATGTATTTTACTTCTGTTGAGCTCATAAGATATTCTGTGGTCTCTATTACCCTAGATCGATTACTTATCAAAATCCTTTATTCATTTGCTCTACTTTCCAAATACTCTGGAATATTGGATTTTTTTTTAACCTAAGACAACTTCTAAAGATCTATATAGAGAAAAGTCTTCCACAATATTTTTAGTCCATTGCTTTCCAAAGAGAAGAATTCATATATTTACCATCCTGTTTCCATATAGTTCTAGAAAAACATCTGTAAGAAATAGTAACCCTTATGAAATTATGTGATTTTTTACTCTTTTCCAGAAAGAAGTTTCATTTCTTCCATAAATTATAAATGGGTATTTTATTATTTTCTGAACAATTTGGAAAGATTGCTTTTGTTTTCTTAGATATTTATAAGACCTCTCCATGGAGATTTCTCTACACTTGGTCCTTGCATGTATAGTGGTTGGCAAGAAGAATTAGCAGTCTTCTCAAATCTGTAGTACAGACTTCAGTGCTCTCAGAGGTACTTGTTAAGAAAAATTATCATCTCACTCTCTGTCATTCAGAACAAAGGTGGAAGAAATTTATTCAAAGATATTTTCTGACAGGGCCAAAATAAGCATTCATTCTTGTTTCTTTCTTCAAGTCTTAACATTTTTTATGCAAGGATGCTTCTGAATGCAACAGTTTTAAGCTGGAACAGCCAAAGCTGAGGTTTTTCATGAGGCACTTAAAACTGGAGAAACTGGTGGGACCCTTCCCTGAAAAATACTCAAAGAGTGTGTGGAAAGTAAATATAATATATCCTGAAAAACCTCACAAATGTATGTTCTTTGTCTCATATGCTATCTCTTTAAGTTTAAATTTCAAGTTATGCTCTCTGAAAATGAATGTCAATATAGTCTGTTGATCAAAATAAGTGATAGTTTCTTTATATCTAGTATAAAAGTTGAGAAGATTTCCAGAGAAAGATTTTGTGATTTTCGAAAATATGGCAGTAAAGGGCTTGGGGGCTTCCCATCTTTTTAATCTCATGTTGGATGAGATGTACCAGTATCACTCTGAATAACTTCCATCTCTTTTTTTTTTGTTAAAATGTCAGTAATGGAGTTTCCTTACTCTTGCCATGAAACCTGTTCAAATTCTTGGTGCTGCAAAGGTTTTCCTCTAATACTTAGCCTGAATCATTTTTGTTGCAGTTAGGCATGATACTTCTTGACTTCTTTCCAATGGGAAAGGACAAACAACATAGATTTTTTTTTATTTTTAGCAATCATTTACATATCAAATAATGTTATTGTGTCATGCAACTATCTAATCTTCTACAGACTGAACAGCACCATTTCTTTCTATCATCTTTGTATAAGTTATAATTTCTGAGCTTTTGTTTTTGATGTGTTTTATCTGAATTCTAATTGGTCTGCATTTGTCTTAATGTTGTACCACCCTAAGTCATAGATACAACTCTATTTAAAGACTTAGAAGGATGAGTAGTCAGAAAAGTACTGTAGATGACATTGTATACTACTGTCATATGAATATAGCTGCTCCTTTGGTGATAATTTAGATTCATGTTGCAAGCTGTTATAAACCTATTGCTGTCTTTCTGTAGAGCTTACCTTTCTTCTCATGTTGTTACAATTGCTCTTTCTCAGATAAATAAAATTTGTGCTGCTTCTTACAGAATTTCTTTTGTTTAAAAAGATTATTCCACTTAGTCAAGAAAAGTGTTTGATTCTGTTTTTAAAAGCAGTTGTGGGCCTCAAACCCTCAACACCAAAAGCTCATTATGATCTTTAGATTAATAAAATAATTATGTTACATGAAAAGTTGGTAATGACAAATACTTTATGGTATTATTCTTAAGGCAGTGCTCTGGAAAGCTGCTTTTGTTCACCTCTGTTCTGTACATCTATTTTTACCAAGAACAACTGATATTTTGAAAGTTTTATGATAGGGTATACTGTAGTCTTGCAGTATTTTTGTCTAGAGCATACTTCTACAGCTTGTTAGTGAAATTGTTATGAGAAGCTATATAGAAAGTCATTAAAAAGTTGAGTCATGACACTCAGTTTGTAGTCCACAAGACATTGCTCTATGGAATAAAATTGTTTTGATTTGGTGGTGCTTATTCTTAACAAATTCACTTTGCAATGCTGCCTCTTTATTATCTCAATCCATATAGAGAAATTGTTTTTCTAGTATGTACTGAAATCATACAGACAATATGTAATACTGTGGGCAGCACTTTACCATCCTTTTGAAGGAACTGTATTTCACTTTTTGAATCTGCTGTGGAGTCACAAATTCTGAATGTTATTATTATCAGTTCTGAGACTGATTTAGCCAGGGTTCCAGGGTAAATTTGTCTGATCTCATTTTCATGAAAACAGTTTATGTGAAGGTGGTAAATAGGATTGTATTAAATTAAAAATAAATAAAAAAAAAAACAACATGGACACATTGTAGCTTGAAGTCTCTTAAAATATTTAGCAGTAGTGTGTGTATGTTTCTTAGGATCTGTCATCACCTCCATTTTATCAAACACACCAACCATCCATGAGTGCAATATGGATATTCTAGTCTTTTTCTTTGCCAGCTTCTGACTCCAAAAAAATATTTAATAGAATCATAGAATGGTTTGGGTTGGAAGGGACCTGAAACACCATCTAGTTCCAACCCCCTGTCATGGGCAGGGACACCTTCCACTAGACCAAGTTGTTTCAAGCCCCATCCAGCCTGGCCTTGAACACTTCCAGGGATTTGGCAGACACAGCTTCTCTGGACAACTTGTCCCAGGGCCTCACCACACTTACAGGGAAGACTTCCTTCCTAACATCTAATCTAGATCTACCCTCTTTCAGCTTTAAGCCCTTGCTCTTTGTCCTATTGCTACACTCCCTGATAAAGAGTCCTCCTCTGGCTTTGTTGCAGGCTCCCTTCAGCTATTGGAAGGCTGCTCTAAGGTCTCCCTGGAGCTTTCTCTTCTCCAGGCTGAAGAGTCCTAATTCTCTCAGCCTTTCCTCATAGCAGAGGTGTTCCTGCCCTCTAATCATCTTGGTGGCCTCTTCTGGACTTGCTTCAGCAGGTCCATGTCCTTCCTGTGCTGGGGACTCCAGAGCTGGAGGCAGTACTGCAGGTGGGGTCTCACCAGAGCAGAGTAGAGGGATAGAATCACCTACCTTGACCCGCTGACCACTCCTCTTTGGATGCAGCCCAGGACAGGGTTGGCTTTCTGGGCTGTAAGTGCACATTACCAGCTCATGTTGAGCTTCTTGTCAACCACTACCCCCAAGTCTCTCCCCAGGGCCGCTCTCAACCCATTCTCTGCCCAGCCTGTACTTGTGCTTGGGATTGCCCGGACCCAGGTGCTGGACCTTGCACTTGGCCTTGTTGACCTTGATAAGGTTCCTACAAGCCCACCTCTCAACCCTCTCCTGGTCCCTCTGAATGGCATTCCTTCCCTCCAGTGTGTCAACTGAACCACACAGCTCCATGACATCAGTGAACTTGCTGAAGGTGCCCTTGATCCCACTGTCCATGTCACCAGAAAAGATGTTTAACAGTGCTGGTCCCAATACCAACCCCTGAGGAAGTTCACTTGTCACCAGTCTCCACTTAGATATTCAGCCGTTGACCACAACTCTTTGAGTGTGACCATCCAGCCAGTTCTTTATGCACTGAGTGGTCCATCTGTCAAATCTATGTCTGCAGTTTAGAGAAAAGGATGTTGTGTGGGACAGTGTCAAATGCTTTGCAGAATTCCAGGTAGATGGCATCAGTCACCCTGCCCTCATCCACCACTGCTGTAGCCCTGTCATAGAAGGTTACCAAATTGGTCAGGTATGATTCACCCTTAGTGAAGCCATGTTGGCTGTCACCAGTCACCTCCTTATTTTCCATTGCCTTAGCATAGTTTCCAGGAGGATCTGCTCCATGATCTTGTCAATCCCATTTAAACCTCTTTCAGTTTGAAACCATTCCCCCTTGACCTGTCACTCCATCCCCTTGTAAATAGTCCCTCTCCAGCTTTCTTGCAGGCTCCCTTCAGGTACCGGAAGGTGCTCTAAGGTCTCCCCAGAGCCTTCTCTTCTCCAGGCTGAACAGCCTTAGCTCTCTCAGCCTGTCTTAATAGGAGATGTGCTCCAGCCCTCTGAGCATCTTCATGGCCCTCCTCTGGAGTCACTCCAACAGGTCTAGGTCCTTATGTTTGGGGCGCCAGACTGGAAGCAGTATTCCAGGTGCAGTCTTATGAGTGGAGTAGAGGGGCAAAATCATGGTATCATTTAGGTTAGAAAAGACCTCTAAGATCATCAAGTCCAACCATTAACCCATCACTGCCAGGTCCACCACTAAACCATATCCTCAAGATCCACATCTCCATGGCTTTTAAATGCCTCCAGGGATGGTGACTCTACCACTGCCCTGGGGAGACTTTTCCAGGGCTTGACAACACTTTCTGTGAAGAAATTTTTCCACATATCCAATCTAAACCTTCCCTAGACCAACTTGAGGCCATTTCCTCTTGTCCTATTGCTTGTTCCCTGGGAGAAGAGCCTGACCCCCACCTGGCTCCACCCTCCTTTCAGGGAGTTGTAGAGAGTAAGAAGGTCCCCCCTGAGCATCCTCTTCTCCAGGCTAAACACCCCCATCTCCCTCAGCCACTTCTTGTGCTCCAGACCCAGCTCCATTGCCCTTCTCTGGACTCGCTCCAGCACTACAATGTCTTTCTTGCAGTAAGGGGCCCAGAACTGGACACAGCATTCGAGGTGTGACCTCACCAGTGCTGAGTACAGAGGGACAATCACTGCCCTGGTCCTGCTGGTCACACCATTTCTGATCCAAGCCAGGATGCCATTGGCCTTCTTGCCCACCTAGGCACACACTGGCTCATGTTCAGCTGCTGTTGCTCAGCACCCCCAGGTCCTTTTCCTGTGGGCAGCTTTCCAGCCACTATTTCCCAAGCCTGTAGTGTTGCAGGGGGTTGTGTGACTCAAATGCAGGACCTGGCACTTGGCTTTGTTGAACCTCATACAATTGGCCTTGTCCCATGGCTCCAGCCTGTCCAGATCCCTCTGCAGAGCCTTCCTGCCCTCCAGCAGATCCACACATGGGGATTATGCTTTCCCTTTTCCCGGCAGTGGGAACTTCACTGTATAGTCATGACTTCTCAAATATTACGGATAGTGACTTAGCCACTTTCTCTGCCAGTTCCTTCAGGACCCTTGGATATATCTCATCAGGTCCCACGGACTTGTGCACCTTCAGGTTCCTTAGATGTTCTCAAACCCGATCTTCTCCTACAGTGGGTGGTTCTTCAGTCTCCTAGTCCCTGCCTTTACCTTTTGCAACTCAGGCAGTGTGGCTGAAGCACTTGCTGGTGCAAACTGAGGCAAAAAAGTCATTGAGTACCTCAGCCTTTTACATATTCTGGGTAAGCAGGTCTCCTGTTTCCTTCTGGAAAGGGCCCATATTTCTGTAGTCTTCCTTTTATCACCAATGTACCTTTAGAAGCTTTTCTTATTGCCCTTGATGTCCTTGGCCAGGTTTAATTCTCTTAGGGCTTTGGCTCTCCTAACCTGATCCCTGGATGCTCAATCTCTCTGTCTTCCTCCCAGGCTACTTGTCCCTGTTTCCACCCTCTGTCGGCTTCCTTTTTGTGTTTGAGTTTGTCCAGGAGCTCCTTGTTCATCCATGCTGGTGTCTTCTGGCATTTTTGCCTGACATCCTCTTTATTGGGATGCATCACTCCAGAGCTTGGAAGAGGTGATCCTTGAATAACAGCCAGCTTTCATGAGCCTCTTGTCCCTTCAGAGCTTTATCCCATGGACCTCTATGAAGGAGCTCCCTGAAGAGACCAAAGTCTGCTTTCCTGAAATCCAGGGCAGTGAGCTTGTTGTGTGTCCTCCTTGCTGCCCTAAGGATCTTGAACCCTACCATTGAGCTTCACATTCCCCACCAGCCCCTCCTTGTTGTCGAGAGCAAGGTCCAGCATAGCACCTGTCCTTGTTGGCTCCTCTGTCGCTTGGAGGAGGAAGTTGTCATCAACACATTCCTGGAACCTCCTGGATTGCCTGTGCCCTGTTGTGTTGTCCCTCCAGCAGATGTTGGGGTGGTTGAAGTCTCCCATGAGCACCAGTGCTTGTGAATATGAAGCTGCTCCTATCTGTCTGTAGAGGGCCCCATTGGCTCAATCTTTCTGGTCAGGTGGCCTGTAGCAGACCCTCACTATAAAATCATCTGTCCCTGTCCTCCTTTCAATCCTGACCCATAAGCTCTCGGTCAGCTCCTCATCCATCTTTGGGCAGAGCTCCGTACATTCTAGGTGGTCATTGACATAGAGGGCAACACTGCCTCCTTGTCTTCCCTGTCCGTCCTTCCTGATACAGGCTAAAGAGCCTGTATCCTTCCATTCCAGCACTCCAGTCATAGGAGTCATCCCACCATGTTTTCATGATGCCAGTAAGATCATAGGTGTGTGCACGTCTCTCATTCTTCCTGTTTATTCCCCATGCTGCATGTGTTTGCATAGCGGCATTTAAGTTGGGCCCCTGATGAAGCTGGCTTACTGGCTGGAGTGCCTGGAATTCCTTGGTGTTGTCCTTCAGCTGCTCTCCTGCTGACATGAGATCCGTCTCCAGGCTCTGGGCATTTCTTGCTGGCATTAAACCGTTATGAGTGGGATGGCATGTTGTCCCATACCTTATCACTGTTAAACCTGATGTCCCCTTCCCCCATCACATCTAGTTTAAAGTTCTATCAATAAGCCCTGCTAGGTCCTGGCCAACAATCCTCTTCCCCCTTTGAGAGGTGAATTCCACCTTATGCCAGCAAGCCCAGTGCCATGTAGGCCACCCTACTGACAAAGAAACCAAAATTTTGTTGGTGACACCAGCCATGGAGCCATGTATTAATAGACAGGGTCTGTCTGTTTCTTCCAGCGTCTCTGTCTGCAGCTGGAAGGATATAGGAGAAAATTACCTATGTTGCACAATCCGTCACCAACCATCCCAGGGCCTTAAAGTCTCTTTTGATCACCCTCGGACTATGTGTTGCTACTTTATTGCCACCAACGTGAAGGACCAGTAATGGGTAGTAATCTATGGGCCAAACCAGGCTAGGAACTTTCCTGGTGACATCCTTCAACAATCAGAACCTCACACCTGTTGTCCAGAGGAATCTGGGAGGGTGAGGTGGGCAGGAAGGGCTTTCACTTGTTTCCCCAAGGAAGGACTTGCCTCTATTAACCCCTTTTGATCTACTGCCTTCAGCCTGGCAAGGGGAAGATACAGGACCCTCTTGATCTGGTTTATTTTCTGGTGGTTGTTCCTGGCTCAGGGAGGCCAGAGCATGGTTCCACCAGTCAAACTCCTTCTCAGTCTCTGATACTTAACCTTTTTCTACCTCCTCTCTCAGCTCCACCACCAGGCTGAACAGATCGCTCACCTTATCACACCTCACCCAGCTGTTGTCTCTACTGCTGTCCAATGACAGTGCCAGTCTCTGGCTCTCCCTGCAGCCTGAGACTTGGACGGCTGCATGTTTGTTTTTGTCTGTGTTGGGACATCCTTTCTGGCAACTGCAGAGGGCATGAGTCCCCACTGAGTGGTTACCATACCCAGGCTCCTCCTGAGACGGTGTTTGAACACCACTTGAGCTCTGGAGCTAGTAGGGGGACTGAGCCCTTCCTGCGCGTCCTGCCGTGCAAACTGCTGTGCCCCGCCCTGTTTGCCCACCTTGTTCGCAGCACTCCCTGGAGCCGTCTGAATATGCCGAAGTTGTGGCTCCTGCTGTCGCCGCTTACTGTGCCTTCTGACTTCCTCAAGTCTATCCTTATCTGTTGATGCAGTGTTATTTTTCAGCATGATAAATACCAAATGAATACAATTAATAACAATCTTGTCAAATTTACTTAAATGTTTTTGACAAGGGAGAATCAAATGTCTCCTTTATTTGAAGAGCAGCTGTGAAAAACAGTAAATGTTCTATTGTTGCAACTTATTAAGTATTTATTTAGGAGATAAATCAAGAGTAAGATGTCAATAAGATCTCGAAATAGTTTTGAGTTGCCTCTAATATTTGTAGAAACAAAAATGCAGCCTGTATTTCCAGTGAGTGGTAGTCATTGCCTTAAAAAATTAATAGCAAACAGTTTCTGCTGTACAGTATACTGAGATTATGTAAATTATTGTCTAAAGAGACAGTAATTAGAAGTGTGTGTGTGGAGGGGACATCACAAGAATAGGAATCTCTGGTTGAAGGCAAGTGAAGTGAAAGATCTTCATAGGGTGTAGCCAGGTCTTCAGTACTGGTGATTGAGTGTGGTATCTAATCTGAAGAGGGGAAATTGAGTAGTGAAAAGATCTTGGGAATCAGGATGAGACAAAACAGGGCTTCCCAAAATTGTGGATTTAATTGGCATAATATGGAGTTATTGCTGATGGTCAAGAAAAAGGGTAAGATAAATCCATTTCATACCCTGCTCTCTACATACAGAAGTTATAGGACTTTCGCAGAACATACTAGGGAGAGAAAATAAGCATAGTAGTCTATGCAAAGAAGTCATCAGTAATGGCACACCTTTTATATGAATTGAAGCTTTGCTAGAAGTATCCATTCTCTTTTTCATTTACAGGTCAGTACATTGCTTAATAATTCTTAATATATATGGTAGAAATTTGAGCTTCAGAATAAAGCTACTTTCTTGTTAAGTGGTATATCTTGAATAAAGCACATGAGGACTTGTATTTCAATTAGCTTTTGATTGTTGTTCGAAGTAGTGACCTATGATGACCTAAAACAGAATGACTAATAATAATCTGTCACTGCTTTTTGAAGATCAGTATTCCTCAGTGGATGAATGGGATTGGAGAAATGTTTGCATTGTTTAACAAGAGGAGGCTGGCCCTATTGGTCTAGGCAAGAAGCTCTTATTTTTTTTCCTACCAGTACTCCTTTTTAAGCCAAAAATTGTAGCTTAGTTATAAATGAGACATGTTTAAAAGCTTCTCTGTTTTTCAAAGTTTTTTCTGGGCTAACAGTTATGGGGAGCTGGTTTAATTTGAGGAACAAAAAATGTCATGTGATTAATTGAAGACTTGTAGGTACACAGTTTGTGGTAATTGGGAATGGGGCTGTGGGCGAGCCTCATCCCTAATGGGCTACAACTGTGAAAAGCAGGTGACAGTATTGAAAGCAATGAGACATGGAGTGCTGAGGTGTACTGACCAATCACAAAAGGGAACAGAAGGCACACAGGTGCATTGCATGAACATGAGTGGTATAAAAGGTTGGGCTTGAAGCCTTTTGAGGTGGTGTTGTGTTGGGGTTTTCTGTAATTGTATGATGATGCTATGTGTAGTGTGGCCATCTTAACTGTGGTGCAACAAAGAATGTTCTCTTTTAAAAGTTTCCCTAGATGTACTCAAAGTCTGAAATGGGTGCATGTAGGGATAGAAATGCATGTGTTGAAAAAAAAGAGTGAAGATAAAGCAGGAAATGATGAAAAATACTCGAAGACAATTAGTGGGTTTTAGATAGCAGTGAGTGGGGGAGGTTGGAATGAGTTTACCTGAAATTTAATAAGAACCCCCAAAGAACAAATTTGAAAATGAACTGTCAGAATGAAAGTTAAGGAGGCTGTGTATGTTTTGATTATATATAGATATATATCTGGTTACTTAAAAATGTGTGGCTAATGCCTATGCACTGAATGTTAAGTCTTCATCGCTGGACTTTATTAAGAATCTTTTTGATATTTCTTTTTTCTGTAGTCAGTGTGCTTTCATTGACTGCTTTCTAATAGTTGATATTCTGAACCTGCTGGTACAATTTTTATGTGGTCTTTTTTGGTGGTGTGTTTTTTGTTTCATCTTCTCTGAAATGATCCCTTATCTACCTGTAGCAGACTGCTAAAATTCCTAGGAAATGCACTGCAACTATCTGAATTGCATCTTGATTTAGACATGATGTGCTTCCTGCCAATCTCACTTTGACTTTTTATGAACACAGATATATGTACAAATACATATTAAATTTATGTAGGTTATATTTAGTGTGTTTTTATATAAACATGGAACAACATAACTGTTCAGTTTTTCTGAATTATTATTCTAGGATCAAGACAACCTTTAATCCAACAATCTCAACCTCCACCTTATTCATCACCTAGAGATGTTCCCCCAGACATATTGTTAGATTCTCCAGAAAGAAAGCAAAAGAAACAAAAGAAAATGAAGTTAGGCAAGGATGAAAAAGAACAGACTGAAAAAGCTGCAATGTATGATATCATTAGCTCTCCTTCCAAGGACTCCACTAAGCTTACATTAAGACTGTCTCGTGTAAGATCTTCGGATATGGACCAGCAGGATGATATGCTTTCTGGTTTGGAAAACAGCAGTGTTTCAGAGGGTGATATTCCTTTTAATGTGCAGTACCCAGGACAGACTTCTAAAACACCCGTTACTCCACAGGATGTTAACCGCCCACTAAACGCTGCTCAGTGTTTGCTGCAGCATGAACAGACAGCTTTCCTTCAGGCACAACAAGTGCCTGTTTTGCAACAGAACACTTCAGTTGCTGCAAAACAGCCTCAAACTCCTGTGGTACAGACACAGCAACAGGTTTCGCAACAAGGAGCTATAACGTCATATGATGAAGTAGAATTGGATGCATTGGCTGAAATTGAGCGGATAGAACGTGAATCAGCTATTGAAAGGGAGCGATTTTCAAAAGAAGTGCAAGATAAAGGTAAAAGGATTGTGTGTGTGTATATACTATATATTATAAAATATATATATCCCTATAGACCCCATATATAAACTTTCCTGTCATTGTCACATAGTACAATTCTGTTTACTCAGTGTAGGTGGGTCTATGACATTCATCACCATTCCCCTTAAAGCAATGAATTGTAATCTCTCATATATACATTTTTTAAATATTTAGCGTTCTTTATTTGGGATCTTAATGGATGGAAAGGGAAGGTCTTGTGTTTCAGCATTCTTTTTAAGCTACCCTTATTTTGAACCATGAGACTGAGTGAAGTACAATTGATGTTGTTTATAGTTTCTAAAATCTTATCAGTACCATAATTTAAAATTTGTAATAAGTTTTGGTGGTTAAAGTATTAACTAGTTAAGAAAAGTAACTAATTTAAGAAAATACAGGGAAGCCCTTTTATGCCATTTCTATTCATATCCCAATTTGAACCTTATGAGAAGGAGGTGTTAGACTAAAATCATATCTATTCTTTTAAAGGCACTGTAATGATTGGGTAATATATACTACTGTATTGTTTCCAATGTTTGTTCAACTGGATATTCATTATTATGTAGGCTTTCCAAGTTTTAGAGATCTACCATATATTGATATGGTCTCTAGCACAGAACCAGATAAGCCTGTGAAATGTTTGCTCTTCACTTCAGTAGCTGTACTGGTTGTCTTAACTGATTACATTCAATCTATCAATCTATCCTCTTTTATTTTTTTTTTTCCTACTTTTTCTTTTTTTGTTGTTGTTGTTGTTAGCTGGTTTGAAGGTCTTAGCCTTCAGAAATATCAAAAGTGGATGCAAACCCACATGTAAATCTTGAAGATGTGATTTTTAAAGTAGATAGTGACAGGTTAGCATAAGTATTTTTTAGAAGCTTCCTCTGCATTCTGGTTAACTACTTCTTAAAAAATTCTTTTATAGTATAATGCTAATTTGTTAGATACGCCAAATAAAAATTTGCAGAGTGGAAAACAGCATAAATTCTGATTCTAGAAGTTCATAGGTAAAAATGGTCTATTTTGGATGTACTTGCATGGAGGCAACTTAATTTACACATGGTTTGGATGGTTAACCATCAGAGAATGAACAAGTTTTCTCCCTATTCAAAGATTTTTTTTTTCTGTTTTTAAAGATGCCTGAAGATAGAGAGTGTTTGTTGTGTTCGTGTGTGTGTGTAAATGTTCTTGTTGCAGTTCCTTAAAAGGATTAACTTTTTAGGTATTTCTCATTTGATAACTAAATCAAGTCTTGTTAGAAAACATTGTGAATATACAAAGAAAATGGGTGCTCACCTTAAAAGAAATCTCTACTACCTTTAATTTTGCCTAAATGAAATGATGAAGTTGGTTACTGTGCTTATATTTCTACTAATTTTAAGTTTATCTATGGAGAGTTTGTTGTTTGTCTTCTACTACTTAAAAAGCTACTTTTATATCTCCATACTTTGAGTAGATTCTCTAGCACATTTTAGCGAAGAAGCATCTCAAAAAATACACTGTATTTTTGATGATGCACGGCAATCTTCAAACAGAGTGAGACTAAAACACTCTTTCTGTTTTGTTCTGGCTTTCAGGAGATATTGAGCATGAATTGTGAAGTTTGTAAACTGTAATTACATAGCCATGGGCAGACTGATGTGTTTCTTTTGGGAAAAGAAGTGATTTTTATAGACTGTGATCTCACCCTTTCACCACTCTTCAATATCCATCTTACCAATTAAGGATTCTAGCCTTATGCTTTCCTTCCACCTATATCCTCTGGCAAGTCTCAGTTCTTCTTGAGTTCCTGCAATTGCTGTGAATCAGGTGCAAGAGTTGTTGCCTTATATTGGGACAAATGACCACCATTTATTCACTGGTAGTAAGTTGCCCCTATGCCAGACAGCAGTTCTTTTCACTTTAGCTGCTGAGGTTTCAGCCGTGAATTAATAATACTGAGTAAAAGGATTTTCAGCAGTCTTGAGACAGATTTCCTGAAAAATTCTTACCTTGGAGAAATATGATTCTTATTTTTGGTAACACTTTTGCCATTGCTTGTAAGTTTGGACTATGTCTACAAGTTCATATGCTCAGGGATTGTTCTAGTTATAGTAACTTGGTTTGGTGTGACTGCAGAAAGAAGCTTACTCTATTCTTCCTATGGGAATATGTTAGAAAAATATCCAGTAACTCCTAAATATGCCATTCATTTTTGTCAAGTTACTTACTGTATTTATGCAAGAGCCCTGAATTTGTGCATTTTAGTACATCTACTGTAACTTCAGATCACATTATGTCAAGAAAAGAGCATGCTTGTAGCATGCACTCAGTCTTATTAGAACAGGAATGTATAGTGCTAGCTGATGATGTACATAGCAAGTGTCCCTCTAAAGATCTTACTCTAGGTGCTAGCACATGGTAAAATCTGCATGAAAGCATATGCTTTTGAAAGCATTGCTGCTTTTGTAATTGAGGCATGGAAATACATATTACAGTCACACTACACTTTCTGTGTAGGCATGTGTTGTTGTCTTCCATAAATTACTTTGAGTAGAATTGTACTCACAAGTTTTGATAGAAGATTAGTGATCTCTTGTGTCATTGTTTTTAGAATTGTAGAACCATAGAATATCCTGAGTTGGCAGGGACCCACAAGGATCATTGAGTCCAAATCCTGGCCCCGCACAAGACACCCCAATGATCCCACCATGTGCCTGAGAGCATTGTCCAAGGGCTTCTTGAACTCTGTCAGTCTTGGCACCATCACCACTTCCCTGGGGAGCCTGTTCCAGTGCCCGACCACCCTCTGTGTGAAGAAGCTTTTCCTAATATCCAACCTAAACCTTCCCTGATACACCTTCAGCTGTTCCCTCAGGTTCTGTCACTGGTCACCAGAGGTCAGTGCCTGTCCCTCCTCTTCCCCTTGTGAGGAAGTTGTAGACAGTGATGAGGTCTGACCTCAGTCTCCTCTTCTCCAGCCTGAACAAGCCAAGTGACCGTAGCTGCTCCTCGTATGGCTGACATGAAATCTCTACAGTACTATGCTTCATCAGAGGTTTTCAGATGCTTCTTTTTTAACAGTAAGACTTTGCATGGATATGACATGTTCTTTCTGAGGTTGGGAACCATTAGTGTGGTGGAACTGTTTATTCCAGAGGAGAGGCAGAGATATTTTTTTGGGAGGTTCTTGCTAAAATTTATACAGCTATTACACTTGCCTAAGGCAATGCTAAGGTTTTGGGATTTTTTTTTAATGTTGAGATGCCTTTATAATGTTTGGTAGAGGTGGGAAATGGAGATTGCAGTCCTTTGGAAATTAT